>NC_142343.1:43993896-44302110 GCF_054954075.1 Amborella trichopoda | reverse complement strand
GGAATTTTAGCACTGAAACAACATATTTCAGTTGGAGGTGGGCCTTACTTTGATTGTCTAAAGTAAAGGAAACCTACTCTTTGCAGGGTATAACCCTATTTAGGGGCTTTGCACTCCAAGTTAAGAAAAGAAAAATGTTCTAGGTGACCATTCCTTTTGTAGTCTTCAACAAAAGATAAAGATGGAGAATTAGAAACTTAGATTCCATGAGGGGGGGGTCTAATGATCCTATTCAAGCCAAGTGTCCTTAATGGATGGTCCAGATGAATCTAACTGGCATGTGTGATTGTGGGCTTTGTATAATTGTATTAATCTAACTGGCATGTGTGATTGTGGGCTTTGTATAATTGTATTGACTCTTTTTTTTGAGAAAAAGTTTAAAGATATTATTAATCTAGAACAAGATTACAGAATCCAAAATAACGGCTTCAGAGAGGGTAGAACCTCATTTGACCAGGGAATCAGCAAGCACATTAGCCCCCTTATACACATGAACCAAAAAACAGAAAAAGAGGAGGCGAGATCCAAAATCTGAAATAACAAAAATTTCAACTCCAAAATCCATAATTGTATTGGCTCTCTTGAAGAGATAGGGGCCACCCAATTTAAAAGATAGGTCACTTTCAAGGGATAGAATGGCACATAAGATTGGGAGCATGTGTCATGAAACCCATGCCTTAGGCCCCAAGCTAATCTGCCTCTTGTTCCAAGCATTACGGCTGGAAAATGCCTATCTTTCTCCAAGCATCTTTGGCCATTGTTGTGTCCCCATCTCAAGCTTGAGAACAAGCATGTGACAGGATAGGTACTGATGAAAGCTATGGCAGGGATGGCATTGAAGGGTAAAAAACATATTTGAAAAAGATGAATTGGTCCCAACCCGGTTATTCGTTGATCCGACTTGGGTCGCTAATTCTAGGCAAGTTGCACGAAATGGCAAAAACGATCAATAAAGTAATAAAAAACAAAAAATCAGTATGTCTTTGGGAATCACCCGAGTCCTTACAGTGAACCCCCTTGTGGACAATGGGGGTGGTTCTCACCCTCTGTTAAGTGAACCGCCTCGTGGACAGTGGGGGTGGTTCTCCAACTTGGGACCCTCTGATAATCAGGGTCCCTCAGCTCCAAGCCGACTTGGATGATTCCAAATCGGTTAATTTTTCAATCCCTTGGTAAAAGAATAAAATGTTATATATGGGCTTCGCAATAGGGCGGCTAAGGGTATGCCTTTGACCGAGCTCAAATATTTTTTAAAGTTACAATAATCCAAACTATTACAATTATTTTTTTGCTAAGATATTCTTGCAATCTTCACATACAAATAAAAGTTTATATAAGGGCGAGGCCTTAAACAATCAAATTAAAGCGCATCAGAGGTTGTTTCGACGTTAAAAAATCCTCAATGACCTCAAGATACATGGAAAAGAGAAAAATAGATTTTAAGTCAATGCATTATTGGATCGTCAATTTTCAAGATTTTCAAGTGTTCATAGATTTGTTCAACCTACATTATTTTTTAAGTTTTAAATTTTATAATTAAAAATGAAAATAATTTTTCAGGCCGTCACAAATATTTCTAGTATTGAAACAACAACTTCCAACACTCTTTGAATGTACACCTTACTTTGATTGTTTAGGACCTCAACCTTATACAAACCATACCCTAAAAATAAACACAACCATACCCCAAAATAAAACCCTTTATCTCAAAAGTTTGTGTGCACAAGCAACGTTAATGGCATCCAAACAAAAATATCTTAATGGTTGATTCATACACATTATCTTGAGTCTTGGTCAAAGATCTCAAAGAGATATTGGAGAGAATTTGTCAATGGACTAACATGAGCTTGTCGGACACTTGGGACTTGCTAAAAGGAAAGAAAAACAAGGACATATTTGAGAGATAAATGATAGCCTACTTTGATCGATGTAGTGCACAAGAACATGAATTATTTTAAGGGGCTCCCACATATGGGCCTACATATTTTGGTAATTAATGCATGCTTTTTCTATCTTCTTGCTTGTATATTTCAAAATTCATTGAAAGTAAAATAAAGTGTTGGGAATTATGATTAGGATGGTGAGACTACCGTAGATATTAGTAGCCAAATCGATAATTTACTAATGAAATTTTTTTTGTTTTTGGTATTTCGGTGGGGAAAGACAAGTAGAGAAAGAC
Source organism: Amborella trichopoda (assembly GCF_054954075.1). Taxonomy (NCBI): domain Eukaryota; kingdom Viridiplantae; phylum Streptophyta; class Magnoliopsida; order Amborellales; family Amborellaceae; genus Amborella; species Amborella trichopoda. Next base: position 44,299,931 of record NC_142343.1, on the reverse strand, counting down.
AGACTCGTACTCGATTTTTCAAATAGTTTAGGAGTTTGCTTTTTTAAGGTGTTAATGAGGGTGAAAGAATCAATGAGAATGAAAACCACAACATGGTGACTAGGGTGTGGGTGTACTACCACAATGACCCTAGCACCTTTCTTAATTTATTTGTTACTTCAAAAAGTTCATTTCACTCGAGTACCTTCTCAACTTGTTTCCTTGTGAATTTTTAAGATATCGGTTTGTAATATTGAACAATCAAGGGCATTTTGATAATTTGAATTATAATATAAGTGAAAAAATTATAAAAATGACACGAAAACGATTGTGGCTGGCTTCTCTATTGTCTAGGGCCATCTAAGTCAATACTACTTGTTCTAGAAAGAAGCAAGGGTAGTTAGAATAGGATGTGGTTTGTATAAGGTGTCAACCTTAAACAATCAAAATAAGGCGCATTTGTAAATTTTACTAAAAAATGCATCTTTGGTACTGAATAAACCTTATGATGACCTAAAAATATATTCTTAGTCCTAATTATAAACTTTAAGGATCGAAAAATAGTTTAGATCATTCATATATATAAATACTTAGAAATTTTGAAAATGGAAGATCTAGATAAAGTGTCACAATATATCCTATTTTTAGAATATGAAACCATGTTTTTTACATCCATACATAATGAGGTCGAGATAATAAAATGTAGGGCTTTTCAACATCCAAACAACCTTTTCGAGTAAATTCTTGAGGTATACCTTACTCCTCCAGTGTAAGGTTGGTACCTTATATAAGTTTCTCCTTTACATTATAAAAGGGTAAATTTATCAAATTACGTTTCATTTTCAAGATTCTCAGTCCAAAGTAAAGACACCTGAATTATTTGTAACAGTACTGCTGATCACTCTCTCTCTCTCTCTCTCTCTCATGACTTGTTGATTTCACCACCTCGGTAATTGTTTGAGCCTTTGAGGTGACTATGATGATATTTCCCCCTGAAAACTTTGCCCTAATTATTTGAAGAGTCTCACAATGATGCAACTACATAGACTCTCTCCCTCTTTCTCATTATGGGGAACTCAAAAATACTTGTGCATATCATTGGGGAATGGGATCCAAAGTGCTGTGCATTTTGCTTTCTCTAGCAAAAACATTGCTATTCTACCTTAAAGAATTGACACAACCTATAAAGTAGGTTTTTGGTGCACTAAGGAAATCATCAATTGAAAGGAGACCAGCCTTCTAAATTATCATCTAAATTAAGGGTGGCAACGGGTCGGGTCCGGGTGGACCTTGACCAGCACCCGAATAGCATTCGGGTCCAGGTTTTGAACCTGGACCGTCCAAAATTTGGACCCCATACCTGGAATCGAGGTCAAGTCTACCTGTCAGGTCCCAGGTTTGGTCAAGTTTATTTACACCCTTCTGTTTATGTGACACACATGGGCTATGACTATGAGCTTCTTCTTCTTTTGTTTCTATTTTTTTACCATCATATACCTATATTATTGATAACATTTAATGTATTTCACAATATTTATGAATACCCACATTCCTTACTATTTTTAGTAAGGGTGTAGTTGGTATACGGATGCATCCATAGGTGTAGAGGTAAGGTGCACCTTCAAATTTTATCTTGGTATATAATTTTGATGTAAAATGTTCTTAGGATTATCTCAAAATCTGTTTTTATATCTAATTATAAATTTTAAATTTAAAAAATGGTTAAAATCAAGTAGATCTATAAACATATGAAAATCTTGGAAATGAACGGTGTGGATAATATGTTGTAAAATGCACTATTTCTGAAACTTAAAATCTTTTTATTTTTCATAGTCATATATCTTGATGTCGAGATGATCAATCAAAGGGTTTTTCAACATGAAAACTACTTTTTTCAATGGATTTTGGAGAGGCATCTGTAGTTCTACATTTTAAGGTAGCATCCTTATATAAACTTTTTCCTTTGATGTAATAACTGAAAATTCCTAATAAATAAACGTATTGGCAACATTTATGAATACCCACATATACCCATATTATTCGGATTGCACTTTAACTGCCACCGATTTGTTGAGGGGTGTGGTCCGGTACAAATGCGGTTCAATCGCTAGTCAAATTGGTTATTTTAGATTTTTAAAATATAAAGAAAATATGAGTAATATTTTAAAATAACAAATAGATTAATAATAAATTTGTCCAACTTTGTTTGGCTGGTCTAACTGGTTAAACCCAATCAGCTGGACCGGCCAAAACTGGTCAAGCGTTGATCTTAACTGAATTTTTATTAGACATAGTTTTTACTTTAGACTAAACCGAGAAAATACTTCCATACCATATGATTAGAAATAATAATAAAACTCCTTATAAATTTCACAGCTATGATATTAAAAAAAAAATCAAAAAAATATTTTTCCCCTAAAAATTTAGAAAATAAGGATACCAGAATTCAAAAAATTTAAAAAATGACAAAATGTTGAATCACATCATATAGTTTATTTTGCAAAGCATATATACTTTCATCCTAGTATTTTCACCCTTCACCCCAATGAGATGTTTGATACAAAGGGCCAAAGCAAATAGTCCCACATCTTTCGTTTTTAGAAGCAAACATGGGTATAAAAGAGGGGTGCAGTTGGCATATGAATGTATATGTAGTTGTAGCTGTAAGGTGCATTTTTTAATTTTTTCATGATAGATAATTTTGATGTATATGGCCAATGGAAGTTAAATCTAATAGATAAAAGTATATCACGACATTCGATAAATTTTATTTTCGATATTGTGTTAAACACAATTACGAAATTTCAACCATCAGATTTGAAATCTAATGCTCAATAATGATTGTGACCTCCTTGTCTGCAAAATAAAGGGCCTCATTTTATATATTTTCTTTACAAAATTGATACCTTTGCATCTAAGCAACTTACTTATCTCTATAAAACAGGTGGTTGTACAAGGTGTCAACTTTACCGATCAAAGTAAGGCATGCATTTAAATATGGTTAAAAGCTGCATATCTAGTTCTAAAAACCCTTATGATATCTTTAAAAATCTATTTTCATCCTCAATATGAAATTTGGAGCTAAAAAAAGAGTGTGGATCCAGCAGATCTATTAGCACTTATAATTTTGAAAAATAGATGGTTTAGAATATGTTACAAGATGTACTATTTAACCCTTAAAATCTTTTATTTATATCCATACATCTCGAGGTCTAGATGATCAATTACGAGGTTTTGGATGTCGGAACATTCAGCGACACTCTAAACTCATTTTCTAAAGCTCCTTCCAATGAGGGCAGTGAAGTTTCTAGCACATTACTCAAAGTTGTTGGATGTCAGTTAGGGATGGATGGGTGTATTAAAATTTGATTATGTTTAGTGTTTCACGGAATTTTGTGTGATTGCGAATGGATTTATGACACTCCCCAGGCGTCTGATGTTGATATCCAATGGTTGGGGTGATGAGATGTTTCATGTATATTTCATTGTGCTCATGGTACACAACTTTGAATATGTTTTTGGGATTATATATTGGGAGAGTACAAAGAGGGCACAATTATTTCTAGCAATTAGATATCAAATTGGATGGTTTGGGTTGTGCCATAAAATTTGAATTTTTTTTAAGAACTTTTAGTCCAGTCAATGACATTCTTGCAACCACCCAATTTGAAATCTAACGAGTAAGAGTGTTTGTGACCTCCTTATATCAACAATAAATTATCTCTCAGTGTATTTTTCATCTTTAGTGGCAAAGGAAAACACATGTACCTTTTATTAAATTCTTTGCGGATCATCACATGCTCCATTTTTTGAGCTGTCGCTATAGTGACTTAGAATATGTTTAAGTCCTAAATTAGTCTCTACTCTCTAAAAATGTTTTAAACCTATTAATCTGGATTGGAACTGATCGATTCATATCAGTAATTCGTGGCACCGGCCAATATTTAGTCAGAAAAGGGAATTGAGCTGGTTCAAGGAAGTAGCACAAGTTGTCAGGGGACCGGGTGAACTAGATCGCCGTGTTTCCATGATTTATATATTTTATTATTTTTTTTGTTTTTATTGCTTTTTAAAAAAATTTATTGACTGATTCTCAACCAAGAGAATCAATTACACCTCAGATTCGATATCAGTGATTTACTAAACCAATTTCCCATATGGCCGGCTCACCCAACTGATCCGGCTTTGATATGGTGGTCTCTAGAATAGACTTTTGGAAGTTGGCCACATTGGAGTACAACCTCATTTAAACTTTTCCTTTCAAGAGTTTAATGGAAGTATTCTTTTTGGGTGTAGTTTCTATAAAATTGCAACCTTAAACAATCCAATTAAGACGCACCTTCAAATTTTATCATAACATGTAATTTTGGTGTAAATATTTTTAGGATTATCTCAAAATATATATTAATATCTAATTATAAAATTTTACGCTAAAAAAATAGTTAAAATCAAGTACAATAGTTAAAATATTGAAAATTGACGGTCTAGATAATGTGTTGCAAGATGCACAATTTTTTATACTCAAAATCATTTTTTTCTTCATATTCATATATCTTGATATTGAGATGATCAATTAGAGGGTTTTTTTAACATTATAATAACCTTTTCCCATGGATTTTTGAGGTGCATCTTTAATTCTACATTTTAAAGTTGCAACCATGTATAAACTTCCTCCTCCTTTTTTTCCCAGTTATTTATAAATTATTTAAGTGTGATATTTGGATAAAGCTTGTAAATTATTTAAGTGTGAGATTTGGATAAAGTTCTATTTATACTAGAGAAGGAAGGCGCACTTTTAAAATTTGCTTAGAGATGTCGTTCCAGTGTTGGAAGCTTTACGATGGCTTGAAAATCTATTTTCATCCCTGGTTATAAAATTTGGAATCTCAAAAATGGTATGGATTGAGTAGATCAATAAATTATTGAAAATCTTGAAAATAGACTGTCCATATAACTTATTACATGATGTAGTATTTTGTGGATTTGAAATTCTCTTTTTTCTTTCAGGTCTGTACATATCAAGGTCAAGATGATAAAGTGGAAGGTTCTTCAATGCCAAACAGTGTTCGCAAAATCAAACCAAAACGGTTAACTGGACATGGAGCCGGAAGCGGTTTAACCAGCCTAACCGATAAACCGACTGATTCTACCATTCTAACCGGGCAAATCCTGGGTAGCCCAAAATTTGTGAAAAAAATAAAAAAGATGCAAAGAAAATCTACTAAAATATGAAATGCATATAAATAATGATTAAAATGAAACACATTCAAATGACGATGAAAATTAATGAAAAAAATGGATTTTAAAAGTGAGTATTAATGACCAAATGATTTTTATTATTTACCATAATGTAAAAAAATTAAAAATTTATTACAAATCAAATTCTTTATTTTTAGGAATTTATATATATTTTTTTGAATTTTTATTTTTAAAATACTGACCGATCACCAAAACCGCCTGAAACCAGAATCGGCAAGGGGCTGGTTCTGATCTAATCGGGCGATTACCGGTTTCTAACAATGATGGCAAAACACTCTCTTTCATAGATTTTTTAGGTGCACATTACTTCGACATAATAAGGTTGCAACCATATATAAATCTTTTTTTTTTATAAATGAGAAAATAATTCTACAATGGACCACTCATAGTTGTCCTTGTTGGAAAGGAATGATGAAATTCGTCCATCAATACAAGACAAGGGTATTTTCGTCCTTTTCCTTTAAACAAACATGAAAAGTAGTGGTGGAGAACCAGGAAGCAGTTGATAAAGATGTCATGGAACCAATAGATACTTAGGACTAGGAGCATGTTGGTTGTGGCATCATAAATGGATAAGGAAAATGACCCAAATGCCTAATCATTTACTTCAAATAACCAAGAAGCCACTAAGTTTGGCGAATGCCGAGTTAAACTCTTTCTTGGAAATAACCATTGAATAACTAACTTGTGCTTGTAGTACGCTCTAACAGGAGCATATTGTACACCAACTCCCTCGTCCAAATGAGGAGGAATTTTTATCTTGTATCTAAAGTGTATTAGCTTACAAATAACAAAAAAAAAAAAAGGAAAGAAAAGAAGGAAGGATTTCGAGTTTTTCACCATTTAGATCTTGCCATCAAAAAATTAGAAGGTCCTTATTAAATATTGAGATGTGAGTTTCTCATGCACATAGAGTATGCGTTTGAATTTCCTTTTTTTTTTTTTTTTTTGAGGTTGGTTGCAAGGTTCTAAAAGTTATATATCTAAAATCCAAATCCTGAAAAATAGTTTCAACATTGTTTTTTGCTTGAGAGAGCAACTTGACAATATACTCCTGTGGGAGCAAGAAATCATTTTAAATAAGTACAAGGTTGGAAATCTTTATGAGAAGGAAAAATTTTATATAAGGACGAGCCTCTCTAAACAATCAAAAGCGCACATAAAAATTTATTAGAAGAGATTGTTTCGATGCTCAAAAATCCCCAAATCGATCATTTAGACCTCAAGTATATGGACATGAGAAAAAATTGGTTTCAAATCTTGAAAATAGTGCATCTTATAATGTATTTTTTAGACCATTAATTTTTACTGTGTTCATAAATGTGTTTAATCTACACTATTTTTTGAGCTTTAAATTTTATAACTAGAGATGAAAATAAATTTTCAAGCCATCACAAAGATTTTTAGTACTCCAATAACATCTTTCGACAGTATATGAAGGTACGCCTTACTTTGATTGTTTAAAGCCTCAACCTTATGCAAACCACACCCTTATCCGAATTGTATCCACTTTATTAAATACACAAACTACGCTTTTTAGTTTTGTAATGGAACTTTTGGCGCCTCGTTGTGAAATAAAATGAGTCATTTGTTTTTTTATTTCTAATAAGGAATTTGGAGTTTGGAGTCACTTGGCTTGGCAGTTGCAAGGTTCGAATCCTAGTTGACCTAACCAAAAAATTAGTATTTTAATAAAGGGTACGGTTTGTATAGACCAAGGTTCAAAACAATCAAATTAGACCTTACCTTCAATTAGTGTCGAGAAATATGGTTTTAATGTTGGAAAGTTTTGTGATAGCCTTAAATTATATTTTTATTTTTAGTTATAAAATTTAAAACTTAAAAAATGGTGCAAATTGAGCAGATCTACGAAAACTTGAATATCTTGTAAATTGACGGTCTAAAAATACATTATAAGATGCAATATTTCCAAAACTTGAAATTCATTTTTTTTCTTATGTCCATACATCTTGATGTCAAGATGATCAATTTGATGATATTTTGGCATGAAAACGACCTCTTCTAATGAAAGTTTTGAGGTAGGCTCTAATTTGATTGTTTAGAGCCTAGGCTCTATATAAACTTTTCCCTTTGATAAAAGTTTTGCTAATATATTAGCAGGCGTAGCATTTGCCTTTTGATAAAGTCACATGCACTCGCGGGACAAAATCTAGACTTTTCTAATCAAAATTTTGGCCCCCTTATTTTTTTTCGCTGGTTCGGCCCCTTAGTGGGGGCTTCGCGGGAGCATCATGCTCAGAGGATTTGGGCATCAATTGGGGTATTTTGGGTATATATTTATTTAGGGTGATATCCTTATTATGAATTTCAACTCGAACGGATGGAATATGATTCATGTAGTTCATCCAAATAGTTGGGATAAAGCTACGATGATCATGATAGATGAAGTCATAATTTTAAGGATTATATATTGTGGGGCCATTTTTTAATTTTAGGGATTCCATATTGTGGGGCCATTTTTTTATTTTATAAGGAGATCACAATTACTCTTACCTGTCGGATGTCGAATTTGATGGCATGAGTTGTGTCTCTATGTTCAAGAAATATACTTTGTTGAATTTCGAGCCATATCCATAACACACTCACAACCACCTAATTTAAAATAGGTTAGAAAGGAGTGATTGTGATATTTATTTGTGTACTTTTCCATATTTGTATACAAAATGTAGGGGTCTTTATACATTTTTATCTTTTGAGACAGAAATTTCTCACGAGGGTTATTTATTTCATATGGCTACTATTGCGAAACCATTGATCATATTTGCCCATAGACCTACATCGGTGAAAACCACATAAATTTGTGTGTTTTTTCTATTTCTTATTTTTTAAGTCAATTTTACTTTGTTTGTCATTTTGTTAGATTTTTAGGTTTTTATCGGCCAGTCTTGTCAGCTTCAAGTGAAATGCTCTTAAAGGGCAACATGAAGGCACAAAATGATATACGGATGGAAGTAGTGAGCAAAGATATGGTGATGGTATAGTCTAACTAAAGATATAGCCCTTGTTAGTGCGGAATGACGGAACATGATTTATGTAACCAGCCCTAAATAGTTAGAATAAGGTGTGGATGATGATAATGACGATTGACCAGCCTAGTTAGCATTTTTTTTATAAGGAGATGCTACGATATGTTACATGCCCGATGACGAAAAAATAATAAAGGGTATGTGGTTGCGACTAGAAAACAGTATGTTCTGTTGTTGGGCGACCCGCCTAGCAGAGCTTGTAGTAGCCAAGTCTTATCAAAGCCCTCGTTGAAGAGTTTGTTGTTGCTAAGCAAAAGCTAGGAGGGCAAGCCAATTTCTTTTGGAAAAAGTTTATATAAAAGCGAGGATCTAAACAATCAAATTAAGGCATAACTCAAAAAAGTTTAGAAAATGTTGTTTCGATACTAAAAAATCCTAAAATTCGATCATTTTACCTCAAGATGTATATATACGAGAAAAAATAAATTTCAAGTCTTGCATCCTGTAATATATATCTAGACCATTAATTTTCAAGATTTTCATAAATCTACTCGATCTACACTATTTTTTAACTTTAATTTTATAATTAGCGATGAAAATAATTTTTCACACCATCATAAAGCTGTTTTATAATGGAATAACATATTTTGGCAATATTTGAAGGTGTTCCCTACTTTGATTGATTAGAGCCTCGACTTTATACAAACGACACCCATTTTTTTTTACCATATGACATCCGCACTTGTAGATACTTCCGCAGGAGCATAGTCTATATTTTGTGGTGATTTTTGTAGTGGGACTGTTGCAATTTGTTTGGTTATGGTTACTTATCGTGGACATCATAGTGATTGTTGACAAATGACTGTTACTACCCAACCCAAAAATGTTATAATAAGCATTGCATTTTAGTTCATTTTTTATGGTACGAATTGGTTGGGAAAGCTTGGACTTGAAGTGAATAATAAAAAGATAGGCTGAAAGGTTACATACCCTCCTCATGCAAGAGTATTCCTAAGATCCCCAAATTTCATGAATATAATCTCAGTGATTTTTTTTTTTTTTTTTTAAATATACATTCTATGTGTGCCTAACATAAAATCGTTTTCTAGATTATATAGAGACTTGGAAGGTAAAAAATTTGAGTCTTCAAAAACTGAAAAACCCATATTTTTATTTTTATATAAAATTTTTAGATCAATAAAATACTTGTAGATAGGTATTTAACATGAGGGAACAAGTGTAAAGTGTGATCTCGGGGCAGCACGGTCTACATGTTGGAAAAGAACCATTTTCATCAATCCTCTTATTTGTTTGTTTATTTATTAGTTTGAGCCTAGGCAATGGCACACAACTATTCAATATCATATCTAATGGCTAGAAGTAATGAGACCTCCTCCTATAAAACAATAAATGTATACTTTCAAACTATTTTATGCCATATTCTAAGTACAATGCATTTTGACTCGCTTATCATGTTAATATAAAAGTTCTCCAACCAGCTAAATATAAAAAATGATGGGAATCTAGATAATGTGTCACTATTAGATTTAAGACTAATATTCATGATGATATAAATTTAATAACTTTTCAAAAATATATGGAATTCCCTTGTGTAAAACCCTTCTCAAATCCAACATTACACAACACAAATCCAGGTTGTGATTGTGACCTACAAAATTATCTGATTTTGCTGCAAAAGTATTATTCCAAAACAATTTGTTTTTCAAGCAAAATTAATGCTATGAGGGGAAGAGTGGGTCGGCCCGGTCCCCGCATTAGTATTGATATAAAGGATTTGGTACAAGCGAGCGATGAAGCGAGATTAAATCCTTATCTCGAAGAAAGCCAGTGGCATCCTTTAGGTGCCTTGATGGCTATTGTTACAAACTTAGGTTTCATTGGGAGGCAACAATTGGTCATTCTAATTCATAATTATCACTATACTGACCGGGCGTATTACGGTTTTTGGCTGAGGGGGTGGATCAAAGCGATTGCATACTGATATCTAAAAATTGAGGCCATAAGAGTGTATACTATGCTCCCAAGGGAGCATACTATACACTTGCTCCATCGAACCTTTGTTGTTTAATCACATGACATTTGTTATTAAAGGACCTTCCTGGAGCACCAAAAACGTGGGGATATAATAGTCTTTTAGCAAAAATTAGAAACATGATCCCCACACGGTGGTTGTAAGGAAAGGCAACAAGCATCTCATGCCTTTTGCCCATAGTTTTCATGGAAAGACAAAAATCACAATCAAACTTAAAAAGGACAGATATATCTAGAAGTTTACTCTTTTTAATAAGGACCCGCTTTGTATGCGGCCAAGCTCGCATGTGTAGAAATCCAGGCCTCTTAATAAATCTACTTTTTAGATGGATTTTAAAACAATTTTTTAGGACATGTAATCTTTAGTCTCTTAATAAATCTACTTTTTAGATGGATTTTAAGACAATTTTTAAGAACATGTAATCTTTAACATGGAGATCATGGATATGAAAATATAAATAAAATTTTAAAATTATAAATGATAATTCTAATAAGAAAACATTTGGACCATTAGTTTCCATTGTTTTTAGATGGAATACCTACTTGCCTCCATACACTTTCTATACCGTATATGTAGAAATGCGGTCCAGCACCGCATGAAATAATTTTCTTTTTAAAATTTTGGCTGTGAAATTTATCAAATTATGCTCAATAAATCACAACTTAATATTTGAGTGATTCCTTTTGCCCTACTTTTGAAAATGCAATCAACATAATATCGGCTAAAAATATGAAAAAGATATGATTCCTATAGTATTTTCCATAAAAAAAAATAGAGAAATTTATCAAATACCCATTTGAGGTACTTAACATTTTCCTTATCGAAACTATTCAAAGACCATGTATTTTTTTTACGAGTATATTGAAATTAAATCAAAAGACATATGGGTAAAGTTAAATTGTTTTTCCCTAATAGATTTTTTGATTAATTTCCCAAAAAACAAGTGATATTTCGAAAAATTATCTAGCTAAGATGTTGTTATTTTCTACGACAATGTCCTGCCCTAAATTACGTTCTCATGGAATCAAAACACGCAATAGAACCGTCTAGCAAATGCCTTAATAATAATATTTTTATGAGAATCTCGGATCCACTTTAAAATCATCATATGAGTATATTAAACAAATAAAAGTTTTTGATACCTAGATACTTTGAGGGTGTGGTTTGTATAAAGTTGATGCCCTAAATAATCAAATTAAAACGTGCCTTAAAATAGTATCGAAAACTATCGTTTTAGTATAAAAAATCTTTATGATGGATTGAAAATTTATTTTAGTCTCCAATTATGAAATTTTTAGCTTAAAAAATAGTATATATCATGCAGATCTATAAACACTTAAAAATCTTGAGAATTATACTATATTCAAATTTGAAGTCTTTTTTTTTTTTTTTATATGTCCATATATCTTAAGGTCAAGATGATCAGATTTGAGGGTTTTTCAACATCAAAACAACTTATTTTACTGATTTTTTTAGGGGCGCCTTAATTTGATTGTCTAAAGCCTCAACCTTATAGAAACTTTTTTCATACTTAAAATGCCATCAAAATATTGAGTAACATATATGTTGTCGTTGGGGGTGATATTTTCATGTAGCCAAGGGGCATTCTTAAAGCTATCTTCTAATTTTTAGTTGATCTCTAGGTTGAATAGGTCACCTTCACAAATCTTTCCAATACAATTGTAAAATTAAACTTTGTCAAGAGACGTAATGTTCACGCAGGAATATAGTGTATATTTACAGGAATATAGTGTCCATTTACTCCCTTGTGTAAAACCCAATCTAGGATCTCGAATTTTGGGGATGGAAGTATGCAACTTATTCAACCCAAAAACTAATTTGAATAGAAATTTTTTTGGAGTTGCACTCTCTATGGGTTAAAAAAAAGAAAGAAAGAAGAATGAATTTTCTCAAGATTGAACAAAGGCCATCCAATTTTTAGAGGGCATTCACCAAAAAATATAAAAATAAAAATTGGAGGTTGAGATCTGAGTGTTGAAATATTCAAAATTCCAATATTTTTTTTTTTTGAAAGTAATCGACTAGTTATTCTTAAGCTATCCACAAAGTTCCAAACTAAAAAAATTATCCTAAGTCGGTTTTCTCACTCAGGCAGGAGCATAGTGTAGATATGGAATCCTGAAAATTTCCCCTCTCAACAATTTATAGTGAAAATTTTCCCTTCCAATAATTTCTAGTCTACCTATCTGCAAGGTTTTTATAAGGTTGCAATATAGAAATAATGTTGCAATACTCTATACCATCTATTTTATTTAGATCGTACAAATGAGACACATCTTTTAAGATAATATCAATACATAACATTTTTTTTAAGATAATGTTCAATCTACATCATCCAAATAAAATAGAAACGGTAGATTACTGCAGTTTTATTTCTACAAACAAGGATGTAGAAATCCTTGTATGGCACCGGAGACTTTAACATCATCCAAACCGTTGGATCTTCATTAGCGAGGGCCGGCGTGTGTGGATTGTGTAAAGTTCACCGAGCGCAGACTAACCCTTGGAAAACAAATGAAAAGAGTTAGCTGATCACGAGCAATGTGCATGGTGTTTTACTGGCGCCGATCGTATATTTATACGGTCCCTAGCTGTATAAATGCCACTGTAGTTTGTGCTCCTGCAGGACTATTTTGGTATTCCCTGTATACACTTTTTATAAGTTCAGTTAATTTCTAGCTTTACAGTACAACTCCTGTGAATTTTTTAAGCCTTATGCCCTTTTCTCCATTTTTCTTCGCTTTATTTAGCCGAAGCTTTTTTTAAATGGCGGATGAGGAGACTGATATAAGGTTGCCTGCGCTTTCTACGGCCATGGCATTTTTCTTGTATCACTGGTTATTGCAAAGAACTAAGCCTTTTTTATGTGAATTTGATCTATGTGAGGTTTCTTTCTTTGTTTTTCCTTTGAATTTTCTTTTATTTAATTGCTGTAGTTGAAGCCTTTTAATGGAGGATTTGGGCTGTGAAAGTAGTGTTTTCGTCTTTCTAATGCGGGGATCTCATTTATTTGCTTCAACTTTCATTTTTGCTAGAGGAAATTTTATGGAGGCTTGAAAATGCAGTTCCTATGAAAGCTTCTGGCTCGGACTTGCTTAATGTGATAGATACAATGACATTGCAACTGATTTTGAAGGTTTTATTTCTGTAATAGATTAGAGTTTTTATGTCCAGGGTTTGTTCTTGCTTTAGATCGTCAATTAGAGATCCGTGATCTTACTATTTCTGGCCTTATTTTTTGAATTTTTGGAGAAAATTCAAGTATGCTAGTGTCATTTTGAAGTTATGTAATGGATTTGTGTTATGAAAATCTCTGGTTTCTTCCTGTTTTTGCTTGTTAACTCGGAGATCTCTCTTATTTTTTTAATCTTATATCCATTTTTGTACTTTTTAAGCAAGCGCATAATTCATATTATTCATTTGAAGCTCTCTATTCGGTGAATTTTTGTTACAAAAATTTCATTTGTACGTTCTCATTTTTCACTTTTGACTGCAGAGATCTCTAATTGCTCCTTAGCAATTATGTTTTCTGAAATTTAAATAATTGCTGGTATTGGAGTTGGAAAGTCTTCTCGTTGGTTGGGAATCCTCCCCCCTCCCCCGGCTTTTCTTTTCCGATTTTTCATTCTTTGAAGTAGTTTTTTCTCCATTTTTTTTACACTTTTTGAGCATTTTTCACTTTTTCAGTAGTTATTAAATTTGTTTGGAAGTTTATTCAGCGGCGTTTGTGTCATAGTAAACGAGGGAACCTCTGATCCTTTCCACTTTCATTTATTTTTAATTTTTTCGAGTAAATACAAAGGAGGATATATGAGAATTTTTTTTTTTCTCTCTCCAACTCTAATCTAAACATTGATTAAGTTTGTTTCATATTGTTCTTATTGATTTATAATATTGAGACAATCAGGGGGGTCGTATTGAAGACATGAGATCTGTAATTCTTTTCGTTCTTTGGACTTTTTTTTTTGTTGGGGGTAATTAAAACTTGGTTTTTGATCTTTAAGCATATAACCTGCAAAATCGTTGTAGATATCTGCATTTTATTATCATGATCGTGATCTAGTTTTCAAATATTTCCCTGATCTATGAAGAGATTCAGATTTTATATGAACATAAAACTTATCTCTTTTCCTTTTTAGATATTGTTTTTGAAACTGTTTTCTTTTCAAATATATTGGGAAAACTTTCTTTTTGGTCTTTTAATAAATTTCTTTTTGTTATGAAAAAAGTATGTTGGTGTCTGGGAGATTTTTTTTTAATGTATTTTTTCTGTTTTTTTTTATGATTAATTGACTTTGCTTTAGTGGAGATAATTGTTGTTAGCTTTGTTGATGCAAACTCTTTGGTTTCTTTTTTTTTTTTTTTTTGGGGAGAAAGTTTGTTAATATGTTATTTTTAAGGTAAAGTCTAACTGGAAAGAAGATTGCCTCTCTCTTTCTTAGATACTTTTTACCTTTTCAATGCTTTCTATCTAAACTTTTAAATTATTCTAAATAAAGTTATTCTTAAAGACTCGTTGCCACCTGCAATATATTTTCATTCTGCAGTTCATGTTCATTGATGCTGTGTATATTCATTACTTCAATCTGTCTTCATCAATGCAACTGATTTTGTTCCTTTTAAATCTTAATTTTTCATGTTCTTTTTATAGATAACCTTTTAAAGCCCGCCGATTCCAGAAATCTCTATTTGTAATTCTTCTCTTTTCTTCCTTTCTTTCTTTGTTTAATGTTAAATTTGTGCTGTTGTATATTGACACAGAGATACTGAAAAAGAAGAAAGAGCTTCATGTGGCAGAGATGAATCATCACAGGAGAGGCCATAGCCTTACTGGGATATCTGGGATCCCAAAAGAGAAAGATGAAAACCTCCAATTGTTCCATTCAAATCACAGGAGCATGTTCATACCTTCTTCTGATGAGTCTGAGTCTCCAATCAGTACTTATCTGATCTCCAGCCTTTTGTATTTTTTAAATATGTCATTGTTATTGTTTTGGTTGTTGTTATTGTTCTTGTTACTGGCTGTGGACTTCCTTTCTTCTGAAACCTTGGTTTTTTATTTCTTTTGGTGCAGATTCCGCAAGATTGGGGAGAATTGCTGTTGCTTCAGCAAAGCCAAGAACTGGCATGGATGACTTGTTGAATACTGAATATGGCAAGCATGACTATGATTGGTATTTCTGTTTCACTATTATTTACACCTATTTTATTGTTGAACCTGCAGCTGTGCCTACATTCCTTTTTCTGTTTTTTATTTATTTCTCCAATCTATTTGTATGATTTATAAGTTTTATAATATACATGATTTCACGATGTTCACCATCTGTTGAATCTTCTTAGTTATATTTAAATTAGTATAGCCAACGTTTGAATTAAATTTCTTAGTAAAGTTTTAGTTATATTTAAATTAGTATAGCCAATGTTTGAATTAAATTTTGTTTCTTAGTAAAGTTCTGGTTAATTTTGTCAGTTTAGTTATACTTTCTGGGTCAATTACTGGTTCAGTTATTAAAAAAATGGTGGGGCTGTGCTAAAGTAACTTTCCTTCTTCTAGATGACTCTTGAAGTTCTTTATCTAGTTTTCATATTGTATTTAATTGCTTCATTCTGTTGAATGATACCTTCATAGTTGATTTAAAACTAGTTCTGTTCTATGGTATAGGTATTTCGTTACATGGTTGTAAATTTGTAATTGAACTGGGAACTCTTTTCATAATGTCATTGATTTTGTAATATGTGAACTCATTCCTTCTGGTTTTTTGGTGATTGAGTGTTTTAGTACTTGCACCAGTAAAAAATTCTTTTACTTTTTTCTTGTAAGATTTGTACCTGATATATTTCTTTGCCACTAAGTTACTCCACATTGTGCTCATTTCCATCTATATACTTAAGACATTCTTTTCTACTAAGGCATCATGCTGTTATCTTACTTCCTTTTCTCATAGAATTGTAGACCTCCTCCCACTTAACTGCATGCTAATTTCTCCAGCCTTCCCTTCTTACCCACTTCATAGAAGATATCTTCGTAGTCTCTGCCTCTAGTACAAGAAAATTTATACCTTCCTCATTGCTTTCATTATCCTCTGCCACTGGCTCTCATAAAGGTTTATCTGG
Source organism: Amborella trichopoda (assembly GCF_054954075.1). Taxonomy (NCBI): domain Eukaryota; kingdom Viridiplantae; phylum Streptophyta; class Magnoliopsida; order Amborellales; family Amborellaceae; genus Amborella; species Amborella trichopoda. The sequence continues at coordinate 44,283,518 of NC_142343.1, read as the reverse complement.
CTTATCAAAAACTAATGTCACACATAGATAGTAATAAGGGATGAGGGAATTTAGCTTATAACTGATAAGTGCAGCATATTTAGTATAACTGCTGCCTCCAAGTTCAACCTGGACATCTTGGAAGTTCTTTAGTTTACCCACTTTAGAGACTACGATATTAATACAAGAAATTCTTTGGTGATTTGCTTTTTGGGGATCCCTCCAGTCAAAAGCAAGGAATCGTTAGGGGTGGCAACGGGTCGGTTTGGGTCCAAGCTGGACCCGGACCCGGATCCAACCCCACCCGATTGGACCCGACCCAAAAATAAATAAATAAAAATAAATAAATAAATAAATAAATATATATATATATATATATATATATATATATATAAATATTATGTTATATTTATACATGTACTATTTAAATTTTATAACTAAAAATATATAGTTATATTTATTTAAATGTTTTAAATATATTATATATTAACTATTATTTAAATATTAACACTATTCGGGTTGGGTCTACATGGACCCAGACCCGAATAGTGTTAGGGTTAGGGTCCAAGATTTGGACCCGGACCCAAAACGATCTTGGACCGGGACCTGACCTGCCGGGTCCAATTTTTGGACCCATACCCGGACCGGGTCGAGTCTATATCCATTGCCACCCCTATGAATTGTATATGTACTACAAATTTGTTTTCCTCCCTTTCTACTTCAAAGCCTCTTTTTTAAATAAATAAATAAATTAACTGTTGTATTGAGTAAAAAAGTATATAAAAAATCGGCCACCCACAAGTTAGGTGCTCGATGCCAAAAGCCCTTGCGGGTACAAAAAATCTATACAATCGTTATGCACAGAGCAAAAGGCCTTACATGATTACTATCTGGAAGTCTCTTACATTTCAGCTGGTTTGGTGAATAACCTTCTACTGAGTTCATGAAGGCTAAGAGCTATGGGAAAGAGAATGCCCTTGTTGTGATCTACTCAAGCTTCTAAACTACCCCTTGTCATTCTATTGTTGTTGAACGTATTCCAAAATCCAGGATCTTAGCTAAAACCCTGTCAATGTGCGGAAGGACGCACTCAGCTTAGTCATAAGTTTTGTCCCTATCAAATGCAAACGATCATCCCTACTTGCTACTGATAGATGGATCCAGGGCTTTGAAGCCAATCCTAACTGCATTAGTAAATGTCTTTTTCTAAATGAGAGCACCTTGGATCCAAGATACCAAATTCAGGGCACTATCTTCAATCATGTTATTGAGCATTGCTTTCTACATGCATCCTATCAGACCTTAGTTCTGAAATTGTAGCATCAGTAACTTCATCCACTAAATAAACTGGACTAAAATAGGTCACGTCAACGTGTTGTTTGAGATAATTTCAAAAACTGATGATTTTTGTCACTCATAGTTTCTAATATGGTTGGTCAAAAGAGCACCAATAACAAATGACACAAATCACTAGATCATTTGAACCACCACTTGACCATGAGAATTATATTGCTTGAAGGGTATTTATCAAATAAACAAATAAATAAGTAAATTGATCACTTGAACTGCCACTTGACCATCCTTGTGTGCTGTACAAGGGTCATTTGCATTCCAAAAGAAACTGCTGCACTGAAAAGTCAGTCCATAAGGGGCAATCCTCAAGGTTAACTCTCGAATAAGCCTTAAAAGCTTCTTGTTCCTCAATCAAACAGTAATCTCTATATGGTATAATCATACCAAAAGAAGTGTATCCGCTCTTGTGAGGACTTCTTGTAAGGTCATCCCTATATTATGGTTGTGATGCTTCTCATACTATAAACAAAAATACAGTGAAACTAAAATGTATTACCAATTGAAGGGGAAAAGAAAAATTATACTTCCAAATGCTGTTCTGGCCTTAAATTTTGATTACCTTTTAACAGGCTTCTCACCCCACCGGGAACTCCTCTCTTTTCAACAACGGATTCCTGTGAGTTTCAACGAGTTGCTGTTGCTCCCAAAGGAGTTTCTTCTGTTAGATCAGCCTCTGCTACGAAAGCTTCAAGGGTGACTTTTCTTCTCTATCGTCTATTCTCTCAATAACTTTTGTGAATTATCAATTTGGAACTTGATGTTTATCATTTATACATCTTATTGACTGCAAAAAGGAAAGCTATATGTGAAAATGAACATTTAGAAATGACCACTTGTGTTTATGGCCAAAATTTTCACTCTGAATTAGTTCAGTAGAAATTCTTCTCTTTCAATTGAATGGATGTTGCTTTTTTACAGTAGCATGCTCTTTCTCTTTTCCTTGCTTTTTATTTTCTACAATTTCCCTAAGTCCATTCATTAATATCTACCATTTTTTATTTACCAGCTGTCTGTGACTCAAACTGAGAGCACAAATCCAAGGCGAGCAGTTCGAAGCAGTTCAGTATCCCGCCCTTCTCTCTCCTCCCCAAACCATTCATTCTCAAATTCAAACTCAAAAAACTTCCTCAACACCAGCACCCAATCCATAACCTCTCGTCCATCCACTCCAGTCCCCCGAAACCCCACCCCTTCACGTGCTGCCACCCCAACAAGAACCCGACCCTCACCCACTCCCTCAAAGCCCACAACTCCTCGTCCCTCCACCCCAACTTCACGGGCCACAATTCCAGCCTCAAAATCCTCTTTGCCGGCTACAAAATCTAATTCTCCAGCTGCAAAATCATCTTTTCCGGCAATCAAATCCCATTTTCCAGCTACAACTCCAGCTGCAAAACCCTCTTTTCCTGCAACATCAAGGCCATCTCAACCATCACCTCCAGCTCCTTTACGATCCCGGCCGACCACCCCGACCCGCCGAATTCTGGCCACAGTGACCCCACCTCCAGCAGGACCCCCGCGCGCAGCCTCTGTTGGGCGAACACGGGGTGTCTCCCCACAGCGACATGTGGCGCCAATTGTGCCACCAGATTTCCCCATGGATGCTCCCCCGAACCTGCGGACGACCTTGCCTGAGAGGCCAGCCTCTGCAGGCCGGATGAGACCTGGCGTGGCCCTGACTGCTCGTTTAGGAGGTAATGGCCCTTCTGAAGAAAGGCAACCAAGTCGGGTTCGACCGAGCAGTAATGGCAATGGCAGTGGAAGCGAGGTGGTTGGGATTCAAAAGAGTCAGGGTGGTGTAGCGAGGCCACCAGGTGGTGGTGCTTCACCAGTACGGAGGCCGGTGAAGCCGGCAGGCTCAACGGGGGAGAGCACAGGATTTGGAAGGAACATATCAAAGAAATCGCTCGATATGGCTCTCAGGCATATGGTATGTGTGCTTGTGCTTAGTTGACTGTTACCTGAAAAAGCATGCATGGGATCATGTTAGTTGGATAGTACTACTCTATGCATTCAATGAATGCTTTATTTGAGAAGGGAAAATCGTGGTATGATTCATACGGTCATGGTTACAACATGGACACAATGTGATCACTGTCCCATTGATGGATCAGACGGTGGAGAGAGTGCATCCCACTGAAAAATTGATGTATATCTAACTCTCCCCATCACTGTCCAGCCCATTTATGGGATGGAGATTGCTGCTGTGGTGGTGTTTTACCATTACAGTACAGATGATCCTACACCTGTGACCAAAAATAGGATTTCTAAAGCATATGCTTCTTGTGAATGGTATACCATACAGGCCGGGCATCCACAGTCCTTTCTGAGATGGGCAGTGGAGATGAACTGTGGTTCAGGGTGAATGTACATAACCAAAACTATGTCCACCGTTCGCCTTTGAGAAGTGATGGTTTGGATGTCCTATTTGTGTATGATATGCTGTATCCAAGATTTGTATGGTTGGATAAGATTGGAATCTGCATACATACATACATATCTAGGGATCCCATGCATTGAGTTTTACTTGCTTGTGCATGTATGCACCTCTTACATGTATACATATGCACATATGCATGGAGCTACGCATGTTTGTGCATATACGCATAGACCATTACATACCTGTGCCTTGCATGTGAAATATCTCATCACTATCATCATCATCATGGAGCCTTTTCCCAACTATTTGTATGTGAAACATCTATATGCCGTAAAATACGAAACCATGGGGTTCAATGCACAGACCATCTTTTCATGAGCTTGCACAGTTGATTTGTTCTCGTCATTCTTGGCAGAATATTGTCAAAAACGTTGCAAACATGTTTGCTTGGCCTCAAATTCACATCGTCAGTTATTTGTCCGTAAAATTGCATGGGTGGATTAAGTGCTTCTAATCTAGTCATAGACATTACATGTGCTCTCAATCTGAAGCTTGTTTGTTGGGGAACTTTGGAAGTTTTCACTTGGTGAAGTGTGAGACAAGTGTGCTTGTCAATTAGATTATCGGAAAAAAGATGTGTACTTGTCAAAAGTATCCTAATAGTCTTAAGGGCTGTGGAAGAACATTTGTTCATTACCATCCATTGAACCGATGGAGAGCGCCCAAATTGAACTACAATCGAGGCTAGTGGTGTAGGGGGGTGCAAACGGATCAGCTCCGAATTGGGTCGAAATCCAACCAACTGAAAGTCCAGGGTGGACCTGGACCCAACCCTCCTGACCACTTCCTAGGTCCAGACTCGGACTGGGGTTAGGGGTCACCAGTCCTGATTTGCACCCATATAGGTTTTATATTTTTTATTGCTTATCTGCATTACTTTCCAATATAAAACAAAGCATGGGCACTTGTGTGCTTTTGGAAAAAAGTTGACTGCCCATTTGGCTGATTTCGGCAGTCTGATTGTGTGGTTCCTCTTCGATAGTACTTATGGTTGTGCATTGTATGTTAATTCTCAAATTTTTGCTTTTCTTGTGATATAATAACTCTAACCATGAATTTTTCGGCAACAATATTGTCTAAAATGTTTGGTGAAAGATTCTCTCTCTCTCTCTCTCTCTCACACGCACAAGATGTTCATACATATCTGTTTCGTTAAAATTGAACTAGTTTTTATTTTACTTGGACTATATACAGGACATTAGGCAAGCCACAGGTGGCCTGCGTCCACTCTCTGCCACATCTCTCTTCCCTCAAAGCGTTCGATCTGTGTCATCCAAGGCACGATTGGGTGGATTAGATCCTCGGGCTTCAAAAACCAGCAATGGAACTCTAGGGCATGCTGAAAAATCATCTGAAAGCTCCCCGGAAGCTAAAGCAATGGAAGGTCCAACAATAGATGCTAAACTAAATGGGAGATTAATGGACCCCGATTTCTCCGCTAGCACAAGATATGATGCCATTCTCCTAAAAGAAGATACAAAGAACACAGAGTGGTTGCATAGCCCAAACGGGGATAATGATCCGGGCCTGGTTTTTGATCATCGGTTTGAGCCTCTTCCTGAGCCCTTTGGGTTGCCCTAAATTTGGCCGAGTTCGTAATTTTTTTTTCATTTTTATTGTTTATTATTATTCTTTTCTTTGTAATTTTATCCTTTTGGATTTTTTTTTTTTTAAATTATGGGTAGATTATTGTTTGAAATATATGAGATATATGAGGAAGCCATGGTTTGTTCATCCTGGATGTCAAGAACCTTTCTTTCACATGGCGAATAGCTCTCTCTTCCCCCATTAAATTTTTGTTTGGTTTTGTCTTTTTGTTGGAAGACGAGTTAAATTCGAGTACTTTTACCTTTGTACCTCAGTTTTTAGAACAAATCAAGGATTTGAGCGAATAGAATCAACCCACCATTTGTGTGATCTTGTAACAGTACGGGGATAGTATTATTTGAGATGGTTTTCTTGTGTCTCTGTATGGCTATGTAAAATTTCTGGTTTTTAGTATGTGTCGACATGAAACATAATTGAATCCACCCCCACCAATTGAGATCATGTAGCAATACTGGGACGCTCTTATGAGATGTTTTTCTTGCATTTCTAAATGGCCATACAATATCAACATGGCGTTTATTGATTTTTGCATATGTTGATACGCCAAAGGTACCACACTTGTGTCCATTTTAAAATTTTAGACACTTCTTGATATTTCTTCATGAAATATTACATAAAAATATTCAATTTCATTTAAATTTTTACCTTCTACTTTTATTTAGAGGGATTATACGCTATAATACCGTTTATTTTTTGTACGCGGTAACAATGACTTTTACCTATTGAATGTGGAATTCAATAAATGAAAGTGTATTACAACATTCAAGAATTTTTGTTTTGGATTTTGTGTTCAAAAAATGATACATTTTCAACCACACGATTTCAAATCTAACGATCAATGATGATTGTGACTTTCTTGTATCAAAAGTAATAAAAAATAAATGGTATCATTGTATACATTTTCTTATTTAAATAGTGCACGGATTTAGTGCATCCGAAACGCAAATTTTGTAATTGACGTTGACACTAACATAAGCATCCACGTGTATGTAAAATCCTCAAGAAAACATTGTGATTTTAGAAAGTGCTACCGGGTCCATTATGAGGGAGTGCTATCGGGTCCATTAAGAGGGAGTAGAAGTAAACCATGCTCCCAACGGAGCATAGTATATGTGGTCAAACGTTATATAAGGTTGCGAACTTGTACTATACAAGATGCACCTAAAAATTCAGTGGAAAAGAGTATTCCGAAGTTCAAAGGGAAAAGTTTATATAGGGTTGCAACCTTAAACTATACTATCAATGATGCACTTCGAAAATCTATCAAAAATATTGTTTTAATGTTGAAAAAATACTATAATCGATCATTTCGACATCGAGATGTATGAATATGAAAAAAAGAGTTTTTGAGTCCCATAAATATGCGTCTTGCAACACATTATCTAGGCCATTAATTTTCAAGATTTTCATATATTTATAGATCTAACTAATTTTAATTATTTTTGAAATTTAAAATTTTCTAATTAGATATAAAAATATATTTTAAGATAATACTAAAATTTTTTTACAACAAAATTACTTGTTATGATAAAATTTTAAGGTGCACCTTAATTGGATTGTTTAAGGTTGCAACCTTATAGAAACAGCACCCAAGTTCAAAAGCCTACTGATTAATCATCTCAACCTCCAGATCTACTAAATATCTCCATATATATATATATATATATATATATATATATATATATATATATATGTGGTTTGTATAGAGCCTAGGCTCTAAACAATCAAATTAGTGCCTACCTTCAAATAGTGTCGAGCAATGTGGTTTCAATATTAGAAATTTTGTGATAGCCTTAAAATATATTTTTATAGTTGTTTATAAAGTTTAAAGCTTCAAAAATAATGTAGATTGACATATCTATGAACTTGAAAATATTGAAAATTGACGGTGTAAAAATGCATTACAAAGTATATTATTCCCAAAACTTGAAATCCATTTTTTTCTCATATCCATGCATCTTGATGTCGAGATGATCAATTTGAAGATATTTGGGCATCAAAACAACCTCTTCTAGTGAGATTTTTTTAAGTAGGCTCAATGTGGTAAACTTTTCTCATATATATATATATATATATATCCTAAAAATAGAATATCTCAAAATAATTTATCTGGATGATCTATTTCAAATATTTTCAACTCTTTATAAATCTCTTGATTTGCATTAGTTTTTGAATTTTAAAATTAAAACACTACTTAAAGCTTTAAGTACCCGTGGATTGGGTTGTACACGAGGGACTTAATGGATGATATGCTACCGCGGGAGCATAATATCTTTTGGCTAAACTCGAAAAATGCCATTATTATACAATCCCTAAAAATAAAATCTGTCGTCTCTTCTAAAATCTGAGTCACTGTTTATTGCAATGGCTCTCAATGTTCAAATTTACCCTCCAATTTCCTCTCATACTAAGACTTACCCCAATTTCACTGTAAAATCTTCGAATTTCTGTCATTTTCCAATATTTTCAGGCCTTTTTTCCAGGAATTCCCTAAATTTCACGAGAAATGCCTCTGATTTATTCCCTTTTCCAAGATCTTCAAGCCCAAACCAGCAAAAATTATCGATATGTAGTGGAGTTTCTGCTGAATTTTCGTCGACTTTGGTCCCGGAAAGTGGCCATGATTCTTCGGAGTTTGGCAATAAAAAAGAAAGTGATTCCTCAGCGGTTCTTTTGGAAGTGAAGGATTTGACTGCTGTTGTTGCAGAGTCAGGGCAGAAGATATTAAATGGTGTTAACCTTACCATTAGAGAAGGAGAGGTATTCATGTTTAAATAAAATGATTCAGCTTTTTTTTCCCTTTTTTTTTTTTTTTGAGGTAATTCTTTTTAAGAATTTGTTTAGCATAATTTGCTTAAATTTTTGAATGATGGTTTGTTTTATCATTTATTTGCCATTTTTTATCTGGTTTATCTTAATTGTCTTTATTTTATGTTTCTTTTGGCATTTTAATTTGTATATAGAGTTGATCATTATTTAAATGCTTGCTAATATTTCAGCAATATGGGTAATGAAATGCAAATTTCTTAGGTCATTTGGAGTTATTGATGATAATAAATTTTTTATACTTAAAATTTTCCAATTAATGGTATATCTATAGCTTCAACTTTTTTTTTTTTTTTTTTTTTTGAGGTAAGCTTCAACTCTTTTGATTACGCTGGTGTAAGATAACAATACTACAAAACTTCTGAATCATCGTCCTTTAGTACTTGTAGAATAACTCAAATATGGAATTCGTGCTTGGGCTTGATTGCTTATGGAGTTAGCAATTGCAGCACTACATCCGAAATTCGAATCCTACGACTGAAATACATATCAAATAATAAAAAACTGAAAGTTTGAATCCTAATACTGAAATACATGCCAAATAATAAAAACCATAAATGTTTAAGCAAAACTCAGATTATGAATGTGAATTCATGCAACATCAAGAAAAACCTTAACCTGAAAGAAACAAGTACGGGGAGACTCTGATTTGGAAATCCTGAATTAACAAACTATCCAAAATGTTGAACCGTCTTCTTGTTTTGGTAGAAGCAATAATATCAAGAGAGCCTTAACATGTAAGAAACAAGTATCAGAAGAATCTGAACTGGAAATCCTAAGCTAACAAACAACCCGAAATGTTGAACTATGTTATGTTTTGGTTGAATCGATAAAATCTTTCTTATAGTTTAACAAACCAATATGCTGTTTGGCTAGTCATTAACCTTTTCTCAAAAAAAAAAAAAGGAAACAAAAGAGCTGTTTGGCTAGTATAGATTGGTATATCTACTCTTGTACTCATGTACTTGCGTATGTAGTTTGATTTGGTTGATAAGGTAGTACGACTTCCATTTTGATTAATTTTCTTGTTACATTCATCGTCTTCCAATTGTAGATAATGCTTACTGTTATTTTTGCTTCTTTTGTAGATACATGCTATCATGGGCAAAAATGGTTCTGGGAAGAGCACTTTTTCCAAGGCAAGTCCTATCCTTGCACGAAAATCTGGTTTCTGAATTTTCATTCTTAGTTAGTTAATATTAAAGTAGAGAAATTTTGATATGGGATGGGTTTTTTGTTAATGATGTGGAAATTACATGATACATGAAAAAGCACCCATAATTCTTTAAGATGAGGAAAAAAATTTGAACAATCTCTTAACTGTTAGATAACACTTAGGATTCATTTTAGTTGCGCCCTGCATCATTTGTCCTGCTTATGAAATTTGACATGAATTGAATGTTATATGATAAAGGCATAAAGCCCTGAAGATTGAGCTAGCGTTTTTTTTTTAATTAAGATAAAGTAACGATGAACACTTTTATTAAGAAAGGGGTAAACTACAAGTCTTGGATGGCAAGGGAGGTCTATCTGTAAACTTGTGCCCTAAACTAAGAGGGAGTAAACTGACTTTTTGATGATTCTTCATTTTCTTTTCTTATGAAATTGAGCTAGCTTTTTTTTTAATTAAGATAAAGTAACGACCGACACTTCTATTAAGAAAGGGGTAAACTACAAGTCTTGGATTTCAAGGGAGATCTATATATAAACTTGTGCCCTAAACTAAGAGTGAGTAAACTGTCTTTTTGATGATTCTTCATTTTCTTTTCTTATGAAATTGCTACAACACTGCTGCTTAGATCTGATAGGCTGATTTATAACGCAAGTTTAGACCTGGTAGGATAATTTATAACGCATGTCTAAGCCTGGTGAGATGATTTATAAGGCGTGTTTTGCTTTATAAAAATTCAATGAAAGAGTTGTCTAACTTCAGGTAAGGGGCTGGATGCATTGTTTATTTCTTTTACGTGTTCTCTAGAACTTTCGAAATTTTTGGCTTGCAAAGGTTTTTTGGGCATTTCAGTGTTCTGACTAAATTATTTATGGAGCTATAGCTCAATTTGGGCAGGTATTTTTGCAAAATTATGTACCAAAGCTTTTCATATTGCTTCCTTATTAATGTTGACTATGTTTTTGCACTGCTACGTAGTGAAGTACGTGAGCATACAGTTTATGTTTGATGTAGGTGTTTTGGCAACTAGATTTGCTTGAACACTATTGACTATTGAGTATTAGGGATTCATCATATTGTCATTTGGTTGTGTATTCTTAGTATATTTATTATTATCTAATGTTCAATTTGTGTTTGGAATTACTATGTCATCCTTATGTTCATACTATTGGGTTGTTTAATTTCTTTTAAGGCAGGTTCTTGTTGGCCATCCAGATTATGAGGTTACAGGGGGCAGTGTTGTTTTTAAAGGCAAAAACTTGCTAGACATGGAGCCAGAGGAAAGGTCTCATGCGGGACTTTTCATGAGCTTTCAGTCTCCAGTTGAGATTCCAGGTGTAAGCAACATGGATTTCTTGCGTATGGCTTCTAATGCTCAAAGAGAAAAACTTGGTCTTAAGGATCGTGGTCCTCTTGAGGTGTTTAATTGTTTCACGCCTCTCCATTGTTCTTTATGTTCCTTCTTCTTTCTACTTTGTAGTGGCATATATGGTGTTTTGTTTGTTCATTGCACACGGTGTTAATGTAACTGTGCCTTATTCAAAGTTTATATAGTAAATTATTGTTATTAGTTGAATGCACATGTATTAAATGCATTAAGCATCAAAAGAAAGATTAAAATAAATTTAAATTAAAAATGTAAAAAAAAGCAAATTATAGATAGAGAATGATAATGAATAAAATTTATAAGATGCCAAGTTAATTCTTAAAAAAAAAAGTCTACTCCTGGAAATCTAGCTATCATTAGACAGTGCAGCTCAATATCTATGACAATATAATTGTTGGTTTCTGCCATGAACCCTTGGTAGCTGTCTACATTTCTCTTAGACAATAGGCAGAGTGATGTAAATCGAGGGCAAGAGCAATGCAAGACTAGTAACTCCTCAAAACAAAAGGATCCTTCTTTTTCTTTTCTTTTTTTTGTTTGATAAAGTTAACATTGTGATAAAGGTAGAATGTACAAGAACAAAAAGTAGCATGATTTGTTTGTTCCTGAACTTTCTATAACTTGCAAGAGGCAACACCTGCAAGTATTATCTTTGATTTAACTCTTTCCTTTCTATGACTACAGTTTTATGGTTTCCTTTCTCCGAAGCTGTCTGCCTTGAATATGGATCCAAAGTTTTTGGACCGAAATGTGAATGAAGGGTTTAGTGGTGGTGAAAAGAAGCGGAACGAAATTCTGCAACTTGCGGTATGGATTCAGGACTTTATGAAAAAATTCACGTGTGCTTCAATTTGTGCTTTTCTATGTACTACCTGTTTCGATCGAATGTCATGTGTTTTAGTTACGACTTACGACATGGACAGTACTAAACCAAAGAGTAATTTATATGTATGAGTCATGATCTTCTATTTTTGAGGTTTATGCATATTTCGATGTGTGGGTCCTTATGCTAATTCGGCTGACTAAAGACTCCTGAAATGCATGTCTTGCCTGCTTCATTTCCCTGTCAAAACATATCTGCTTGAAGTGTGAATGGTTAACTTTTCTCCACCTTTGCTATTACCTTCTCTATGGCTAGAAAAAGGATGTGACTATGACAACCGGTTTAGATCAAAAGCTGATTAGTACACCTAGTTTAGCACCATTATATACATTTGAAGCAGTTTTGTCCTCTTTTGTTAGTTTATAGCCGGAACTCTATGAAGAGACTTGTGTAGATTTCAAGACTTCATAACCTTGCACTTATGTTGGAATAAAGAAGCATGCCATTACTAATATGTTTTTTCCATTCTATGCAGGTTCTTGAGGCGGATTTGGCCATCTTAGATGAAATAGATTCTGGATTAGATGTAGATGCTTTACAAGATGTAGCAAAAGCTGTCAATGGGCTTTTAACCTCGAAAAATTCAGTTCTGATGATCACTCATTATCAACGGCTTCTGGATTATATAAGGCCTGGGTTTGTTCATATAATGGTAAGGAACTTTATTTGTTTGACATGGTTCAAGCTAGTGTAATGAGATCAAAACTGAACTGCCTGGTCTTGTGTTGTCCCATTTTAACGAGATACTAAATACAACCCAGAGCTCAGCCCAAACCATCAGTTCGGAGTTTTGTTTTTTTGCCTGCCTTGACCACTTCATGGTATGGATCTCCATAATTTTTAACCAAAATCCCTTTTTTTTTATGAACAAAATCTATTTTTTTATGACCAAAATCTATTTTTTTTAACCAAATATATGGCCAAAGGTACGGCATTCTTTGAATTCTTCAAGGTTTGGGTTGAAGTAGGTCTAGCTTCGTCAGACAGCTAGTGCAGTCAGTTCAATGATCTTTTTTCCTTTACAAATTGTTCTTTGTACATTCAAGATTCACTATCATACAGGGGTTTATTATAGTTGCAGATGTAGAAAAATGAACCGCTATCCGATGTGTTCTAACTTTTACTTAAAATTGTTTAAGCAAATAACTTAAATTTAAAAAGTTAAGGGCCCAACCATATTAAGGATCATTGGTTTGTAGTTTTGGGCCAAAGTTCATCACATAAGAGACTTTAGAGCTGTACATACTTTTACCTTAATCTTTGTTTTCATCATCTAGTAACAAGGATAATTATGATAATGAACTTTCATAAGGTTGCCAAGGACTTATTGTATTGCTATTATTTTTACTGTTATTATTATTATTGTTGTTATTGTTATTGTTATTGTTATTGTTATTGTTATTGTTATTGTTATTGTTATTGTTATGATTGTTATGATTGTTATGATTATTATTATTATTATTATTATTATTATTATTATTATTATTATTATTATTATTATTATTATTATTATTATTATCAGTATTATTGTTATTATTGGATATAGAATTGTGGATATTACATGATACACTAGACATCAATTATTGTTTTGTTTTACCTGGCTGAGGGTTAGAATTTTTTATTTGGGCTGAGTTAACTGATGAGCTATTAAGTACTTAACCACTCTGTGGCCTTAGTTCTAAAACCTTGGTTTCCATTGTTGTAAGCAACATTTTGGATGTTCGTTTGAAATCTGTGTGGTTGGAGGGCCAATGGCTATGCTGATTTGGATTTTGATTTGGTTTTAATAAGATGAACTGATGTTATTTGTTTTAAATCTAGAGTTTTGGCTCGTGTGCAGGAGGATGGAAATGTTGTTAAGACTGGTGATGTCTCTCTCGCTAAGCAACTTGAAAAGGAGGGTTACAAAGCCATCACTTCTGCATAAAAATCAGTATATGTGCTTACTTTAGTAATTTTCTGTTTCTCCTGCTTGTTGTATTATAAGTTTTTGTTGAATTTCACATTCTTACTACAAGTTAGGGGTTAACCCATTAAAATTTAGATATACAAGCTAGGAAAATAAGTTCAAAACAAAAACACCTCATGGACCCTAACAAAGGGAAGTGGGGCCTTGACTTCTGAAATTGTTGCATTTCTAGGCTGTGTCCAAAGTTTCAAACTTCTCAAACTATTAAGTCCAATCTGTAGCCATTGCATTTATGCTTAATAGAGAACATCTAAGGCAGCATTTGACGTCCTGGTGGCCATATCCAAGCTTTATATTTAGTCGCCTTTATAGGCAATCGTAAAAATAGGCACTCTTCAATGGTCATAGTCAATTCAAATTTATGGCTGGATTCTTGAACTATATTTCTTCCCCAACATCAAGAAAAGCCACATATAATCTCTCTCTATGTCCTAATAGTTTTCAATAAAGTCGAGATTACTTTAAAAAAGATAGTTTGACATTAATTTTTCTCTCTTTTTGTTTTGGTTTTTTTTTGGGGGTAATTCAGCAGCGATGGGGATTGAGGCCCCTACCTTTTAGTGAGAATGGAGTTCGAGGTTTAATTTTATCTCTTTAGCAAGGATGAATCAATTTACTTTTTTTTTTTTTTTTTTATGTTTTCTTAATTCTCACTGTTGTCTGTACGCATTCACAATTCATGTACACTTTTCCAATCAGGTGTGACATTCGTGTTTCATGCGATCAGAATCTCTGCAAGAGAACCCACTTTTATGTTTGCCATGATTTGGAGAGGCCCCTTGCACTCTATCTGTGTAAAAGAGGGATCAAATCTCAGAATTTTGATTCTATTGGTATCTATCTGATTATCGAGAATGGGTATGGAATTAGGTCAATTATTTCATCATTGGAATTGCGTATATGAAAGCTGTCGGATTCTATTTCACATGCACAACACAAAATAGCTTCAATGAACAAAATGTTGTGTGTAAGTAAACTATTTACATTTTACCTATTTCAACTATTCCAACGTTTTTGATGAGTTTTTTGAAATTAAATAAAAAATCAAAAAAAATATTTGTAAAATGTTAAATAGTTTATCTTTTGGTTTCATTTTGATAAATTTTTGCACCAAGACACGCACACACTTTATATGAGGCATCAACCTTACACTCCAAAAGTAAGTTGTACTATAAAAATACCGCAGTAAATGTTGTTCGGAGGCTGGAAAACCCTAGATATGATTTTGGGAAAAGGGTTTGGAGTTCTAGTGGTGTATTTTGTAAAGCATTATCCAGACTACCCGTTTTTTAAGATTTTGGAGTATTTATAGATTTTTAAGATTTTGGAGTATTTATAGATCTGTTTGATGCAATGGTTTAAAAAACGGATCGGTGACTTGGATCGGGCTTTTAAAAAATCGATTCGGATCGGCGATCGGGATCGAGAATCGGGTGAATCGGTCAGAATAAAGCTTAAATAAAATCCGAAAAAATTATTAAAATTCATTATAAATCTTGTTTTTTAAGAATTCAATAAGAAATGAAGGTACTCCATTAAGAATTTTCATGTTTTTGAATGAATATGCGAATATTGATATGTTCTTTCCCTGCATGAACCGCCATTCAGCATTTAATTTACATCACACAAAAGGATAAGCATATAATTATCATGGAATAAGTATATCAATATACATGGACTACAATAAAGCATAAAATTAATAACATATGATCTAAAAATAAAATGGTAGACGACGTTATTGTTCTTCTTGATCACGTTGATACCATTGATTGAATTCGTTTAACAATTCATTGATTCGATCTAAAAACGAATCATCGATATTAGCAGGCGTCTGACTATTTCCAAATACTTGAGTGTTAGTGTTTTGTTATGTTCTCAATCTAAAATCCTCGAAGATTGTCCATTTTTCATGCTCACCTGCACTGTCGTGCTCATTCCTACACTGTTGCTATTGGGACTCGATATGTGAATAATATGGTTGGGATAGGGTGGCCTCAGAATCATCATCTCTCTCATTTTCTCCTTGAATAATATGGATTAAAAAAAAAATAACAAATTTTCAAAAAATTCGATCATGGATTAAAAAAAAAAAAATCACAAATTTTCAAAAAATTCTATCATGAATTGCAAAAAAAAATTCGATTATGGATTAAAAAAAAAAAAATCACAAATTTTCAAAAAATTCAATCATGGATTACAAAAAATTCGATCATGGATTACATAAAATTCGATCATGGATTACATAAAAATCGATCATGGATTACAAAAAGAAACAAACAAAAAAAAACAAAAAATTCAATCATGGATTACAAAAAAAGAAAAAAACAATTCGATCATGGATTACAAAAAATTCAATCATGAATTACAAAAAACTCTATCATGGGTTACAAAAAAAGCAAAAAGCAGAAAATTCAATCATGGATTACAAAAAAAAAACAAACATTTCGATCATGGATTACAAAAAAAAAAACAAACATTTCGATCATGTATTACAAAACATTCGTTCATGGATTACAAAAAATTCTATCATGGGTTATAAAAAAAAACAAAAAACAAAAAATTCGATCATGGATTACAAGAAAAAAAAACAAACATTTCGATCATGGATTACAAAAAATTCGATCATGGATTATAAAAAATTCTATCATGGGTTACAAAAAAAAAAAAAAAAGCAAAAAATTCGATCATGGATTACAAAAAAAAAAAAAATTCCGTACGGGACTCGCCGATTCCGAACAGTAAATCGACGAGTCACTGTACAAAAACGTCCGGTTCTCTCTAGAACCGGACGATTCCCGTTTTTTTCACCGATTTGATCCGTACATGGCGATTCCCGAGTCGAATGCGTTTAAACACTGGTTTGATGTGTAACATTTTTATAGCTTTAAATTTATAATTATGTTTGGAAATATATTTCTAGGCCATCATTGGGTTTTCCTGTGCTAGAGCGGCATCTTTCCGTAGCGCTTAGAGGTGTGTTGTACTTTGTTTACCTTACATAAATTGTACACATGCACACGCACGCGTACACCCACAGGCCCAAAAATAAATATTGTAGAATGCACTATCCTATTCGTGATAATTAAAAGGGTGTAGCAATAGAAGTAAGGTGCATTTTATCATGATATATTAATTTTGATGTAAATTGTTCTTAGGATTTTTTCAAAATTTATTTTTATATCTAATTATAAAATATTAAATTTTAAAAATGGTTAAAATCAAGTAGATCTATAAACATATGAAAATCTTGAAAATGGATGGTGTGGATAATATGTTGTAAAATGCACTATTTTTTAGATTTAAAATCTTTTTATTTTTCATGGTCATACATATCGATGTCGAGATGATCAATCAAAGGGTTTTTCAACATTAGAACTACATTTTCCGATGGATTTTTTAGGTGCATCCGTAGTTCTACATTATAAGGTTGCATCCTTATATAAACTTTTTCCTAATTAAAATTACCTTAATTTTTTTAAATCGAGGCATCAAGTATAATTATGGACGATTCCAGAGTTTCAAATTTTAACTCTCATTTGTGTGAATTTAAAGTTCTTCTACAAATCGAATTTATTTGAAATTCGGGCCCTATGTACACCTGTGTTAAGGGCAAGCTTTCTATGCTTCCCTCTATCTAGCCTTTTGTTTCGAATGAACGATTGAGATGCACACAATTACAATGTCATGCCTCAACCTTATTGTTTTAAAAAAAAATGCTATAAAATATTTGGACACCAACATTTTGGCATCTAGTCCTCTCTTGCACTTGTTAAAATATATATATATATATATATAAAAAAAATATGTTCAATAAAATAAAATAACTAAAATGCCCTTAAAAGTTTTTAGGGTATTTTATTTTATTGGGAATATTTTTATATATTGTTTTTAAGTGCGCCTCATCGAGGTGATAGCACGTACATAATATCACATTCATATGATTTGTAAAAAAATTAAAAATAATATACTTTAAGATATCAGATCTAAATAAAAAGGTCAACGACTAGCTTGATCTAATTGGATCTCTAAAATACTGTTTAGAGAGAAGAAGAAGGGGGAAGAAGTGATTAGTTACTCAAGATAATGGAGTTAAAAAAATAAATAAATAATAAAAAAGATGTAGATATTCATATTTGTTTTTGTGCGCAAGGAGGCAATTTATTATGGAAAAGTATATAATGAGGCCAATTACTTTTGGTGCACGGTGGTCACAATTAATCTTGAGCATTTAAAAAAAAATATACGTTGAATTTAAAAAGTAAGAATTTCATTACACATTGTAAATGCGTACTCAACCGTTGAACTAATATCAGTACCCTAGTCAACAACCCACGAATAATATGACAAAACTACAAAGAGAAATACATTTAATGAGAATCTTTTATTTTTTAAGCACAATTAAATACGGTTGTAGTTAATTTTCCATTCAAAAAAATCAGTCTCATTTACGAGATTTTTCAATTCAAACACCGGAAAATAATTAATAGTTTGGGTTGGAGAAAGTTGCAGCCCTAATGCATAATTCTTCTTAGCTTGTTTCAAAACTTTCTCCAAACAAGGGAGAATGATGCAAATTAAAAATAGGTTGATCAAAAAGTTATTTTGAGTTTTATTTTTTTTATTTTTAGAAGTTATAGGTGTATTTGATTTTTATTTTATTAGGGTCCAATTGTTAGAAATAAGATTTTTAGGTTAGTTTAATATAGTCTCTTTTTTTTTTTTAGGGAAGTACGTTTTTTTTAGGAAAATGGTTTTGTTAGGACTTACAGACCTATCAAAATAACTAAAGCCTCACCTTAAAACTCATCGAAAATTACAAAAAATATTTACATCAATCATCTCGGCTTGAACATTATGGTTGTAAAAAAAATTAAGATCTCAAGCTCTAAAAATAATGTATATTGTCTCCCTAAAAATAAGTGTTCAAAGATCCATAAGATTTGTATATTTTTTTCGTCTCAAATTTTCTTGTCAATGTTGGAGATTGATTTTAGAGTCATCATGGAGGTTTCCGTCGTCGTATTTTCCATGCGAGAATTCAACATGGGGCTTTTATTTTGTTTTTATAAAGTCTAAGCCTTATAGCAACTTCTTCTTAGAAGTATAAGTCCTTTATTTTGTAGGTCCATTTTCTACTTTCTTTTGCATGAGTTGTTTAGGCAGATAGTTTATGAAGGGTGAGATAATAGTAAGCTTATCTTTTGAGGAATTTTGGTAGGGCTTATTGATAAAAATAGTGGTACGACTATTGTAAGATGGCTTTTGATTTGAATGAAGAGAAAAGACTTGAAGTAGCCTGGTGTGGTGTGTGAGGTGGTTTCGGCTCCCCACCTTCCAAATAAACCTTTAAGACTTTAAAAATACCTTTAATACAGTACTATTTTTTTAAAAAAAATGAAAATCAATTAACACATTCATCTTTTAAAATTGAATAGAAATTAAATATAAATATAATTTTTCCCTCCATCATTCGACAATTATACCAACTTTAATGGGAGCAAAACACTTAAAGAGTTTCCGGGTATCAGTATCAGTGACTATGCTCGCCACAACGAGTCTACATATCAGCTTCAGAGTGGTCTCTGTTCTTTAATTGCTTGCATTTTATGATCTCTCTTTTATGAATAACTTCACACAATTCTTTTATTTTTCTTTTTCTTTTTTTTTCTGATTGGGGATGAATAACTTCACGTTTAGCACCAGTTGCCTACCATTCTTCCTGCTTTCCACCTCTCTCTCTCTCTCTCTCTCTCTCTCTCCTCAGCACCAATTATCTACCTGACCTACTCTCTCTCTAGTAAATGGTGTATCACCTCCCTTGATAGTAATTAACCCCATACATGCGCCGCGCTTTCTTCACCTGCCGACCTGCCATTTCCATGAGGCCATTAATTCATTCTACCTGCAACTGCAACTCTCTCCCCCTGTGTGGTACATGTTGGTTGTTTGGGGTCTTATTAAATATATATCATGGTAAAATCTGAGGTGCAAACAGTCTTGGCGAGTACGATACAATCATATCATAAAATAATTACTGAGTCCCTAAATTGCAAGTCAATTAGACCTGAACAAAACTAAAATCACTAAAATTATTGGAAACAAGCATCAATTGGAAACAAATTTATCTCTCTCCGGCAAAAATCATCATCCAATCGGTACAATAAAAACATTGATTAGGATGGCAAACTTCTTTCCTACTATAAAAGATATCATCCAATCGATATACTACAGTAAAATATTGATTAGGAACATCTTCTCTTTCACTAAAAATTAATCTTCCAATCGATAAAATATAACCATCGATTGAGTACATTACCATGAAAAAATTATGTTTAAAAACTTACAGGATGACGAGAAAATCATGCATGAGAGTCCACGAAAACCATACACTAAACAAAATGCATCATTAACTTCTTGATGCCATGAGATAGTCATCTAATTCATTGAAAAAAAATCGTTCATGCGTCTCTCCAAATTAGTGAGAGAAAGAACATACGAACTGAGAGACCTTTTAAAATAATAACACCTCCAATAAAAGGAGTCTTAAATGCATAAACGGGTGTCGTTGGGTTGGCAATGTAAGGTTGTAATACTAACCACCTTCATGTAAAAACTTTTTACAAAAGCCTGTGGACCAACATAACACACTATAAAACTGGACCAACATAATTTTAAGTTGTTTTGAAACCTTTTATTTTAACAAAAAACTAACTTGAAGTAATGTTCTTTCGTTGCATTCTCTCTCTGCATAGTATCTAAATCCGTGTTGGAGCGTGTTTGAGAAATTGAAATGGCTTAAGAAACCGACTAAGGGCCCGGTCTAAATAACCGGTAAACCAACCGTTCAACTGGCCTAATCGGGTAGGTTTTGTCTGTCCAAAAAGTATTAAAAAAATACAAAAAAAATCTAAAAAAATATGAAAAATATATTTAAAACGTGATTAAACAAAGTACATCCAAATGAAATAAAAAAATAAATTTTTTTTTTTTTAACTACCCGGCCGAACCACCAAAACCGGATCAACTGGTACCGGATTTCGGTTTGACCGGCAAGTTCGGTGTTTGACCAGCCGGCTCCGATTTGGACCGGCTGAGCTTGCAAATGCTGATCGGAATTAATGTTATTTCTTTGCATTCACACACTCTCATATCTCCGGTTGACTGCACAGCTTTCTGAATTAGTATTATTTCCATGCGTAAGCTTCATACATTCACAGGGCGCGTGTGGTGGTTAACTCGCCTTCGTATATTTCAAAGCAGCAATGCAGCAGTAGGTTACATTTATTGTAGAGGGTCAAAAATGCGACAAGTAGATTTTTAAGGGTCAAACCAACAAGATGGACACTGATATTTAATGAAAATCTAGAAGGAATGTGGAGAGCGCCATGCTTATTTATTGATTGCAGATTTACGTACGGACTTGAAAATTTTACTTAAATTTCAAAAATGTTTGTTTATCGGTGGAAATTATACGGTCGGCCAACTTACTTTGTTTTTTTTTTTTTTTTTTTTTTTTTTTTTTTTTTTTTAAAAAAAAACTTGCCTTTATGAGGATCTGTCATCAAACAACAATTCAATTATTATTTTTAAATTTTTTCGTTAGTAAGGCAGTGCATCGAGCTCTAAGGGTAGTTCCCAAGCGATCCGAGGATAGTTCCCAAGCAGTTTGAGGTTCGAATCCTCGGACCGCCCTTTCCCTTTGTTTCCTGAGCGTTCGAGGTTCCCATCATCAAATCGCTCTTTTTTTTCTTATTTTTTAAGAAAATTAGCGGTATGAGGTCGTCATTCTTAGACCGCGCTATATATCTTATTTTTTGAGAAAAAAGCAGCGATCTGATCATGGGAACCTCATATCGCTATTTGGACTGAGCACAACTCAGCTCCAGGGCGGTCCGAGGTCCCCATCTTTGGACCACTCTTTATTCTTTATTTTTTTAGATAAACAGAATTCCAACCTCAAACAGCCTGGGCACTGCCCCTAAAGCTTGGGGCGCTACCCTACTAATGAAAAAACTATATATATATATATAAAGAAAAGTTTTTTCAACACCCATAGGCGAAAATGAACAGTGATTTCGCTTACCTTCATCATAATCCAAAGTTCATTGCACGGTCACGATTGTTCAGTAGTGTTTCATTTTTCATTTTTTTCTACAAATTTGAATGATCTGAACTTTAGACAATTTGTACATATTAGTGAGATGTACCTAATAAAAATATAAAAAAAAAAAATACAAAAAAAAGTACCCAAAATACCCCCAAAACTTTTCGAAGGTATTTTGGTCAATTGTTTTCAAGTAAAATATTTTTTTGATATTTTTCGTAGATTCTTCTATGTTTTATGAACACATGCGCCAAATTTCAGGTCATTCCGATTTGTAAAAATAAAAATAAAAAATAAAACACTACAGGACAATCATGACCGTGCGATGAACTTTAGATGGTGATAAGAGTATACAAAATCACAATTCATTTTCGCCTATAGACGTTTTGTAGTAATTTCCATATACATATAAGTTAAATTGCAATAGGAGGATGATCAAGGGGTAATTTAAAAAAAAATAAAAAAATACTAAGTTAGCCAACTTTTTTTATAATTTCAGCCTATAAACATAACATTTCATATATTACATAAAATATTGGGATCCGTACGTAAATACTCTCGATTTGTTATTGCAATTAATTGTGCAGAATAAGAGAGAGATAGAGAAGAGAGTAACGGAGAGAGAGAAATGAGTGGATTGACTTGAGAGCACAAAGAGAGAGAGAGAGAGAGCAATGAGAGGCAAAGTGAGTAGAGTGCACGATGAGAGAGAGAGACAGAGGAGAGCACAATGAGGGCGGAGAGAGAATGCAATGAGGAGAGAGAGTAGAGAGCATAATGAGAAGCTAGAGAAAGCAATGGAGAGAGAGAGAGAGAGCACAATGAGGAGAGAGAATATAGAGCATAATGAGAAGAGAGAGAAAGTAATGGGGAAGAGACAGATGTCATGCATCTAGTTGACCTAACTCGAAAGGGACCAAGGCCCTTTTCCCTTCAAATTCCATACCTGCTAGAGAGAGAAACCTAAACTATATAAAATCACGTGTGCCCACCCCACTTTAATGCCCAACAAACCAATTTATTTGCATGGGTCTTATTATTATAAAAGTAAATTCGGTGCACTTTTGGAATTACATGTGTAAATTATTAAAGGAAAATGTCTAAATGAGGTGTAAACCTAGTCTGACTAAGGTCCATCTAAAAATCCCAATAGAGAATGTTATTTATTTGATAAAAAACCTTCAAATCGATCATCCCGATCTCAAGATTAATACATGTGAAAAAAAAAATAGGGATTTTTAATCTTAAAAATAATTCATTTTCTAACATATTATCTGAACCGTCTATTTTCAATATTTTTAAATGTTTATAGATATGCTTGATTGTCACCATTTTTATAATTTTCAATTTCATAATTGGCGACAATAATAGATTTTTATATCATCGTAAGGCATCGCAGCACTGAAACTACATTTTCAAGATAGTTTTGAGGTTCACCTTATTTCAATAGTATAAGGTTTACACCTTATACAAACCTCACCCATTGAGAAGACACAAATTGAGACCATCCAACGGTTCATATCCTGTTAATTTTTTTAATGGACGGCCCACAAAGATTCTATAACCTAGCACTAATCAAAATATTTATTATATAAATAATAATTTATTATTTATTATTATAATAAATAATCAAGATTACCATGTGGGTGTGACCATGTTTGTACGAATTTAATAAGAGCTAATAATTGCTTACTTTTCCTGTGCCACCTCCTATGGGGGAAAATTTTATCCCTTGAAAAATAATAAATAATTACTTTTTCCTCTGAAACTGTCAATTTAAAACTGAATAAATATTAAATTCTAAAACATTTCGGCATCTTTACGTCATCAATATCTTATTATTTATATTGAGAATAAAAAAATTATAAACATTTATGGTGCTTGAGGTTCTTTTCTCATTGTCAAATGCCCCAAATGCCCCGCCAGAAAATTTGTAAAACGTAGCAACCTAAGACTCCTTGACCACCTAATTAAATATGGAAAAATATACTATGAGATATTTATCTTAATACAAAACGGTCACAATTAATCTTTATCATTAGATGTGAAATTAGATGGTTACGTTTATTTCATTGACCAAGTTCAAATTTCAAAAATAAAAAATAGAACTTTGTGACACACAAGCTACCAAATTTCATATTGGATGGTTGTGTAAGTAATTGTGATATCTTTGTATCAAAAACAAAATGTGTCATTGCCTATAATCGCATAAAATATATAAGGTGGGAATTTTCATGTGCTATCACATGGACATGATCCAATATGTCTGGAATAGCTCCATTAGACATCTGCAAGTGAGTCGATAAAAAATTGATGGCCAGACAAACACAATTGGGCTAGCCTACAATATTTTTTACGGCTTGCTACGCGATGACTGAGTCCTTGAACACATATAAATCGGAGTCACATAGAAAGGGCTGCAGGATAAAATCTTTTTGATAGAAAAAATGGTCCATATTTTTTTGTGGGCAAACCCCTGAAATTTGTGATGACTTGGAAATTTATCCATTATTTGGTTAAGTACAACCAAAAATATTTTTATCCTAGATAATTAGATTTGAAGTTCCAAAAATGATAATCCAATGGATTTGTTAACACTCGGAATGAATGGTCCAAAATATGCATTACAAACTACACCATTTGATGACCTAAAACGAATTCTTTTTCATATCTATGATTGTCGTGGTCGAGATGATCAACATACCGGGGTCTCATTTTCCGACCAACGTTTCCTAGCACTTCCTCCATAATCGAATCCTTTTGAGGGAAAGACTGGATCTACCACAGGCATGGCATGAGAATCCATATTGATCCATATTCCCCGGCTCCCCTCCGGATGAAGAAAGAAATTTGTCAGCCCACCCAGCAGCCCGAGACCTACCATCCCTACTCGCCTCTGATCCCCCAACATTGGTCTAGGAGTTGGGACGGAAAGAGATTTATCTGGCCGGGGCAGAGGGCTCTGGTGGTGACTCATCGACATAGCATCTCCGGTAGCAGAAGGAGCCATTGAAGGAATCGTTGTGCCGGGCGAGCCAGCTAGATTGAGTTTAATCAATGGCTCCAGTGGGTGGCACGAATGAATCGTAAGAAGATTGAGTCCCTGGCCCCTACTGCCTCCCCACCACTGGAGGCTGCAGAGCATCTGATCAAGCAAGATTTTAGTTATGACTTTATAAGCTTACAGTAATACAAAGTACTTTTCCCTTGAAATCTATATGGAAGTACATTGTCTTTAATGTTATCATATTTTCTTCAGAGCGCTCTTCATTTTGGATGGAAAATGCAAGCACATAGATTCTTCAAAAGATTCGAGAGAAGCCTGTGAGTGCATTTTTAAAACTAAAACAATTTAAAATATGTATAACTTGGCACTTTTGTAAAAATTTCCAATATAAAGACATAAAAATACAACTAATATGAACTATAATTTTAAAAAAAAATTGCATATTTTTTACCCCTTTAATGTATGTAGGGGACAATTTTGAAAAAAAAAATCATATTTTAAGACTGTGACTCGCTTCTCTTCAGATTAAGGCATGAAACTAAGGACTTCGATTGTTTTGAGAAGAGAATCTGATGGCATTGGCCTTTTTTCTTTTGGGGTTATATACGACACAATCATTCATCCTTGGTACGATGAGGTCAAAATATTAGTCGGTAGATGTAAAATTATATATCTTGAAGTATTTCACATTACTTGAAAAATTTATGTTGAACTTTGTACTCAATTAACAAAACATCATGAACCACTCGATTTCATATTTAAATGATCATTGTGACCTTCTTATACTAAGAGTATATGGTCTTATTGTGTACGTTTCTTTCTCTTTTTTTTGTAAAAGAGAGGAGAATTTTTTCCCCCTTTTTTGAGAATGGTGTAGTTTGTCTAAGATGTCAACCTTAAACAATAAAGTAAAGAGCACTGGTAAATCTTATTAGAAGATATAGCTTGGGTTCCTATAACACTTAGGATGGTCTAAAAATTTATTTTCAAACTAAATTATGGAATTTAAAGTTCAAAAAGTAGTGCAGATGGAGTTTATTTAAACATAGTTTTTTTAAAAAAATAGACAGTCTAGATATTGTATTATAAGATAATACTAAATTTAATAATTGAAATCATTTTTCTATTTATATACATACATCTCGAGTCTATATGATCAATTGTAATATTTGTCAACATCTGTAGCATTTTTTAGATAAGGTTGATACTTTATAAAAACTTTATCCTTCTGAAAATTAAGTTGTTGAGTGGAATGAAGTCAAATTCACCCAAAGACCAATGAGTGACATACTACCCTACCCCCCTAAATAATTATGATGAATAAAATATGTGTGTCATTTTGGTAATTGGTAAGGGCAGTTGCTTTTTCAAATATTTTCTTCTGGAGTCTTTGCTTACTCAGTTGTTATTCTTGACAGGTAAGAAGACAATTAGAAAGACCAGGAAGCATGAGCATTTGAGTGGACCCCACTTTTCCTCAGACGTCAAATATAACGGGGACGCTAACGGGCCTCAGCCACTAACGGGTACGCTTCAGAAGAAACGTGAGGTCGATTTTGCCCTTGTATTTGAAATTAAGACGAAATTGCCATCTGTTAAGAAATACGAAAATGCCCATCCTGCATGAACCATGCAAATTTGATGCAATGATTTTAAAAATGCTCGGTCGGCATGGAAGCGCCTTGTCCGACTTAGGGATTAATTAGTCGCCATGTTCTAGTTCTATGTTTATATAGCAAAACAGCAGAGTTTAGAAGGGAACCGATGGTTCTATACAGTAAAACAATTATTTTCTATAGTAAAACAAGGATTTAGGGCGCTGATTCATTTATCCGGACTGATTTTTGGCCAGTTCGCTATTTCATCACGTGTTTTTTTTCCAGTTCTTCATTGTTTTTTCCACATAGTAAAATGGCGATCTAGACTGCGAATTTACCAATCTAAAGCGGTTTTTGGGTGCTTGAACTGGGTCACCGATCCATTTTTTAAATCATTGGTTTGATCCTTTTTTTTTTTCCTTCTTTTGAACTTTATAGTTTGATGTTTTCTTTAACGGATGACATATATTGAATTGCATGGCCCCAAATTTGGGATAATATATTTTTAATTATTGATGTAGGGTGATATTTTGAAAATGATAAAAAGCATAAGGACGATGAAAATACCCGAGGTCCGATGAGAGAGAAAATATTATTACGGGTTATTATGTTAAAAAAATATTAACGAGAGGCTTAAATTATTTTATAAAATCATTAAAGATATCAAAAGATTCATTTATCACTGCAGGATACACTTTTTGAGTTTTATTTCATAAGCATAATTTTTCAAATAAATATCGAAAACTTCTAAAATACCCATGTTTATAGTTGAGAACCCAAACAAATAATAATATTTTGGTAACTCGACGCACTTAAGTGAATAGAGATACGATACAAAAATATCCCTGGTTGGGCAACTATTTTTACAATTGGGTGACTAAGCATACAATAAAAGTATCTAATTTTAGTATAAAAAGGTCACAATCATCCTTAGTTGTCACCTACGAGATCGTACAATTGGCTTTGTATTATTCAACACAATGCTAAAAATAAATTTGTTATTAAATTTTGTGAGATAAATAATAAACCCCTAAAGCCCGATTTTCGCACCTGACAAATGCAAATGAGTGTAACCTTATAGTACTAAAAGTGAGAGTACAATCCTTACATTCAATACAAATGTGATATCAAGTATAATATTTTTCATATTAGGGGTGCAATTAAAACCAGGGCCCTTTCATATGTTCTTCCTTTTTTCTTTTATCAATTGATTGAAATTGGTAATCATGAAATAGAAATGCTTGCAAATTTGTAACTGGTACATTGGCCAACAAAAAATTAAAAAGTTTCCATCTCACTAAGCTTCTGGGTTTGGATTGTGATCTTAGTCCTCTCTTTAATATATGAACTTTTGTCATCTTGAAATTAATAGTATGCTCATGTGAAAGCAGGAAATCATTTTACTTGTGAATATATAAATATTTCTCAAGCAATAAAGATTTAAGTGAAGGATCCAATTATTATGGGGATTGTATACAAATAGATGATTTATCTTTTGTACAAAGATATCACAATCATTATTGTTCTTTAGATTTCAAAATGGATGGTTGTAAGAGTGTCATTGATTAGACACAAAGTTCCAAAAAAATCTCAGACTTCTTGATTCACCCCAGCCATCTAATTTGACATTTAATGAGTGGGAATAATTATGACTTCTTCTATAAAAGGTAAGTTTTCTCTTTGTAGACAATCCCAAACGTACAATTGTTATAAAGAGACAATTATCTTTATTACAAGGACGTCACAACTATTTTCACTCATTAAATGTCAAATTGGATGGTTTAGGGTGAGTCATGAAGTATATTAAATTTTTTTTTTGGAACTTTGTGTCTATTTAATAACACTTTTACAACCCACCCACTTTGAAATTTAAGGGGGTGACCTACTTGTACAAAAGATGAATGGTCTCTCTGGCTCATTAATCCAATAAGTTGTTTACCCTAGATAAAAGAACGTTACATCACATTAACTAAAGGGGGCGGTTTGTATAGAGCCTACCTACAAATAGTACTGATAAATGTGGTTTCAATACTGAAAATCTTTGTGATAGCCTTAAGATATAATTTCATTTTTATTTATAAAGTTTAACACTTAAAAAATAGTGTAGATCAGCAGATCTACGAAAAGTTTAAAATCTTAAAAATTAACTGTCAAAAGTACGTTACAAAAACCACTATTTCTAAAACTTTAAATCCATTTTTTTCTCATGTCCATACATCTTGATGTTGAGATGATCAATTTGAAGATATCTGGGCATCAAAACAATCACTCCTAATAAAACTTTTGTGGTAGGCTCCAATTCGATTATTTAGAGCCTCGACTCTGTATAAACTTTTCCCTCAACTAAATATGGTAGTTGGAGGTGTACTATTGACAACACTCAAACTCTAAAGAGTTATCCTCAAACTTTGATAGCTCCAAGCTACTTGATTTTACGTCCAACGAGTAGTAGTTCTGATATTCTCGTGCCAAGGTAAACAATATTATGGTGTACGATCCCATATAAAACGAGTGTTAATACAAAGAAAAAGGCCCATTTTGAGTCATTGTATCCCTCCAATGTAATGCTTAAAAATTTGGATCGGCTGGGTGAACTAGCCAGAAGCCAATGCGGGGCAATTCAGTTGAGAAAATCAGCTAATAAAAGATTTAAAAAAATTGAAAAGAAAAAAAAAAGAATTGGGCTCTAGGCTGGATTGCCCCATTCTCTAATAGAACCAGCTGGTTCTGTTAGATAACGAACCCGTTTTAGAATGAACAACCTAGCTCCCGATACCAGTGGGAACCAAGAAAGTCCCCAACAATTGCTAGGCTGGATCAGGCGATCCCGATCCAACCCGCAATTTTTGAAACACTGCATGATGGAAAAAATCCTATCGAATGTTCATTAAAAAGAGGGTGCACAACACAAGACTGTTCTAAAAAGGATAAACATTCCAATAAACCTCGAAACTTTATGAAATTCCAAAAAAGTGGTTCGAGTGAGAAATTAGAAATGACAACAAACAATGTCTTTGCATTATACATCGTTAAATCAAAAGGGAAACCTTTTTATACTTCCCCTACAGCATAGAAGCTCTATCCTCCCCCTTATCCAACCGTCCATTTTGAATGGAGGGCTAAGATTGCCCCAATCACAATGTCATGTCTCTACACTATTTTATTTTAAATTTTTTTTTATAAACTATTTTGACACCAAATTTTGGATGTCCATTCCTCTATTAAACTTGCACTAGTGAAAAATATAAAAAAAATAGTTTCAATAAAATAAGACGATCAAAATACCCTTGAAAGTTTCACAGGATATTTTGATCATTATATTTTACCGAAAAATTATTTTTAAATTTTTATAGGTGCGCCCCAATGAGAAGATGGCACGTACCAAATTTCATATTCATACAATTTGTATAAAAAAAACTAAAAATAAAATATTTTGAGACGTGGGATCTAAGATCAAACGGTGAGTGATTCTCTTGATTGAAATTGGATGGCTAGACGGTAAGAGGAGGATCGAACTTCTATATTGTAAGAAAAACATAAAAACCTTTCCCAAATAAAAAAGTCTACATTATTTCACTTTGGTTATGAAAGAACACAGAATTCCAGAAAATCATTGTATTAAAAATGTGAATTTTAAAAGGATGGGGTTTCTATGAGTCGGCCAACTCATATCTATAAATGTCATCTCCCTCTAAAATCCATTTTAAAGGTGGATTTTTTATTTAATTGTTTTGTAGATTCGTCATTGAGGACCATGAATATGAAATGAAAAATAAACTTTTAAATTTTAAAATATATTATTTTCGTTTTTTTTTTTGCACCGTTCACATTTTGTTTATAGGCAGTACACTTTTACGTCCATCTTTAGGATGAAAGTTTGTGAGCAACAATTTACCATTTAAAAAACATAGTGCAAAAAAAAGATGTAGACACGTATATGTATATAGGGATTAGTTGTCGGACCCAGCTTTGGCGAGTCAGCCAACTCACCAAAACATATGCGTCCTCTTATGCATTAGACGTCCATCTCTAAGATAGATGTCAAAAAAAAGGTTAAAATGGAAGGTAGAAAAAGACATTATAAAAAACTATCAATTCTATTTAAAAAAATATTCTAGTTTCATTATCATCATCCTGGTTAAGATTGACGAACCTCAAAATTTTGGATAAAAAATCCATCTTCACGGTGAATTTTGAAGGGGACTGCACATCAACATGTGAGTTGGCCGACTCACCAAACACTTGTCCTTTGAAGAGGAACAGAAGCATTTCAATTCATGATGTAAATAGTCAACCAAAAAAATGGCATCTTAAAATGACTCTTTTTTTTTTTCCAACTTTAGTTCACCCTTCAAAATTCAAATTCAAGCTTTTGTTCTTTGTGTCTAATCATTGGAGAACCAATTTTTACGCCGTTAGGGGCCACTTCTCTGGTTTGATTGCTAAGAAAGGGAACCAAAGTTTTAGTAAAGTGACATAGAATTCATTCATTTTTAAACTTAGTTAAATGAGCCCCAAAGTCAATGGAATTCCAAACCATTCCTTTAAAAGTGAGAACAACCATGTATGGATCTTATTGTTTTTAAACCCTAAACTTCACCCATTTTAGCTATTTTGAATATTTGAAGGGCATATTGTTTATTTTAGCTTTTCTGATGGGTGCAATTTGCAAGGCCGCAATTTTACAATAAAAAGTAAAATTGCATCTAGAAAACACATTAGAAAAGCAATTTTGCCTACAGAAACTCTTCTAGTGGCCTGAAATTCTATTTTTATCCTTGATCATGAAATTTCAAGACAAAATTTTTTTGTATAGATTTGAAAGATTTGTGAACACTTGGAACTGAATAATCCAGTATTCCGTCACTAGAACAACCTTTTCCATAGAGATTTGAGCCTCGGTATTTTCAATGTGATCATCAATGGGGGAGTAGCATTGTAGCATGTCAAGTTTCCTTTTTCTTTGTTTTCGGTAAGTGGGGGATCCAAATTCCAAACCTTCCTTTCCTTAGTCATTAGTCATTGGTTAAACCTAGGTGTTGACTTCCAAAAAAGTAGATTCCAAAGTGCAAGAAAATCGTAGTCCTCAAATTTTACTCCCTTGGGTAACACTTTAGCTAAGACTATTTTTGGGTCCACCAAATTCGGGATTTAGTCTTTTGAGCTCAGTGCCTAAAAACAAAAATAATACCCAATATGGGTTGTGGTGGTAACACCCTCATACCGAGTTACCACGTTGTAATTTTCAGTCTGATTAACACCACCCATTGACACCTTTCATAAATAGGTAAGAGGAGCTTATATTCTTTACTGAATTACCTAAAATAATAATAATAATAATAATAAATATATATTTTTTAGACAGCCAAGTCCTAATTGTGGAACCCAGAATTTTTTTTACTTTTTTATTCCGTGATTTGAAAGTGCATCACAATGTCAATCAAGAAAATCTCATGAAGTGTACAGTGTGCTCCCACTAGATTATGCTTTTCATGCTCATTGACATTGATGATGCTAAGGTTTTCCGTTCCTTTGGATTATGCTGTAAGCCGTACTTCAAGCTTCACAGGTCAATGCTAAGATCCCCACAAAACCCATGTCAAAAGGTCCATCCCAGGACATAAAGCGCATAAATAGTTAATTTGAAGAACAAAAGTATTCCCAAAGCTGTGCCCCAAATTCAAGGGCTGGGAATGGGCCGGGCGGGGCGGTCGATTTGCCACTAAAAAAGTAGGGCTTGGGCCACAAACTGCGGTTCAAGGGCCAATGTTGTCCCACCCCGACCATTTTTTCTTTTTTTTTTTTTTAATTTGTTTTTGACCTAGCTTGGCTTGGCTTGGCTTGGCATGGCCCAACCCTGAACCTATGGGAACAAGGATTGGGCTGGCCCGCTCTGGCTCATCTCATTGTCACCCTTACCAAATTTGATATGAAAAATGCATTTTCACCTCGGCAAACATAAATATGAAAAAGTAAAATGATCTATTTTGCTGTTTTTTCCCTAAATGTTCATAAAATAGTCAATTTCAATTTTTTTGTAAACCAGCCAAAAACTTCATTATCTTAATGTTCATAATATGGTCAAAGCTTCATTATTTTTAGAGCTCCAAATTCTATAGCAAGGGACAAATACTTTGCAAAGTTATCATGCTATTTTGTTTCCAAACAAGGTTTTGAGGTGCACCTCTATAAAGTTGTGGCCTTAAAACAACGTCATGCTGATGGCAATAAAACACCAAATTTTAGGTAGATCAAGTAGCCTATAAATACTATAAAATCTTTAAAATAGATGGTTAAGATAATGCGAGTATTACTTTTGTGATTTGAAATATCTCATTATTTTATCCATATCCATACATCTTGAGGTTGAAATAATCAAACACAATGTTTACTAGAGTTGGAGCAACTTTTTCAAGTGGATTTTCATAGTGTATCGTACTTATACAATATAAGGTTCCCCTTTTATGAACTTTTGGAAAAGTAGGAAGTGCATAAGGAGACACCTTCTACATGGCATCCCCTCACACACTAAACATCCATCTTGTAGGTGGATGTTAAAAAAGGGTCCCCCAAAAAATTTGAAACGGAATGTGTCAAAATTGAATATTTTTTTTTTTTTTTTAATTTTAATTTATCATTTTCTAGATTCCCACACATCATGGCAGAGATTTTCATTATCTAAAATTTTGAATGCAAAATCTATCCCTAAAATAGATTTTGGAGAGAGGACTTATTTGAATAGATGAGTTGGCCGACTCATAGAAATTATCCTAAACTTTTTCTATACATAAGGAAAAAGTTTATATAAGGTTGCAACTTTAAAATGTAGAATCAATGATACACTTAAAAAATCCATCGGAAAAGGTTGTTTTAATTTTAAAAACTCTCTTATTGTTCATCTCGAGATTAAAATTATAAATATAAAAAAAGAAAAAATATTGAGTCTCAAAAATAGCGCACCTTGCAACAAATTATGTAGACCGTCTATTTTCAAGATTTTTTATATATTTATAGATCTACTTGATTTTAACCATTCAAAAATTTATAATTTGATATGAAAGATTTTCAGATAATCCTCATAATTTTTTACACCAAAATTACATGTAATGATAAAATTTCGAGGTGGACCTTATTTGGATGGTTTAAGGTTGCGAGGTTATAAAATTCACACCTCGTAAGTATAATATTTATTTTTCAAAGAAGTAAAGTAAAGTGCCATCCGAGGGGCATATTAGTCATTTAGAAAATAAGGGCAAATTGATAATACGATACATTTAGGGCACTTACAAAAGAAATGCTCAATTTTTTTAAGGGCGAAACTGTAAATAACAATTTCCAGATAAAAAGGACAAAAGAAGGCCATCCTTGATAAATCCTAGAACATCTAGGGGCATAAGAGTCATATACTGAAAAGCGCTATATTTTAGGGCAAAGGCGAAAATAGCGGTAATGGTTACATCCACTGTTACTCCGAAAAGGCATTTGAAGCTTGCACTCTCAGAGAAAGCATTAATCTCTCTCCCAAATGCTTTATTTCTCTCTCTAAAATGCGGGTTCGTTTGGAGCTCTAATGGCGGATTTCAGACCAAAATACCGTAGAAATTAACTATTTTTAATAGCATCCATTTACGTCCGCTAAGGGTAAACCTCCAGATCCCAAACTTCATACATATGATGCTTTTCCATTGTTTTTTTAGCTACTTTAGCTCGCATTATTTCAGAGGAAAGCTCTGACTTCTTGAAGTTTTCAGGGTTTGTGTTTCTGGTATTTACTGTATGTTAAAATCTGGTTTTCTAGCTGTTTCTTAGCTTCCTTTCCACCTTGTGAAGCACCATTTTGATGGAGATTAGTGGCATATGGATAAATACTGTGAACAAGGGGTTCAGTGTGGTTTTTTAGTGACGTACTTTGTAATGCAGGGGTTTTGTGTGAAAATGGAGCTGTGATGGTGGATCCTGCTGCTGCAACTGAATATTACCGGGAAGTGAAGGTAAAATTCTCCAGATTGGAGTATTTACTGGTTCTCTAGATTGGAGTATTTACTGGTTCTCCAGATTGGAGTATTTACTGGTTCTCCAGATTGGAGTATTTACTGGTGAGCTAGTTTCGGAATTAGTAAGTAGAATCTCTTGTACGGTATTTAATCTTAAATATTATTTGTTTGAATCCAGAGTTAGACTGTCATTTGGAGCTTTAACGGCGGTTCCTGATATGAAATCTGAAGATTCAGTTGTAAACGGCATTGGAGATATCAAGATATCTGTGTTTTCTGGTTGTCAGAGGTAATCCTGGGATTTGTTTGTATCAGTCCTGAATAGTTTTGCCATGGTTCATGCCCTCTACAATCTGGCAATTTTTTTTTGATGAAAATCTGGCAATTTTTGAAGCTCTGTGTTTCGCTAAGCTGTATTATTTAGGTCTAGCTCTAGATGTTATTGTGTTATTTCCCAGGCGTTTTAGCTCTATCGTCCTCTGGCTCTGATACATGGCCTAGAATACTGATTTCCCATGGAACAATGATATTTTTTACTGCCAACTTGAGCGTTAACCCAAGAGCTCTTATCAGCCCCTTTTTTTGTCCGAGTTAGCAGTTTAGGGGAAATACTTAGAAGGTACTATGGTTTGAGTCTTCTGGTGTTTAGTAGATGAGTGATTTGATTATTGTAGTGTTAATCTTTAATATTTCAGTGATGTCTTTGACTTTCATTCAGGAATTAAAATTGTGGTTCACTAGAATGCACTTGGAGTCTGAACCTTCTAATTGCATATGTTTAACTTGAATGATGGTTTTCCTTGAGGGAGATTTGTCACTTAATTTTAACAACTGATTGTGTTGATGCTTCTGATGCATAAAAATCTCAAGCTCTTTGAGCTCTTAATTAAAGCTTTTGCTCTGTAATTTCCTCTAATTAAGTTTTCAAATGTGCATAGCAAATTGGGAGCTATTGTGTTTTTTATCAGTTAGTTTCTTGGTTTGCATTTGTGTTGGGTATGATGCATTGATGTTTACCATTAGTATTGCGCTCAAATTAGGTCTTAAATTCAGATTTACTGTGTATACTGGAGCCTTTCCTCAGTATTGAACTCAAATTAAGGTCTAAAATATAGAAGCTATAATGGTCTGCTGAAAGTTTTCCTGGTCTTGCCCTCAAATTATTATAGATTGCAGATTTCATTGAGGTTTCCCCGGGATTGGCTTTAAATCAGTGTATAAATGCAAAATTATGGCACATATTTCCAAGAAAGTGATTTTGATTCAAATACCTTCTTGAAAAATTTAACAGCTTCTGTTCTCATGCTTAAATGTTTGTTTAGGTTCTTGAGCTCCAAATGCTTGAAGCTTTTCAACTGCTTTTTTCTACTGAAGACTCATGCCATAGTTCCTTTTGAACTAGGTTTAAATGGCACATTTACCCTATAGATTTACGTTTTTAACTTACGGATCTTTCCTTTTAAACTGAAATGTTATGTTAATAGGGACACAGTTTTGGGGATCTGAAATAGAATTTTATTTTTCTTGTTGTTTAAAGTCTTTGTATCATTATGTTTCTAATTTTATATGCGAAGTGTTTGCTTATCTCTCCAAAACAAGGTTTTGAATCAAAATGCAATTTAGCTTTCGGCCCATATATTAGGATATTGTAATTTAAAGCAAGATTTCTGAGTGATGATTTTGGAAATATCAGTTTGATTTGTCCCGGGAGCAGGTTTCATGACCATTTTATCTGGACTGGATGGGTCATCAAAGAAAAAAAATGGCTTCCTCAGTCAGTAGTGACTGGTTGACCAAAAAAAAGAAACAGTTATAGAACCATTATGGAAAAACAGCCAGGGCCTTATGTTTTTAAATTTACTGTGTAATTTATCTAAATTGCAGATCTTTAAGCAATGGTTTTTGATAGATTACCTCTCTCTCTTTCATACTGGGTAAGCAAAAAATTGCCTCAGATTAATAAAGTGACTGATTCTCTCTCTCTCATTCTCTCTCTCACACACACACGCAAACACACACACGCGCAAGCACACACACGCACACGCACACGCACACACACACAGACCAAGCAAAATAATGCCTTAAATTAATGAAAGTTAGAATGTTTTGTGGAATGGCCATTGTTCCCAGCAAAGGAACCAACAAGCAAAAGATTCCACTTAACATCTACTCCTCCCTATTCTTCTAAACATGCCTCATGTCCTGTTGAAAATCTGCAAGCGGTTGTCTGGAATTGCTACATTATAATAAGCCTGTCTTTGGTTGATACCTTCCCTCTGGAAGCATTGGTGTTTACTTATTCCCATCCTTATTGAGTAGGTAATCTTTTATTCATATTTTAAATTAATGCTTTTGGGCTACTTTTGCTTCTGATAATGATTTAATTACAATTTGCAGGGCTTGACTACAGCTCTGTGATGCCAGAGTTTCAAACAAACTGTGTATTTCCTGGAGAACTTTCAACAAAGATATTGCAAATGACTAAATAGGAGGCTGATTTTGCCTGTGGTAAGTTCGAAATCTAAATCTTCTGCAATTGCATGTGGTAAATCCGTATTTTCTTCAAACAAATTGACATGTTTGCAAACAGGTTGCTTGTTTCAAACAAATAAAAAAACTATGTATTTCAGTTTATTCTTCACTGAAATTGGAGATTTTATTGAACCAAAAATAAGATTGGAGCTATTTCAGTTTATTCTTCACTGAAATGGGAGATTTTATCGAACCGAAAATAAGATTGGAGCTATTTCAGTTTATTCTTCACTGAAATGGGAGATTTTATTGAACCAAAAATAAGATTGGAGCAATGGTATTTTGAAAGAAATTCTGTAATTTGCCATGAAGTCAAAATATAAGACCATGAGATTTTGCAAAGAGAACACATACTATGTGAGAGATGAGGTAATCGGTTTTTCCGAGAAACCCTACATGTAACAGAAATATATACGAGCCCTTCATCTCTTTCTTTTTCTCTCAGAGATGACATGGGCCTTCATTTTGAAGAAAAGGGACCATATTTCTCTTTAACACTTCGGCAATTCCTCCTTGCTCATGTTTTTTCGGTGGGTTTCAAGGGAGATCATCAATATGGGACCAAATATCATTTCAAAATGAAGGAACATCATTTTTCCCCTTGAAAGAAGGAAAACACCCCAATTTTTTAAAGCATCTGCTTTTTTTTTTTTTAATAAAGTAGTGGCCCTACATTAAAGGTCAAAGACACACTGTACTCCCTCATTGATTGTTCAACTTTAAAATGAAATAATTTCAAAAAGTTGATCAATATCAGCTCAACGGTTTCTACTGTTGCTAAGAGAGAACTCTATGTTTTCATGGCAACCTTTCTTTCTTTTATCTCTATTGAGAAAATGAAAAGGAGAAAACTATTAAAGGAAATCCAGTGTTTGGAAATCCATTACTTTACTTTTCTGTAGACAGTTGCTTGTGTTCATTTTCTTTTTTAAAGTTAGCCTTAGCCTCATAATTCTGTTGCAGAAATTCTTGGATACCTTTTGCTTTTACTTTGGACTTTTTTCTCAGATTGTCATTTCTAATGCTTGATTAAGCACCATTATGGGAACCTGGGGCTTTGTATGAGAAAAACTTGGTACCTTTCCTTCTCAAAGTCATCTTTGTGGAGAGCTATAAAAAAATAGCTGATACTAGTGCACTGAGCAGTGGAGAAAAAGAAAAGAAAAGATCAATTATCAAAGGGATCCCTTTGTTATCCTTGGAAAATGGGACTGCATGTCCCTAGATATATTCAGAATATCTAGAGTGCCCCCAGTTTCCTGGATTGACACTTATGCCCCTCACTCTGGTATATCCTCAGACAAGAGAAAGCCTACATATTTTCTGAAAAGACTAAATCTGAATTGATGGTTTATGGGAGAGTCTTTCAAATTTCTTTTCATGTTAATATCTTTGCAGATTTCTTGGATTTTGTTCCGGAAAAACATATCTCTCTCAAACATCTACACACACGTGCACACACACACACACACACACACACATATATATATATATATTATGGGTGCGGTTTGTATAGAGCCTAGGCTCTAAACAATCAAATTAGAACCTACCTTCAAATATGTCGAGAAATGTGGTTTCACTACTGGAAATCTTTGTGATAGCCTTAAAATATATTTTCATATTTATTTATAAAGTTTAAAGCTTCAAAAATAGTGTAAATCGATAGATCTATGAATACTTGAAAATCTTGAAAATTGACGGTAAAAAAATGCGTTACAAAATGCGCTATTTCCAAAACTCGAAATCCTCTTTTTTCTCTTGTCCATGCATCTTGATGTCGAGATGATAAATTTGAAGACATGTGGGCATCAAAACAACCTCTTCTAATGAAATTTTTGAGGTAGGCTCAAATTTGATTGTTGAGAGCCTCAGCTCTATATAAACTTTCCCCTAGATATATATATATATATATATATATATATATATATATATATATATATATATATATATATATATATATATATATATATATATAAAAACTCTTAAAAACGCCTATAGGCGAAATTGAATAATGTTTCGCCCAGCTACGGACATGCTATATTTGTTGCGGTTTTGCCTTAAAAACCTCCATGGATCTACGGGAGCTGTGGCTGTTTCCTGTGTTTTTTTGCATGAAAAAATACCGCCATAGACATGTTATATCCGTTGCGGTCTTTTAATCCATGCCGTCCAAAAAAAATCGCACAGCGCCGAGCCTATGGGCAAAAACACAGTTCATTTTCGCCTATTGGCATTGTGTAGTGGCTTCCATATATATATATATAGCCTGGTTCATGTAGCACATTAACCTTATCTTGAAAATGAGATCATTTTCCAAATGAGAAATGATCCTATAGGACCCTCTCCCACCCATGTGTGTAGGACCCCAAAGGATCACCATTAAATTTAGCACGGATCTATAGAAAAGTCATGTCCCACACCCATATGATAATTTTTCTAGAGATCCGTGTCAACTTTAACGGTGATCTTTTGGGGTCCTACACACATGGGTGGGGAAGGGTCATATAGGATCATTACTCTTTCCAAATTGCAGGATAATCTGGTCTCTTCCAAGGATTCAAATCGCCTACACTTTTTGCTCTAAGGTTCGTACGCAATAAGAAATGGAAAAGTTGGAATATCTTGGTCATTTTCCTTTTATAATTGAGCATAGTCACACCTCTTTTGTTCGTTTCTTTTTGAAGATAACACTCTTTTACTAGATTTACAAGCACCTCATTTCAAAATGGGCTTCTCCTCGGGCATTAAACTCAAGTAACAAATCATATGGATTGTTCTGATAATCCTGATGGACACAAATTTCTAATCAAAGTGACTCCATTCAAATCAAATACCTAGAATAGGCTTATCTCAATCTGCAATGGCAACAGTCATTCCAATATATTATATAGACTATTGTGAACTTTTCCAGGGGTTTTACTGTAATTCCATGCCTTCCATGCAGTAATATTATCAATATGTGAACCAACAAAACTGCTGATGACCCATCTGATTCACCATAAGGCTGCTTTCTAATTCCAAAAAGATTTACACAGGGACCTTGAACCATACTCCAAGTCCAATGGATTATGGTATAAAGTACTCCAGGTGAAATCAACCCTCCGTTTCTTGCAAATGATGCTTTAGATAAACTGCACCCACTTGTATGCCGCCATGGTCCCTACTCTAGTTAATCACCTGCTGTCCATCAGTGGGAACTGATGGCTGCTTTAGCCTTGGATTACCCATTTACCATTGTCCATCAGAATGGTATACTTCTCGTTATTGATATTCTTGAAAATCTTCATCGGCATTCCTTCTCATATACTATGATATTTTCTCTGGTTGCAGGTTAATCAAGAAGAGACTGAGAAAACTGGAGACCCAGTTGTTAAATAAACCAATTATCCCTTGAGAACACCAGCTTCAATGAGAAACCCAACAACCAAAATCCGCTGTTCTTTTTACATTTTCTTCATTCTCATTTTCCAGTCTACTTTTAAAGCAGCTGCTGATCTAAATTCTGATGAACAAGCACTCCTTGCCTTTGCAAAAGAAGTGCCCCATGGCCGGAAACTTAATTGGAGTCCATTGATCCCCATTTGCCCTTCATGGACAGGCATAACATGCAACCCCGAGAAAACCCACGTTATAGCTCTACGACTCCCCGGGGTTGGGCTTTCAGGCCCAATTCCGC
The DNA here is from genome assembly GCF_054954075.1 of Amborella trichopoda. NCBI lineage: Eukaryota > Viridiplantae > Streptophyta > Magnoliopsida > Amborellales > Amborellaceae > Amborella > Amborella trichopoda. The sequence continues at coordinate 44,242,991 of NC_142343.1, read as the reverse complement.
CCAACACAATCTCCAACCTCACCTCTCTCCAAACCCTAAGCCTAAGATCCAATCTCCTCCGTGGAAATTTCCCACCTGAAATATTGGCTCTACCCTCTCTGCGCTACCTTTATATCCAACGAAACAACTTTTCAGGTGAGATTCCATCTGATCTCTCTACAAATCTCACCCAAATTGATCTTTCAAACAATGATTTTGTTGGAAAAATCCCTCAAACAATTGGAAACCTCACCCAACTCACTGGATTGTTCCTTGAAAACAACTCTCTCATGGGATCCATCCCTGATGTCGATCTCCCTAAGCTCAAGCATTTGAATCTTAGTTACAACCAACTCAATGGCTCTATCCCAATTTCCCTCCAAAATTTTTCGAATTCTTCCTTTTTAGGTAACCCATTTCTGTGCGGTCCGCCTCTCTTACTCCAATGCACTCCAGTTCTTCCTACTCCTTCCCCCTCTCCTTTCATTCCAATCCCCCTCTCGCCTCCTCACGAACCCCCATCTAAGAAGAAGATAAGCACCGGGGCCATAGTCGCAATAGGTGTTGGAGGTGCGGCACTGCTTTTCTTGATAGCGGCCGTTTTTCTAGTGTTTTGTGTAAAAGAAAACAAAGGAGAAGACTCAAATGGAGAGGTGAAGGTTGGAAAGAAGGGAGAGAGGCCAAAGGACGAGTTTGGGGTCTCTGCACAAGAGGGAGAGAAGAACAAACTGGTGTTTTTCGAGGGGTGTTCTTATACTTTTGATCTCGAAGATTTGTTGAGAGCTTCGGCTGAAGTTTTAGGGAAAGGGAGTTTTGGAACTGCGTACAAAGCAGTTTTAGAAGATGGGACTACAGTTGTTGTGAAGAGATTGAAGGAGGTGGTTGTTGGGAAGAGAGAGTTTGAAGGGCAAATGGAGATGATTGGGAGGGTGGGGAAACATCGCAATGTTATTCCTTTAAGGGCGTATTATTACTCCAAGGATGAGAAGCTGCTTGTGTATGATTACGTGCCCACTGGCAACCTTTCGACTCTCCTTCATGGTATGTTACTTTTTGCTCAGCACTGCTCTCTCTCTCTCTCTCTCTCTCTCTCTTTCTCAGTTAATGTAATATCGCCCAGGTTCAAATCAAAATCGGCTGGTAAGATCGGAATTGTCCACGGGCCGGTTTCGGTTTTGGCCGGCCTGAGTGATCAGGTTGGGTATTTTAAAAAAATTGTATAAAATCCCCAAAAATAAGGGATTTGTTTGTAATGATTTTTTAAATATTCTTGCATGAATACTTATTTTTGCATTTTTCCCTTTCTGAAAAATTTCAAAAATTCCCCCGAGAGTTAATCTATATTTTAAAATCCATTTTTTCCACTCATGTTCAACCATCAAGTTCATTTGGATGTACTTTGTTTAATAATGTTTTAAATATACTTTTCATATTTTTTTAACACTTTTTTTGACCAGCCAGGACGAGACCAGTTAGGCCAATCGAAACCAGCCGGTCTACTGGTTACTCGGAACCAGCCATTGGCTTGTTTCCAAGGCCGGTTCGATTTTTCAAACACTGACACATATGCTTAGCAACTACACAATTTAGTGGCGCAAAGCCTGCAATCAAGAGTCTTCCCTCTTCCACAACACATCTATTTTTTAATGATTTCTTTCTCTGCCCCCTGAAAACCCCCTTAAACCAGGAAATCGCGGCGCGGAACGCACCCCACTCGACTGGGATACCCGTGTACGTATCGCCCTCGGTGCCGCCCGAGGCATTGCCCATCTCCACTCGGACATTGGTGGCGGAAAATTCACTCACGGCAACATCAAATCCTCCAACATCCTCCTCACCCCTGAACTTGAACCCTTAGTCTCCGACTTTGGTCTAGCCCCACTCATGAGCCCCCCTGCCCCTGGACCTCACCCCCGGGCTCCAGGCTATAGGGCTCCTGAAACCCTAGAAACCCGGAGGGCCACCCAAAAGTCTGACGTCTATAGCTTCGGTGTCCTCTTACTCGAGCTTTTGACTGGTAAATCACCAGCCCAAGCTCACCAAGCCCAAGCACAAGGAAGTGAGGATATTGCTGATTTGCCAAGATGGGTTCAAAGTGTAGTGAGAGAAGAGTGGACAGCTGAGGTTTTTGATGTTGAGCTCATGAGGTATCAGAATATAGAGGAGGAAATGGTTCAGATGTTGCAGGTGGCTATGGCTTGTGTTGCAAGGGTGCCGGATTTGAGGCCGAAGATGTCAGAGGTGGTGAAGATGGTGGAGGATGTAAAGCAGTCAGATTCAGAGAATAGGCCGAGTTCAGAGGATAACCGATCAAAGGACTCAAATGTGCAGACACCGTGAGAGTGAGAGTGAGAGTGAGAGCGATGGTATTCACATTTCACTTGGTTGAGATGGTGAGGTTTGAATTCCATGAGAGACAGAGAGATGGTGTTCAAATGTGAATTGCTTAGAGAGAGAGAGAGAGGGGATATTCAAATGTGAATGAGAGAGAGAGAGAGAGAGAGAAGAGAGAGGGAGAGGGAGATAGTATTCAGTGAGTGAAGAGTTGTTTAAGCCGATATAAGCTCTTTAATGTAACGTAGTTGTGTGAGTGATGGTCAGCTTTCCTCTCTTTTTCTTCGTATGAAAATCATTCTTATTGTTGTTTGGGATTATGATTTATGTGAACTGATGCAACTTCGAGTTGCCATTATTTCATTGGTAGTTGGCCTCTTCCAATCTGGGTTTTCACTTGCACGTTGAAATCTTTTGTTTTTTATATTAGATGAAGTTTCTATAAAGCTTAGGTTTTATGAAAACAAAATAAAGCCTCATCTCAAATCCTCACTTGAAAAAACACTTATTAACGGAAACCTCCATGATGGCTCTCAAATCAATTTTCAACCCAAACAATAAATTTTGAAGGTAAAAATGTATGTAGATTTTGCATGTTTATGAATTCTTAGTTTTTGGGTGAAATGGATGGTTTAGATAATTTATTACAATATACTTTTTTTTTAGAACTTAAAAATCTTAATTTTTTTCACAACCACAATGCTGTCCAAGTCAAGATGATTGATGTAAAGGTTTTCCATCTATTGAATTACAATTATTGATGAGTTGTGGTTTATTAGAAAGTCGTATCCATGGAATCCAAAATAAAATTGGGGTGCATAAGTTGTTTTTGGCATGGGTAACCTAATAGGTCCCAAATTTACCAAAATGCTTCCACTTCCTTCATGTTTCAAACCTGAAATATTGTTTTTAGCTAATGAAATATATTAATAATTTGGAACCCAAAAAAGTAATATATGCATTATTTAAGGGATGAAATTTCAGGTAGCTCCCATTCATAGTTCTGCTTCAGATGATGATACACGAGGAATCTTTCTTCCTTCTAATTACCGGCATATCTCTTATTCTTTTTTTCGAGATGATAAGTCCTAAATTTTATGAAAACAAAATAAAGCCCCACCTCAAATCCTTATATGGAAAGCACTTCCGACAACAGAAATCTATATGATGGCTCTAAAATCATTTTTTAACTCCAACAATAAAATTTGAAACTAAAAAAATGGCACTAATCTGAATATTTATTTTTACGATGAAATGGATGATCTAAAAAATTTGTTACAATATATATTATTTTTAGAACTTAAAATCTTTTTTTTTTTATTCACAACTAAATTGCCCATATGGAGAACATGAAAAGGTTTTCTAATGCTTGAATTGGAATTTTCGATGAGTTATGGCGTGGGGCTTTTACTTATCAAAATAAGGCTGCAGCCCTCTCCATTTGAGTGACTTAAGTTCGATCCAGCTATTAAAATGCTCTCAATACTTCAGAATGAGGATAATTTGACTAATTTTAATTTTATGGAGGTATCTAAATGAGACACCTTTAAAAAAATAAATTGTTATGTGATTAAATTGTTGATTTGACCAATCAACTCATTTATTGAGGTTACCCATTGTTGATTTGACCAATTAACTAACTCATTAAGATGGTCCAACCATTTTAATGATAATTTTCCAAATTTTTTTTGCTTATAATTAACTTTTGTCTTGGTAATGTTTGCTGAACTTTTGGCCTGACCAAACAGATTGAGGGTAATTTGGTCGTTTGTGTGTAAGGGGCTGACTAGAGATATTGCATTTTTGAGAGAGGTATTATAGTCATATTCTAGAAAGGTTGAGGATTTTCTAAATTGTAGGGACCATGGAATCACATGTAAGTTGCTTTCAGTCTTGCACTTGACATTTTCTTCACTATTTCTCTCGACATATGAGGAAAACTGAGAAAGTAAAATTAAAAAATAAAACATATATTTATGAGTAAAAATGGGAAAATAATTTCAAAGGATTACGCAAATCTATTTTGATAAAGGGTGATCCGGGTTAATTTTTTTAGCTTAGAGACGGAATCGGACTTGAAATCCAAAGAGGGTCGATTCGGATTCCACTAGATCCAACTTTGGTGATTCTCAAGTCTAATCGGTGTATAAATATATTAGAAAAATTAAAATTTCAAGAGAATCGAGCAATTGTTGGTTCCCTTAAACTCACGTGATACCAAGTAGCCTGGACTATTTTAAATGGGTGTTGTTTGTATTAGGCCGAGGCCTTAAACAATCAAAGTGAGATACATTTTCAATTAGAGTCGAAAGATGTTGTTTCAGTACTGGAAATCTTAATGACATCTTTAAAAGTTATTTTTATCTCTAATTATAAAATTTAAAGCTTTAAAATTAGTGTAGATCGAGCAGATTTATAAACACTTGAAAATTGACGGTCTAGAAAATGCATTACAAGATAGACCATTTTCAAGTCCTGAAATCTAATTTTTCTTATGCCCATACATCTTGAGGTCAAGATGACCGATTTGATAATTTTTGGACATTGAAATAACTTCTTCTAGTGAATTTTTTATGTGTGTCTTAATTTCATTGTTTGGGGCCTCACGCTTATAAAAACTTTTTCCTTTTTAAATATTTGAGTACAGGTAAACTGGTCCATAGTGCCCTTTTTATTTCTCAATCATTTAACATTGAAAACTATGGCGTTGCTTTTTTGACCTTCCAAAAAGATGCGTAAATAGTCACCAGCCAATGAATACAAATTTGATCTCTTGGTATTCTCCATTTAATTTAATGGGTCTGGTTGAGCCTGACCTAGCTGGGCCCATGGTAGACCCCTGGGCCATTGGTATACATAGACTTGGTCGGGTTAGGTAAAATAGGGTTTCTCTCTCTCTCTTCTCTCTCTCTCTCCATAAACACACAAACTGGTTCAGGTTGGTTTAACCCGGTTAAGTGAACAAGACTCACTCGGGTTCAAAACAAGTGGATTTGAACCTCTTAACCTGCAAAACCTCTTTTTCTCTCTCGCATATTTTGGGGTGAGTCAATAGGGGAGGACCCTTACTTAGGAATTGAGCTTAAGACGTAGCGTTGTAAATAATCAAACACTAACCAATTAAGCCTGATTAAGTCAAGAATATACTCCGACTCATTCAAGTTCGGTTAAGACAAGCGGACCCAGATCCAACCGGATCCATGTCAAGTAAACTAGCATGGGCCCATTGTCACCCCTAATTGTGGCTTTTATTGTTTTTAATAGTTAAATACGATGGGCATGCCACCCAACAAATTCCCTATTAAAATAAAAATTAAGTATATAGGCATGTGGGCATTTAATGATGGAGATAGCTCCAAGAAGGAATATGCAAAAAGATTTGTCCCAATTTAATAAGACTTCCAAGTGGAATAAATGAATATGTGGAACATTCTCCAAGGTAAAAGAATTGTTGCCATTGGTTACCAGTTGCTGTTAAGAGTTATGTAACTTTCATTGATCCCATGAAAAAGACGGGACATATATCTTCATCAACCAACCCAATGCAACTTACACTTTTTCCTAGAGAGATGTTTACATCCAAAGAAGAGAGAGGTTACTCAGTGAACCATTTGAAAGTCACATCGTTCTTAGGAAAAGAGATATATTCTCTTTCTAATTAAAGTATTAAATAAACAAGTCAATAGAAAGTCTATGGGCTCCATCCAAATTAAAACAAAATGACATTTTCCTCATTTGTTTCTTTTCATTATTGACTTAGTCATCTTCTCTTTCTCTTCCTCTTCCTCACATGCAAAACCCCTCCTTCCCTCTCTCTCTTTCTCCCAAATTCCCTTGAACCCTCTCTCTCTCTCTCTCTTTACAAGTAGGTCAAAAAAGACATCCAAATTCTCTATTTATATGAAGGAGCTATTAGAAAAAAAATTAAGGGTGTGATTTCTATAAAGTTGCAATCTTAAACAATCCAATTAAAGCTTACCTCCAATCCAAAATTTATCATAATAAGCAAGTTTGGTACAAACTTTTTTTTTTTAAGATTTTCTCAAAATCTATTTTCATATCTAATTATAAAATTTTAAACTCCACAAATGGTTAAAATTAAGCAATCTATAAACATATGAAAATCTTGAAATGAACGGTCTAGATAATGTGTTGTAAGATGCACTATTCTTGGGACTCAAAATCTTTTTTTTTTTTTTAATATTCATACATCTCGCTGTTGAGATGATCAATTAGAGCGTTTTTCAACATTAAAACAATATTTTTCGATGGATTTTTTAGATGCATATGTAATTCTATATTTTATGTTGGCAACCTTATATAAACTTTTTCCATAGAGAAAAGGTAAATATTATAAGGAAAAGTTTATATAAAGATGCAACCTTATAATGTCGAACTACGGATACACTTCAAAAATCCATCGGAAAATATAGTTTTAATGTTAAAAACCATTTGATTGATTATCGAGATGTATGACCATGAAAAATAAAAATATTTTAAGTCTCATAAATAATGTATTTTACAATATATTATCTACACCGTCCATTTTGAAGATTTTCATATATTTATAGATCTACTTGATTTTAACCATTTTTTAATTTAAAATTTTATAATTAGATATAAAAATAGATTTGAGATAATCTCAATAACAATTTACATCAAAATTATATACCATCATAAAATTTAAAGGTGCACCTTACCTCTAGATCTACGGATGCATCCGTATGGCAACTGCACCCATATTATAAAGGGTGCGGTTTCTAAATTAGACAATAAAACAATAAGGATAGGGTCAGTGTACTTTTCGCTTTTTCTCTTGAAAGCGAGACGTTTATATGTAAGTTTTTAGAGAGAGAAGGGGCCAGCCAGGGGGGGCCTGTTGCGAGAGCATATTGTACATTTGTAGAAGTTGTGCTAGGAATATTTTTGGGACCCAAATTGTAAGAATGTGACCTCTTAAACCTCACCAACCTAAAAAAAGGGTTAAAATTGCACATTCTTTGTACTTCAAAGAAGTTACAACACAAGATAGAACAGGGGACCGTCCAAGTTTTAGAAGGCAAAATCTAAATGTTAAAAAAAACTCAAAATCCCCAAGCTCTTTTAAAAATAAGTAGCTATGGATTCTTCAAGGGAACTCCAATTATGGGCCAAACAAATTCTCTTTTGCTAGGAATCTCTCTCGCACGCGCGCACACACAAAAGGTTGAAGCACTTTCACCTCTCCCCCCAACAAAATAGCACACATCTTGTCACTAACAAGTTGGGGCCACATTTTGTCTGGCCTTTCCCCCCTCCCTCTTCAAAAAAAAAAAAAAGAAAAAAAAAAATTCAAAGATAAAAAAAAGTTAAAAAAAGCAGAGATTAATTATCAAAAAAAAATCAAAAGTTTGTGACTTGACACATCCTTCTGATCTCCCCACCCCCACCAGCCTTAGTCTTTACCCCCACATTCCCCAGCTTCACCATAGACCTCACAAAGGTCGAGTCGAACTCGCTCAAAGAGCCTGCAAACCGACTCACGAGTCCACCCGTCGAGCCATCCGAGCCAAGCTTCGAGTCTGACTCCAAGAGAGCGTTCCCGGCCCCTATGTTTTTATAATAAGCGTTATCCCATGTTTGTCTGCTCCCCTTATCGAGGGCAGCTCTATTATTGGAGGAGAGAGAGGGGCAAATGGCTTTGAGCTCGTTTAGAGAAGAGGAGTTTAGAGAGGGGTCCGAGGCTCCGGTCGTGCCATAGTTGTAGAGCCTGTAGCTGAAGAAGTGGCAGTCAGCTTGGCCGATTGTGTGAGCCCCTGCAAGAGAGTGGTATTTTAGAGAGAGCGGTGTTTCAGGTAGGTGGAGGGTGATTTACGTACGGATATCTTTTTGATACGTATATTACCATTGGATGTCTTTTTTCCCATAAATTATGAGAAGCATCACGCTGTTTTGTTTTTTTTTCTAAATTGTCCTCATGTCCGGTGGCAATAAAAAACACCGATAGGAGACGCCATTCGTTTTGGCAAACCACGTGCTCTATCCGGTGTTGCGGATACCGGACTTGGACATGTGGCCATCTGACTTGTAATGCTGATTCCGGGCATTGGGAATCACGTTGTGGAAAAAGAAAAACTAACAAATTCAATGCCGGGCTCAAGAATCGTTTGGATCCTTATAGTGAATTGGTGGCTCAATACAGAGAACCACCCGTTGGGGTGATTCCTCGGTTTTGAAGAACCTAGCCCTGGTAAACGGGTGACCCAACCAAGATCTGACTTGCTCAAGTCATACCCAAACAAGGCTGGGTTACCTGTTTACCACCCCTAAAATAAGTGGAAACACTGTTTTTATTGAGTAATTCAATAGTGAATACAGGCCTTACCCAATTTTTAAATGATTAGTGGTTTTTCAAGGTGACAGTGAAAAATGTAAGCTACTACAACGTGCAACTAAAAACCACCACGACTTCAACCCCTTTTCTTATGAACACTTTGTGTACACAATCACATTTCACTTTTCAAACATGTGTGCTCATGCATGAACAAGGGTGGAAACCGGCCAGTTTTAGGCCATGCCAGGCTTAAGCCTGCCTTGGATAGGACCAAAGGGAAGCTAACCCATGCTTGGTTGGGCTAGGTAGCTTGGCCCAGCCTTATCAAAGGAAAAGGCTAGCTTGGTTGGGCCGACCCACATATATTAACTTTTCTCTTAGAAAATAAAGTCGGCTAGGGCCAAGCCATGACCTCTTGTCCAGGACTGAACACCAGACCCAAATTTCAAGCTGGGCCCGGCTCTTGGGCAGAATTCAATACCCCAAGGCTAAGTAGTTTAGGGTAGGGCCACTGGGCCAATTGCCACCTTTTGTAGAAAAGTTGGGGCATGTGTATAATGGTGGGCAGAATAGAGAGAGAGAGAGAGATGCCTGAAAGTGCAACGAGGTCTTCAAGTGAGAGGCCCTTGGCAGCGAATTTGGTAGCAAGGAGCGAGATGGAGTCAAAAGGCGAGGGCATGTCATTAGTGTCCGAAGCTGAAGATTTGAGTCCATCTAATCTTCCCAACGCTACCTCCCATGACGGTCCCTTTGTCTGAACACATCAACAATTCTCAACCTTAGTAGCAACTCAGACAGATTTGAGACAGAGGGAGAGATATTTCTCTTCTAAGGTGATATTAGCATGACTCAAATTAAGCTAGATTAACTTCAAAAAAAAGTAATTTACGCATGAACACCAAAAATAAATAAATATATATATATATATATGAAATGGGTTAATTTTGGGCGAAAACTACACGGAAAGTTGATCAACCTGTGTTTTTTTTATTTTTTAACAAATTATCTCTCGATCCGATGATGTCATCTTTAGACCGTTTTTTGTTTTTTTAGTTTTTTCGTTAGTAGGCTCTGTTCCAGAGCTGTCCAATGACCTCGGGCCACTTTGGAATTGAGCCCTGAATCAATTCTAAAGCGGGTCAGAAGTCCCCATCCTCGGACCGCTCTTTGTTTTTTTTTTTGTAGAAGAAAAGATCAATCCGAGGATGGGGACCTCACCATCTGAGCCCTACCAACGGGAAAACTAAAAATAAATAAATAAGCAGTGTAAAAAAAAAAAAAACGCTGGTTTACGACTTTCCATGTAATGTATACCTAAAATTGGCCCACTCTAAACTAGCTCACAAAAACCATCTCTCTTGCTCTCACATTCACGCAAACACATGCAAAAAACACAAGAAAGTGATCCAACACCTCTCCCCCAAATGCACACAAGCAAACATATAGTCCCTCTTTTCTCTCTCCTCACAACACAAGAACAAATTAACCACCCCCCTAAAAAAAAAAATACACGCATGCGCACGCTCACACACACACAAAATACTGACCAAAACTACGGCATCACGTGCGGCGAGTGCGAGGATATCAGCACACGAGACAACACCGGGACACCTTGCTTCAACGCCAGCCTTTGCATCCATTATCACCTGGAAACCACGTAGCCCGGTGTTAGCAGGCGCGCTCATCTCGCTCGAAGACCCCTCCAAGAGCACCGAACCATCACATCCCTACAACAAAAGCCACCACCATCACTAACATCTCTCTCCAATTCTTGATAACAGTGTTCGAAAATTCGAAGAATGGGTATAGACTCTCCCAAGTTGGCTTGGGTAGGTGCCCCAATGAGTCCAAAGGCAACCTCTGTACTCATCCTGAGTCCCCCCAACCCTATTTTCTTTTAAAGTCACTGGTCTGACTCGGGACTCGCCCATGTGGGACTAGGTGATCGAGCTCGAAATCCTAGTGACTCCGAATCCGCACCAATGTTTTTAATATGTATAATCCTCAACTGCATGAATAAACTCCTCAATCTAGCACATGTACACATAGTAAAACTTTTGTTGCATGCAATCACCTCTACATCTAGCACAAGATACACTAGTAAAGCCTAATTACAAAGTAGACACCTCTGAATCAAGCACAAGATACATAAGCAGACATTATTGTTTTAAACCTTGGACTCGCCGCGAGACTCAGCCACTCTTGGGCCGTGTCCCGAGGTGATTCTCCAGTTTTCGTCTTTATAAAACCATACTTTCTTGAAGCACTCGGATCAAGCTCGGCCAAACTCTGACCAAACTCAAATCAGACTCTGATCAAACTCGGTCGTCGAGCCTGGCCCATCCAGAGCCGGCAACATGTGAATTCTGAATAAGTCATACGTGTCCGAGTAGGACTTGAAAAAATTTTAAAAACTTATAGACATGAATTTCACATAGACAACTTCTAAATCTAGCACTACGTGCATTATGGGCTCTAAATCTACTTGAAGGAGCAATGGTGAGGCTTAATTACATGTACAAAGCAATCATGGAAGTGTAGTCTAAGAAGAGCTGGGGCAAGGGAATTGTCATTGGAAACAAAGAATTCAACACTTGATTTGACAATTTCCTCCACATTAGGGCATGATTCAGAGTAATATCCAAGGGTGGTAGCACCCACTCCACCATTATTTCTCAAGAGAAAGAGAATAAAGAAGGTGGAGAGAAAGGAAATGTAAGCTCTAGAAATGGCCATTCTCAAACCCATACTCAAAACCCCTCGTGGTTTTAAACTTTACTAAAAAGATAGGACCTCTCACAACGGCTAGGAGCATACACCTATGTTATATATGAGTAGGTGGAGAAGTAAAGGGGGTCCAACTCCACCCTATTGCCTAATAGTTATGTTCATCTCAGTCCCTATTTTGTGGCTTTCGATGGCCGAGATCATTTCAAAGGGTGGGTGCGGCTGTATTCGACGGCCAAGATCTTCTGAAAGGCCCAACATTCCTTCAATCTAGGCCATCAAGTTAGGGAAAACCCTAAACTGGGCCCCAATGGCCAATTTCAGTAGGCATTTTGAACATCACATGTGCTAAAACAGGGTTCATAGATTTTGGGTAAGAGATGTGAGGAATTGGGAGCCAATCTGGAGGGCATCATGCATATGTTAGGTACATCAATTGCAAATGCAAAAAAACTGGAGGCCACTTTGGGACAGCATCCTTAGTGCAAAGATGAATAAGAGGGTGCAAGTGGTCCTCTAGGCTATATCTCATTCCCTTTTCATATCTTCCTTTTTATCTTCTTATCATGGATTAGCTCATGTTGCCCCTGGTGCGTTAGAAGAAAAGTACATGGTGAGTGGACCGATTCATGTCTGTGCCCTATTTTTTTTAGAGATGTATGACCTGAAACACATCTCAAATCCTTGTAAAATTTATTAGTGTTTCATATTTATGCATTTAGAGATAGCTTCAAAGGCGATAAGATGAAAGAAAATGGACTTAAGTGGTCTAGTCATGTGCAATGTCGAACTAAAATAACACGGTTAGGAGACGTGCTTTCGTTCAAGTAGAAGACTCTAAAAAAACAAGAAAAATGCTCAAAAGGACATAGATGGAACTAGAGAACAAAGAGATGATGAATTATGGTTTGACTAATGGTATAGCTCTCACTAAAGCAAAATGACGGAAAAAGATTCGCGTAACCGATCCTAAATAGTTAGAATAAAGCTCGGATGATGATGTTCCATGAATTTGAAGCTCAAAAAATACTATAGATCTGATAGGTTTTGAATTAAAATGAATGAAAAACCACAAAAGAAAAAAAAATTAAGGCTTAAAAATTTATTTATTTTTTCATATTTGTGATCGTGGTGGTCACGATGATAATCTGCAAAAATTAGGATCAAAAGTCTTATCTCCAAAATGAATTTTTGGAGGGGTAGACTCGGTCAACATATGCACCCCCAGATGCATTTAAGCACACTATACAAGATAGTCAAACTTCGTAAAGGAATATATGATCCATTTTATCATAGGAAAGCTATAGGGATAAATAACTGTCCGATCTTTGGAGATGGAGAGAAGGTGGAATCATAAGAATGTGACATGGTAGGTCCCGCTCCCCCTGTATCACCACCCATCCATTGATTCAACGGTGATATACACTTGTGACCACCTGTTTTCTGTGGTCATATAGATCATAGCATGCTTTCCTTGTAGCAAAAATCTCATGAGAGTGTATCTTAATTCTAATGTGAACATCATTGGAATTTTGGATCCAAAAATTTCTTATGCCATTTATCTTGATCATCACAATGATGAATACAAAAAAATTGCACCATTAATTCTAATGTAAACATCTTTGGAATTTTGGATCCAAAAATTTCTTATGCCACTTATCTTGATCATCACAATGATGAATACAAAAAACTTTATTGTCTTAAATATAGTCCATTTCAAACTTTTTCTCTGATCTTTGTTTTAATTCTTGAAAGATTGTGTTGTGTTTAAAGCTCTGAATTCATGGATATCAAGTTAAAATGGATGTACAATGATTAAGGATATGTTTCAGGTCTTAAATCCCTCAAAAAGCAGAACAGGCACATGAGCCTGCCGCCCGCCGCCCAACTCACCAAATACTTTTCCATAATAAATTCCGTAAAAACCTTGTTGCGGCAGCAGGCACAATTCAATTTAGATTGGGGGCATAGTAGCCATTTCTCAAAGCTCAACCCATGAATGGTAACCATCCCAGTGAACACAGATTCTGCAAGGGGACATTGCCATAGAAAATAATGCAACTACCCATGAAAAAAGATCAAATAGATCTGTAATTGATATTTGTAAATTTGTATTATAAATAAACAACAAAAATGTGAGGTCTGGTTTTACCAGTGATCTCTCTATTCAAAACAACAAAAAAAATTTAAAAAAAAGGAGGGGGAAGAAAATAAAACTCAATCATCATCATCATAGTCTTTTCTCAACTATTTGGGTCACTTGGGAAAGAAAACTCAATATTGGACCAAATTTTTTGGCTTTACCAAATCTGCCCCAGTCACATATTTGGCAAAGAAAGACAACATGCGGAAAGGAGCCCCTATAAGTGGTGCATCACTGAGAGGGATCCCTCCATCATTGCTCTTGATCTCAACCGTTGGATTAGCTGCAGCAATCTCTATGGTGCTCATCTCGGCTGACGGATGAGACACATGCAACTCACTCCTGATCTCGGCTGTGGAGCCGGAATCATGATCACCGTCCAGGTTGATCTCAGCCATTGGATAAGACCCATGCACCTCACTCAAGCCAATCTCAGCCAATGGATCACGGCCTCCAACTCCATCCTCTTTAATCTCAGCTGCCGGATATTGGCCCCGAACACCATCCTCACTGATCTCAGCCACTGGATTGTGGCCTTGCAATCCACTCATGTTAATCTCGACCAAAGGATCATGGCATTGAGTTTGATCTCTAGCAGTCCCAGCTGCAGGATCAAGCACTAAAACAGGGCCATATGACAGCACATTCTCTCCTCTCTGTTCATCGATATACACTGAATTAGGGTCGATTTCTTTATGCATTGGAGTGGTTGAGACGATACGAACATTGCTCTCAATGCTGCGAGCTGATGGCACATTGGGTTTGGACTGGAATTCATGTGATGGGGATTTTCCGGCATCATTTTTCAGATGATCCAATTGGATTTTAAGTTCATTCACCTGACATGTGATTATTTTCGACTTAGGAATTTGTATCAAGCGACTTATCTTACACACTCACACTAGCACAAAAACATTAACAAAAGAAATACATACGTGAGAGAGAGAGAGAGAACTTGGAAAGCGAGAAATTGGGCAGCTTAAAATAAGTTGAGACTTGTGAATTGTGTGCGTGCTGGTGTATACGAGAGAGAGAGAGAGAGAGAGAGAGGGTCAGGCAGTTTAAAATAGATTGTCTCAAACAAGTGAGTTGGTTGTGTACGTGAGAGAGAGAGAGAGTGTGTGTGTGTGTGTGTGAGAGAGAGAGAGAGAGAACATAAAAAGTGAGAAATTAGGCAGTTTAAAGTATGTTGACTCAGACTAGTGATTTTCTTTTTTCGTGTGTGTGAGAGAGAGAGTTCGAACAAAGGACATTTGGCTGTGCAAATTGGCAACGACTTCATAAACTGGTGACCAGATTTCCCAGTCAATATTTGGCCCGAAATCCTAAATAGAGGTTTTACCAACAACCAAAACTCCTATGCAGTAGTTCAGACCTAGACAACGAGAACTCACGGTTACCTTTTCGACCAGCTCTGAATTCTGAGCAATCAGCTTGTTCACTAACTCTGCAGTTGCATCTCTCTGAATAATGATCTCATCAGAAGCTGGTTCCATGTGATGAACAGACTCTTGCTGCACAATTGATGTCGAATTAAGAGTGGAGACTTATGGACACAAGAGGTACATTGCCAAGACCAGGAGTGAGAGAGACAGGGAGAGCTTCAATTCCCATCACAAATCAAAATTAGTTATTGGATACAAAAAACTATAGTTTCAAAATAAACACATTATTTATGAAAAAGTATACAAGGAAACTATTTATTTTTAATACAAGGACGTCACAATCACTCTTGTCCGTCAGAGTTCAAATCGGGTAGTTGTGAGTGTCATTGACTAGACTCGAAGTTTAAAAAAAAAAATTCTCGAACTTCATAACACACTCCAAGCCATCCAATTTGACATCTAACGGCTACTAGCAATTGTGACCTCCTTGTAACAAAGATAAATGGTCTCATAATATACAAGCCCTTCATTTATACCAAAAAGCATTGAGATCCATCAACCCAGTAACTGACAATCAAAGACACTCACCAATTATTTAACATGAAAGGAATCAATCATTTCGCATAGGAAGGAATACAATAAGTCACAAGGGAACCAATGGGCCTCATACTGCTAAATTACCCCTCTTCCCCCCACCCCACCAAAAAACGAAATGCAATAAGTCAAAAGGGCCCTAAGTGAACATGGACTAGCATGTTATTTTTCTTCCTTTTGAGGAAACTTGAACACCATTGTTAGCTAATTCTACTAATAGGACTAAGATCTATCTTCAAAAAATAATATCAAATCACTGGTATTTGGTTTCTACTAAGCACAACATTTTCTTAAGCCAAAAAAAAAAAAGTACAACATTTTTGTTTTCTCTATGTCCATTTGTGTGTACAAGTGTGTGTCATTGCTCATGTAGACTAGATTAATGACTAGACATAGGCGTGGTGTAACATGCAAGGACATGGTCCATAAAATTTTACAAGCATGAAACCCCTTTAAGCCATTTAAAAGAAATGCTTACGCAAAATTCTTTCCACCATCAAGAACTACAGGTATATCACTATTGGAAAATCTCAAATATAAGTAAATTCGCAATCCTAGAAACCAGAGAATAAGGGTTGAATTCAGAGAAACATGGCACCCAACAAGAAATAACAAGCTCTGGAAAAGAAAACAAACCTTTTTAACCTCTGATGAAGAATGAAAACTGCCAATACCATGCTCCACAGGAGCAGAGACAGCAATCTCTATTTCAGGCTGGTGTATTCGAGATTCTAAATGATTAATATTGACCATCAATTGCTGACGTTCTTCTAAAAGCTCACCCCTGGATTCTTCCAGCTTCTTTATCTGAAAGTATGTTGTTTTAACCAACATCAGGGACCAAAAATAGAAATAGCAGCTAACCATAATTTGGATATGCTAAAGACAAGCAATTCAAATTTGACCACAACAAAAGCTTTTTTGGCACTCTATTTGTTGATTGAGTCTCTTGCTGCATCAGATGGATAACTAGTAAATTTTTCATTTTCTGTGTTGAGGAAAATAAGACCTTTCTTGTAGTGAATGATGCGAAGTAAATAATCAGGGGAAATTTTCTAGGTCTCCATGGGTAAATATAGCACATGTTGATGTTTTCTCACAAGAATAAAAAAAACACGTGTTCACCCCCTGGGCCAAACAACATGTTAAGAGGATTTTAAGGATCAGAAATTTTTCGAATAGTTTTCTATTCACCTCAGGATCACTTTCAAAAAAGAAAATTTCAGCTCTTTAAAGAAACTTTGGATCTCATCATCTGACATGGCTGGCAAAGGGCCTATCAACCCTGGCCCGAGCAGGCCTGGGTCCCCATGGGCCAGGCTGGTTTGAAACGGCTTTGGCCCATGCCCTGCCCTAGCCAGGTCTAATAGAATCTATTAAAATCCTTCACTATCTACGTTTTGGACCTAAGTGTCCTAACTATATTTCTATGACCAATTTTGTCCATATCATAAATTTTAGTAACATATAAGGCTGAGAAGTGCGTGAGAGTCACATATTCTCTTTCCTCTCATATTTTTCTCTTCTCTCTTCTCTTCTTCTTCTCTTTCTATTCCTCTTTTCTCTATATTCTCCGACTGACTCAAAAAATAATAATTAAAAAAAAACAGGGGCCAGACCAGGCCCAGGTCTAGGCCACCCTGGCCCTGCCTCGGGCCATATTTTGTGGCCCAGGCCATAGTTTTTCAGGACCAGGGTACCGAGCCCATGGCCAACCTATCGTCTGCAGAGTTGTTAGAGCAGGGATTGAGTTGTTATCCCTTTTCAGCAACAATTTTTTTTTTGTTTTTGTTTTATCTAAGAACAATTTTAAAAATGAAAAGATAGGATTTGAGAAATTTGGCGGTAGACAAACCTCCCTAACATGGTGTTTGGCCCATCAATCAACACGTACAGTTCTTGGCCCAAGGGTCAAAGTAAAGTTTTCCCGATAATCGGTCCAGAAGAAAAGCAGGTCCAGAAAAGTACCATTCTAAGTAAAAGCCTCATAGGAAGTGAAAACCAAAATTCTGCATTTGATTAAGTATGATGCTATATGCCTCATAACTGAATAGTTCTGATGCAATTAAGCAACAAAAACTGAAGGGACGCCTTCAATCCATGTAACAATTGTACACAAGGGTTTTGTCCTTCCAATTTCTCTGGTTCATGTCATTTGTGAGTTGCAGCACTGCAGATGGGGTGCATTTTCAAGCGTTGGAAGTGTGAATGGATTTCTCCAGATATTATGAACTGCCAATACAAGCTGAGTTTGCGTGTCTCGAGATCCAAAACATACATTAATCATTCAGTCTAGTAGTCTAGCATTATCCATCAAACAAGGAACTGTTTGTACGTTTGAGATGATGACAATGATAGACAATGGTAGTGTTTAACTGAAAAATCATTTATCTATCTGTGAAAGAGAGATCAAGAATTAAGCAAAAGGCTGCTAACCTGAATCTCCAAATCTGCATTTACTTCACTCAATCTTGCAACTTCTTCTCCGGCTGAAGTCTGCATAAGGTAAAATGCCTTTCAAGTTCATGTCAACAAATTAATATCACAGATTTAAGTACAGAACAAGATGTAAGCTTAAATTATTCACACTTAAATTATTCACATAATTGCCTCGCGGTTTCCCCAGTATATCAACCCAAAAACTCAGAAGACAGAAAATAGATGTTCGAACCTGATGATACTCTTGAGTCCCCTCCTGTCCAGGCAGGAAGAGAACCACTGATTTGTACTAAGGAGTTGGTTTCAAGAAAAAATATTAATTAGAGAAAGAAATGGGGAGCGGTGCAGATAGAAGAGTTTTGAAGGGTTAAACAATCTATTCTTGGATAAAGTGAACGATTTCCATGCCTCTTCTAGATGCAAGTGGTCATAGAGGAAACTAATGTGGTGAGAGGTAAAATGGGCTCCAATCCCCTTCTGTGAAATAGGGAAGTTATGTAGGCCAAAGGGTGTAACACATTATGGATACAGAGAGATTGAGGGAGTGCTCTTCTTGGGATGTGCCATTTGAACAATTTGAGGAATGCGTTCAAAGTCCTCTTGATGCACAAATAACTGCAAAAAGTTGGGTAAATATGGGGCCTCAAGCAGTTTAGTATGCTCGGTTGTGGGTCTGGTAGTGCGAGGGCTATTTTCAGTGGGTTGTAAACTTCAAAAAAGGGACTCGCAGACTAGGTATGAAGTTTGGAACAGGGACTTATGGTGTTGTTTGTACTGCTGGTTAACCGCTTCTAGACGTAGGCAAGTGGAGCCATGGGAGGCTAAAAGTGGTAGATTGCTATGAAACGAGGGAAGGAAAAGTTGTTCGCAGTTTGTGCTCTAGAAGGAATAAGTCACAGAAATCGGTCAGGGAGCGAGTTTACACACCAATCTGGGGAGAAATGGAGGATAGATATATCTAAGTGGAATCAACATAATGAACTTAGATATTCCTCCTAACTTTCTTGGGAGTAATAAGGAGCAGTTTCCCATGAGTCAGCATGTGTAAATTACCCTGATTCCTCTTAAAGTGTTAAATTTCAAATGAATTGCTGCAAGAGATACGATAACAACACAGAACCATTGGCAACACGGAAACTTCCAAATTCAAATTTCTGTGGTGTGTTGGTGCAATTCTGTGAAAAATTTGTTAAACCACTGCTTGTCCATCGCACTTTTGTATCCATTTTTCTATACTTATTTCTTTGGAGTTTTTAGGGTATCATGGTAGCCCCACACAAAGGCCAGCCTCTAAGCGTACAAGCCTTTGAGGATTCCCTAGAAATGAGAGGGTGCAAAAGGGATGGACCTTGTAGGGTTTGGAGGATCATGGAAGGAGAGAAATCAAATTATTTTTCTGGGAAAGGTGGCAGTGCAGGGTGAAGATGTGGATGAGATTAGGTATGCTACTATCTCATGGATGAGATTCAATACAAGAAAAATAAAAGGAATTGTATATTATAAACCATTATACTCGGTACAAGAGGGTCACAATCACCCCTAGCCATCAGCTGTGAAATTTGACTAACTCCAGGTATGTCACAAAATTTGAGAAATTTTTTTTAACTCCAGGCCTGACCAAAAACACATCTCCAGCCACCCGATTTTACATCTTATGGCTATGGGTGATAGTGACCACCTTGTACCAAAGGTAAATGGTCTAATTATATCATCATCATTATCTGAGCCTTATTCCAACTATTTGGGGTCTAGTTATATACTTTTTCAAAATAAAATAGATCACTCGAACACATAATAAAACGACTTTATGCAATAGAGGTTTGCACACATTGAGAAGAACTCAAGTTGCGTGATGTCATAAAACTAGAGAGGAAAGAGAGGCACTACAGTCCAACTAGAGGGGATACTCCAACTAAATTTCAATGGAAATTCGAAAGGTGACTTCAGCCCTACTGGGGTCAGGGTCGTAGACTTGCAGTCAAAGTTAAGACTGAGAGTGTAGCATATGATAGGTAGGTGATTCCACAAAAGCCAAGGCTCGCTTTATGGCCCTTGGATGTTGAAAAGTGGGCTGTTAAGGTCTATTTTCCTCTTAGAGATTTTGTGATGTCATTGAAGAGATTTTGGATGGTTTTGGAGTCTGTATATGTTTCTTTTTGTAAGCGCAATAATGAAAAGGATGACTTGATGATTGTTGGCTACTGGAGGAGTCAGGATCATTGGATAAATTATGGGGACTTCTAGCAATACACTCTTAAGCATAGAACTTGTACGAATGCATATTTTCATTCATTGTATAGCCATTCAATCAAGAGGATATAAAAGCATTTTAACAGAATCAATTGAACTAGTAAATGTTGCCTCATAAAAACTGAGGTTTCAAAATACCATTCAACTACTGCAATTAAACACTATGAGATACATTTCAAAAATTAAACACCATGAGCTAAGCAATAAAAAGAAAGCTCACCTCTTTTTGACGAAGCACCAACAACTCATTCTTAAGCTTGATGCTTGCTTCCTCTCTCTCAGTCTGCCAACTTAAAAAAAATCAAGGTCAAATTATCAGAAAAGTTTAAGGGAATCAATGATGTAAGAAAAAGATGAAATGACCTCATGGGAGTATTTCCAACAATCTAGTGAATAAGTCTAAAACCTGAATCAAAGATACAATGGTTGTACTTCAGAGGCTCAAAAACATAAATGGAATATACAAGGGATAGTTCCCTGGAAATGAGAATACAGAACCCAAACATTATATAGCATCTTTTTTGACAATTAAAACACACACAGCATGAAATGTCAAATAATTTTCAAGGGATATTAGTTTTGACAAGTTAAAAATATGACTCTAATGGCTTTCTGATGGTACACTAGATTTGCTTTAATAAAACAGAAGTGACAACAATGAAATTTGAAGAAATCCAAAAAAAATCCTTATACGCAGAAAGATGCCCATGTTAGCGCAAAACATACAAGTTGAAGAGGTTCTCACGAGAACTGACAGCGATTTATTTGGTACAATAAAAAAAATTTCAGCCGTGAGAGCATATGTCTCAGACTTGCATGCAGGGATTGCAAAAAGCCGTGATGGAATAAACAGTCATTTACAACCTAGAAATGTACAATTAAAATCTTATAGAGGATGTTGCTGTTCCAAATGAGTTGAAAGTCATGCAAACATTTTCTCACATAGAACAATGGAACTCAATGAAAAACAAAAAACAATCCAATGAAATTGTCCTTTGCTGTCAATTTTGGCTATGCTGCTTATAGGCATTAAGAGTATCATCGTCATTTATCCCAATCTTGCAAATCTTAATTGCATTTCGCTGATGATCAACTTATCTGAAACATTTAGATGAACACAGCACAGATGCACAAGGAAAGAGTATATTACCTCCCTCAAAATCCATGAATCCTTTTCACACTATGTAATATAACAAATAGCAAATCAGTCAGTGACAACCCCACTATGTAAATAGCAAATCAGTCAGTGACAACCCCACTATGTAAATAGCAAATCAGTCAGTGACAACCCCACTATGTAAATAGCAAATCAGTCAGTGACAACCCCACTATGTAAGTAGCAAATCAGTCAGTGACAACCCCTGGCTTGTTCCACCAAGCTTGCCTTAAATAGCAAATCAGTCAGTGACAACCCCACTATGTAATATAACAAATACTTATATAAGTCCTGACATGAAAGAATAATAACTAATAGAAAATGAAGAAAAAGCACACATTGTAAGTGGTCAATGCATTTTTAACTCCAACACTTACCTCTTTCAAAAGCCACAAATGCTTCTCAGACTTGAGACTTTTTATTTCTTCATCCAAGCGAGCCTGTAAACCATTTCCAAAACAAACACCTCAATGCCATGGATATCTGATGCCTAGGATTTTAAATATTAAGAGAGAACAATTGAAAGGTAGGATCTGAGGAGCGAAAGTTACCTCCCTCAAAATCCAAGATTGTTTTTCCTCCTCCAACTGTCTGACTTCTTCCTCTAATTTCTCCTGTCAGTTAAGCACTTTAGAGAGGAAATCAATTTCTACTGAAAGAAGAATGAAAAACAGAAGATTGCCCTCACTCCCAGATAGGTGATGTCGACAAACAGTCCCTTTAAGATTTAGTTTTATGCATTCAAGTTTGGTGCCAAAAGACTTGTACAAATCAAGCAGGTTAGAATAGGTTCCCGAGCCAAAGAAAAGGTTAAGCACATGTGTTTCATTAGTAAGGAAACAAAAAATAAGAGTGCCTATACTGAGGGGGTAATGTCAGTTACGCCATGAATTTGTCCTTTGTACAATGCAATACATCAAAAATAACTTATCAAGATAAAATTACCAAATTATTCATCCAAAAGTCAGCACACTATCGGCCACTTCAAAATATTGCCTTAGCAGCATAAATACTATAAATATGGAGCCAAAGTTGAAGGACAAAACAAAATCCAAAGCTAAGCATTACAAGTGGAATGGGGCAAACTGTAGTCAAAAGTTCTTATTTCTAGATATAATAATCGTGTCCATCTTGCTGCTTGACAAATCAAAACATCTTCACTCATAGAGAACCCCATACATAAGCCCAATTAAATACTAAAATTCACCTCAAATTAACGCAAATCTGATGAAAAAAACCTTCAACTAAAAACAAGCCCTAAGATATGGACACAGCTAGATCCAATAGCTACTGAACCTTCAACTTCACAATTTAGAATAATAAATATTGAGGAACAAGTGTTACATGGTTTTGATGAACTTACCATGAAAAGTATGCTTGCCATTTTATGGGCCTCGTATACATCCTGCTTAACCTCCGGTTCTGAAGATCCTGCATCATTATTCTTTGCTGCAACCAAATCAATTGCCTTATGATTTGAATCAAAGTTAACTAGTTCGTTCTTATCCAAATTAGATGTTTCTCCACCATTAACGACTGTGGCTTCTGCATTCTTGTTTTGTTTACTCTTCTTCTTCTTGTTTTTCTTCTTCTTTTTCTCCTCCTCCATTAGTTGTACAAGAACCCCACAAGTCCAAACACTACTGATTTATTCAACAAATCAAAAAATTAAGCTCGATAAACACTATACTTCGTGATTTGCCTGGCCCACTTAGACTCTTAACTTCGATGATATCAAGGTTCTAACTTCTAACACATTTATCCGTTTTACAATATGCATATGTATTTTGTTATGAAATATCGAATTATTCATTTCTCATAATAACCAGCAACCCGCAAATAAAGACCCTATCTTCTCCAACAAAAATGCAGTCAATCTCATGAACTAGATGGTGTCATGGAGGAGAGACTTCAATGACTGCAATAGAAGAAGAAGTCACCTGCAAGATCCAAAGCACATGCTTCATGTAAACCTTCAATCGTAACACCTTTAAATTTGGAACAAAAAAACTATACATACATATATACATACATACATGTACATATATAAGAGAGAGAGAAAGGAAAAAAAAAAACTTAATATGAACCAGATTTCTACCCATCCTGTTTCTCTACGGTACAGAAGATAAAAACAGGTGGTTACCAGTAAATTCGAGCCAATCACAATCTTCTTCGAACCTTGTCGAAATCAAATGAGACTGCAATGTTTAACAGCGTCAATGCATGAGTTTGCCCTAATGTATCAAGCCTCCAGATAGCCTGTAAAATTATCTGAGCTTCTATCAATTAACAGCTGAAAATTTCAAAATTTGTTCCGTTTTCTTCAAAAAACACCTTCCAATATTGAAGAGCAACAATGTTCCCAATATCACTTTTCATTACTTTCGATATAGGATAAGGAAATCAAAAATTCTTGTGTGCATTTTAATTACTTGGAGTCCAGATATAGAAATTCGATATCTCTTAAAATTCCTTTGATTTACCAGATGATAACTCAAAATATTTTGATATCACAAACATAGAACACCATCATTTCTAAGAAGTTCTTGAAAACTAGGTTGACAAACCAAATTTTCTTCACACTTCTCCAAATTTCTTCAAATCTGGATCTAGAAATGCAATTTTCTTCAGTCTCATACAAATTATATCACCATTCTCTTCATAACTCTTCAATCTACACCAGATCTGGGGCTATAAATCCCCAAATTCCACTTATTTCTCAGGATACCTTAGAAACGAGTCTTACAGACTCAGTATTTCTTCAAATTCCCCGTAAACACTTCAAATCTGCAACTTTTGATCCCAAAATAGAACAATTGAACTGGAAAACCCTGCAAAAAAATTTGCATATAGAAGAATAAAACCTAGAAATTTAAACGCGGGCAAAGTAAGCGGGAGTGAAGCTAAAAAATAGGACAAAAGGGGAAATCGATAGAAATAGTAACGGTATTTATACACAAAACCCCTGAGCTTCGTCTCGGTGTAATAATAACCATTCGATTGAAACATATCTCTAACGACCATTCGTTACGGTGAGAAAAACGTTACATGAGGGGGCTTTGTGGGATAAATTAATATTCTAAATTGCCGTTATTCCCAGGTATGCAAATTGGGTGTGGTTTCTATAGGGTCACAACCTATAATACGATTAAGGCGCACCTCCGAATCTTATCATATGTAATTTTGATAGCAAAAAAATTTAGGATTATTTTAAAATTTATTTTTATATTTAATTATAAAATTTTAAACTCAAAAAATAGTTGAAATCAAGGAGATCTATAAACATATGAAAATCTAAAAAACAGACGGTCCAAATAATGTATTACAAGATGTATTTGTAGGACTCAAAATCTTTTGTTTTTCCATATTCAAACATGTCAAAGTCGAGATGATCAATTAGAGGTTATTTCAATATTAAAACAACCTTTTTATATGGATTTTTTTAGGTGTATAAGTTGCAACCTCATGTAAACTTTTTCCATGCAAATTTATCTCAATGTTTAATTTTAGAGAACTTTATTAATTATTCGTGAGAGATCATCAATTTACATACTGCCCATATTTTTTATTTAATCTTGAAGTACAAGTAAAAAGACATGGTTTCTATGCGACCAAGCCCACATATGTAGAACTGCAGTCTTATTAATAAATCTATTTTTTAAATGGATTTTAAAACTTAATTTTTAAAGATATGCAATATCTAAAATGGAGATCTTAAATATGAAAACATAACTAAATTTAAAATTTTAAAAATATTAATAGTAGTAATAAAACATTTGGACCGTTGGTTTCTATTATTTTTAGATGGAACACCGAATTGCATCCATCTTTAAGCTGGGAGCTTTATACTTTCTGGATCGCATGTGTAGAAATGCGGTCCAGGCTGCATGAAACAATTTTCCAAAGTAAAAACAACATGATTTTTAGTTTGAATAGTTGTAAATAAGTAGAATGTTAAGTAGTTCATCTCTTGATGGTGTTCTAATAAATTTTCCTTATTATATTTCCTTATATCTTTTTGTAATAAAATTTTGATTTTCCAAATTATTGTTGCTTTGCACCTTAGAGGTTTTGGATTTTAATATTTTTTACTTATGATTATACTTCAATCTTGAACGACAAATAATATAACTTCGGATCTTTAAAATTCAAAGTTAATATTTACATCAAAAGTTGTCAAAATATCTCAAATGTTAGCTTCGAACCATGAAAAAAAAAACAGCAACAACAACAACAAAATGATCTTGTAATAAACATTCTTAAACATCCACTTCAGACTTTGAAGGTCTGAATTCAATATTTGTCAACAGTTGAGCACAAAACCCAAAATCGGACTTTGCAAGTCTAAGTTCATGTTAGAAAATTTTATAAGCGAAATAAAAAAGAAAAGTTTAGTCCAGCCTACAAGTTCAAGTAGGGGGAATTTGAAAAAAAAAATATTGTATAAAGGTAAAATCAAACTTTTTGAGGTATTTATGAAATAAAACAAAGACATTGGCGTAAATTTCCCAAGAACCGCCTACTTTAATTTATACTCGTCTCTGTTGGCAGAAATTTTTAAATTAATCAAAAAAATGTTAGTGAGATGTTAATTAGTTCATCACTTAGATGCTTATTTTCAAATTTCTCAAAAAAAAAAATAAGGAGTAGATTAAGGCGGGGTCGCAATTCTTTAAGACCCCAACTCAGATCTCACGATGATCGTTGTTCTAGCTAAGAAAACTTTGATGATTTTAATTTCAATAATCATTTATATTAGAGAAAAGAAAAAGGATTTCAAATCTAAAAAATAATGTAACATATTATTTTAATGGAAAAATATTTACCAAGCTACAAGCTATAATGAATAGTATAAGCTATATTAGCTTTCAGCCGTCAAATCTTTATCGGGTAGTTCAAAATTCATATCACTATCTAAATTTTAATATTTTTTTTCTATAAATCAAATCGTAATGAAATTTTGGACGTGTGTGCTGAAAAATATAGTACACAATAAATAAATAAATATTCTAAAATATAAAATAACCGAAATACATTTAAAACATGATGGGGGTAACTTGGTAATTTTAAATTATTGAAAATAATTCTTTTATATTTTTATATTGTGTGCAATAGTGTTAGGTATATAACCCAAAATTTCATTTTAATCTGATTTATAGAAAAAAATTAAAATTAAAATGGTAATATGAATTTTGAACCACGTGATAAATGATCTAACGGTTGGGAACTAGTAACTTATACTATTAATTATAGCTAGTAGCTTAGGAAAAATTATTCCTATTTTAGTTGCTCATTTTAAAATGTTCAAGTCTATACTATTTTTGTAGTTGTTTTTATGAAGTATATTTCTATTGGATGTTTGTCCCCTTATAGGCTGCCAACTGGCGACATAAGCTCACTGACCGTGTGTGGTCGTTTTCACATATCTTTCGTAAGGCTAATATGGTGGTTGATGTTAGAAATCTCATAAGCTCTGCAAAGAACTTTATGTCTCTATTGATTATTATTAACTTGTATATATAATACAATTAGATGTAACTTGCACAATAAGTTGACTTACACCACAATATAGCTTACAATAAGCAATAGAGACAACTTTCTATGTTCCCCTACAACATAAAAGTTATATCCTCCCCTTTATCCAACCGTCAACTTTTTAATGGAGGGCTAAGATTGTCCCAATCACAATGTCACGTCTCTACACTGTTTTATTTTTATTTATTTTTCTATAAATTTTTTTAATACCAAATTTTGGATGTCCATTCCTCTATTAAACTCGCACTAACGAAAAATATAAAAATATTTTTTTTAATAAAATAAAATGACCAAAATACCCCTGGAAGATTCAAATGGTATTTTGGTCATTAATTTTTGTCGAAAAATCATTATCAATATTTTTTATAAGTGCGCCCCAATGAGAAGATGATACGTACTAAATTTCATATTCAAAAAAATGTATTAAAAAAACTAAAAATAAAATACTTTAAAATGTCGAATCTAAGATCACACAGTGAGTGGCTCTTTTGATAAAAAATGGATAGCTGGACGGTAGGGGGAGGATGGAACTTCTATATTATAGGGGGAACATAGAAACCTTTCCCTTTGTAATATATTTATGAAATATATACTTTCTATAAATGATAAATACAATATCTTCAATGGTCTATATACTTTCCTTCAAAATAAGATTGATTGAACAACATCAATTTGTCAATGAGATAGTAATGTCAAGCACGAGTCATTGCCTTGATAAAAATATCTGCAAGTTGTGAGGCAATATATGGAAATGTAACTTATCTGGCTAGAAATTTTTCACAAATGAAATGACAATCAACTTCTATATGTTTTGTCCGGTCATGAAACACTAGATTGAAAGCAATGTACATGACATTCATATTATCAATATACTCTGGTGTATATGAGATTGATGATATAGAAGAGAAAAAAGGCAATCATAAAGAGATATGAGTTTTGTAACTAGAAAGAGATTTGGGTTATTCTGACTTGCAGTCGGCATCTTTATCTCTCACGCAAACTTAAAGTCACCACCTCTCTCTCTCTCTCTCTCTCTCGAAGCGTAAACCAAAAATTCGTAAAGGATCTATGCTAGAAAACACCTTGCCGAAAAAAAAAAACTAGTCCTTTCTACATTGTCGAAAAAAATATATCGTTCTGATATCATGTTAAAATATCATAATATCTACAGATAACTTTGTGTCGCTATTGATTATTATTAACTTGTACATATAATACAATAAGAGATAACTTGTAAAGCAAGATAACATACAATAACTAATATACCTATAAAATATACACTTTCTATAAATGATAAATACAAGATATTTAATAGTCTCTACAAGTGATACTCTTGCCGAGAAAGCCACGGCTTTATCTAATGCCACTATTTGGCGTGCAAGACCACCTAGTTTTCTTACTCTTCCTTACTTCTTGATGTTGCACAAATTCCCTATAGTAGAGTTGTAGAACTATAAGTTGTATTTTACCTTTCTTTTTATTAATGAAAAACAGGTGAGGGCTTTCTCCCTCATTTGATTTGTCCCAAAAAAAAAGAAAAAAAAAAAAAAAGAGTCTCAAGAGAGATTATATTCTGAAATTAAAGCCTTCAAATTACTTCGTTTTTGGGTAACTAAAGCCTTAAAATTGCTTCTACATAAGGTTTTACCTAAAGTAGTAAATGGACAATTCATCTCTTGGCACAACGCCTATACGTAGTCGCTGATACCCAATTCGATATTTCAAATAAAGGGTACCGATCACAATTGAGGCTCACACTGTTCATGATGCACCTATTCAAATGTGGTCCCCTTCCATAAGTCCATCTTAGAGATGGATTTGGTTGTGACACATGTCTTAAGACATTTTAGGTGCATTTATGCTTTAGATTCACAACGGCATATTAAAAATAGTGTAGATATGATGATATGTAAAAATTACCAAAAAAAAAAAGAAAAAGGTCAACCAATAAAATAGTATGTTTTCAAAGTTATTTTTTCTACTTTTAGTTTATTTTTATATTTTGAAATTTTATTGATCATGATGGTCAAGATTGTCAAATTGTAAAATTTTAATTTCACAGTCTATTTCTAAGATGGATTTTGGAAATAAATTGTATTTGAACAGAAGCGTTTGCCGACAACTAATTATGTCATTTCCCGTTCTGAAAATATCCAAATTCTGATTTACCCGACAAGCAATATCCTAATTTATCTAGGGCAGTTTATTGGTACAAATTATACTTGAGATGTAGTATTGCTAAAATTAACTGCCAACCAATACAATAAACCATGTAGGTTGAAAATTTTATTGTAGCTTCGCAATTTAGGATGAAGAAAGTTTCATATGAGTCATAATAGACACGAGAAGAAGAAGAGAACTCGAGGGAACAAAGGTACATTTTGCTCCTTTGTGCGAACAACCAAAAAAAAACTTAAAGAAACACCTAAAACTTTAAAAAATAAAATAAAATAAATAAGCACGGCACTTCCATTTCGTTGGTGGTGAGATATAACCTTTTTAAGAACTCACAAAAAAAAAAAATTTCTAGAAAAAAAAATCGTTCATCTAGTGATGATGAGGCAATTTACCTAGTTTGGGTTCAAGTTCCCCTTGGGCTTCAATCTATACCACTTTTTCATTGGTGCATTTTGGTAGGGCTGCTGGTTAATGCTTTACAATATTAGGTAAATCTACATCAGGAAACCCCTTATTGAATGTAGTTCAGAGAAAATATTTTTACGTGAAAGAATTCTATCATGTGGTTCGATATGATAATATTTTCATATCAGTTGGTCCCAATATATATTTTCACACTAATTGACAGCTAATTGATTTGAAAATGTTCCCACACTACCCACATGATGAAAATTTTCAAGTAAAAATATTTATTAGGAAATATTTTTCACATAAACCAAATGTGCCCTTAATTCATGATAGACGCATCCATAGGAATGGAATCAAAGCTAGGTGGTTAGGATGACGGGATGCCAGAACATGACATCTCGAATTCTATCTTACCACAGGTAGAGAAAGTCTTCCCCAATGAGCTACACAAAAAAAAAAAAAATACCAACAAGCGCATCCCAATTCTTCTTGTTAAGATCTACAAGAAAGAAGGGTCAATTGAGAGAGGAACCCATTATCTCTCTACCAAATATAAACATATTCATGAAATATTAGTGCCATATACTCATGGAACCTAGATAGCCAGTGTTAACAATATTTAAATTATCAAAAGGTCTTGTATGGACTTTTACTGGTTTGGAGAACAACAAATAGTCAAATAAACAAAAGAACATAAATTCAATGAAAAAATATGAAAATTAAAAATAAACAATATATCTAACATAAAAAAACAACACTCAAAAAGAAGAAAAACAATATATCAACACAGACAAAACTTGATGCAAGTGAATACATTTGCTCTAAACAATAGAACTTAAAATAAAATTAACAGTACTAAAGGTGAATAAAAGATGTGAATAATATACAATATTTGCCTCCATGACTATTCATAGGCCTCGCAATCTTGAAAGATATGTGGTCTTCAATGTGTTATGCACTGATAAAGAAGGGCCTGCAACCACCAACCAAGACATAGTTAAGAGTGATTAATTCTCTCTGATACAGTAATAAATAGAGAGTTCACTTAGTGTATTATATGCATTCATAAATATCCTGATAATCAATGTTAAAAAATGTTGACTCGGGCTTCGACTTGCCAGGGTCCCAAGCCTAAGTCTGTCAAACAAATGGCCGAGTCAGATGCTGAATCTGAGGCCAAGGTGATGTTATGACAAAATAACAACAAGCACCTTAGGCTTAGGAGACTCTCCCATTTTGTGGGCCAATGCCTCTTAAACCACCAGGTTTTCGATATTGAGCCAGTTTGGGTGATTCTAAGTCAGCTCAATGATTTTTAAATCACTTACTAGTGATAATTAATACTCGTTTGTATATGATTGTGATTTATTATTATGATTTATTCTTAAATGCAATTCATGCATTTGATTTATTTACTTGTATATGCATTGTGATTTTTCATAATGCAATCCATCCATATGATCTATTCATATATAAAATGTGATTCCCCCTAAATAGAATCTATTATTGTATTGCTTCTTAGAAATAAAGGGTAGTTTCATTCTAGTTCCACTCATGCATTCCTTTTAACATCTATCGTATCCCTCACACACCTGGTGGATCCAAATCATCACCTCTCTCTCTCTCTCTCAAAATAGATGCAATGCGAGCACATGATGCATATTATTTGCCATTCAATGAAAGGAGAAAGATGTTGGATCTCAAACTATGAGTTGTATTAAGATTTCTTCTATAATTAATGAAAAATGGGTAGAGGGCATCTCCCCCGCTGATTTACCCAAAGGAAAATAAAGATGGTCGATCATTGTGGAAGCATTCCTTGCATGAACATATTATGTGCACTTGAGTGTTTTCTACAGTATTCTCCTTTTTTTCAAAATATGAATTAATTACTGAGATTATATACCATAATATTATATATCTTTGTCATAATGAGGTGGTAATCACCCATGACTGTTAGATATAAAATTTGTTATTCTCCTTTTTTTCAAAATATGAATTAATTACTGAGATTATATACCATAATATTATATATCTTTGTCATAATGAGGTTGTAATCACCCATGACTGTTAGATATAAAATTGGACAGCTTAAGATGTGTCGTGGAGTTCAATATTTTGAAAAAAAGTTAAACATGATCAACTGGATAATCCAGCTACTCAATTTTATATCCAGCAGCAGCATTCTGACATCTTTGTGCCAAAGACCAACGGTTTGACATTATTGTACCAAAATCAAATGGTCATATTAACCATTACTAAATGTTGTCATGCTTTCCCACGTGTATACGTGATCAGTTATGTGTGCATTGACATGATCAAAATAATCATGATAACAAAACTTTATTTACTCATGTTTATAATTATTACATTTTTTTTACATTATTGTAATTTTTGAATGGATAATTATTACATGAATGTTGCCACTTTTGCTATTGATTTTCTCCTAGGGTTGTAAATGCCAGAGTTAGAATCATGATAATTTCATTTCAAAATGCAATGAATGCAAAAAGGTGGAGTACGAAGATATCATAATTAAAATAACATATTCTATTGACACATGACCAAAAATATAATATTAATACAAGAGTTTTTATTTTTGGAATTGTCTATCTCTTCACTTTGATATAAAGAAGTCATAATTATTTACAACCATCCAATGTAAAATCTGATAGCTTGGATGTGTCACCAAGTTAGCGAAAATTTATTTTCAAGTTCGAGTGCAGCTATTTAATTTCACATCCAATGGTCAAGTTTAATTGAGAGCACCTTATACCAAAGATAAACAATATCGTAGTATAGTTTTCTTTATTATTCTTTTTGGTAATCATTGTTGTTATCGATATTGTTATTGAAAACTTGAGAATTGGGGTAAAATATTACCAGCCAAATAATTTGACCTTGCATTGAGGCTCCATCCCCATGGATATCTTGTGTTGGTTCACCCCCTCGCACCACAACTGAAATTCCAGCTTTCCTGAGCTCCACCTCCTAAAAATAATCCTCAAATTACCCCTCAACTCCACATTCAAATCCAGTTGCTTGGCCTTATATTTGCTCTCCATCTCCTTTCCTTCAGCATTGTCAACCAAGGACCCCATCACAGATGCAGGGAAATTCATCACAGTTGTATTCTTCCGGGGTTGCAAAAATCTGGGAAAGGAAGCGCCTCCCAGACTCACGTCGTTTGCGAAAACCAATGCAGATAAGTGGTCATATGAGAAACCAAACCTATCATTCTTATTGAGCGCCTCAACAAACAATTGTACATTTGAGGTTAGATATAGTTGTTGGGATCTAGATTCGACACTAAACTGTTTGAATTTTAGGGTTTCAACCTTGAATTTTGGAGGGGTCGGTCGAAAATACACGAAGACCGCAAACCCTACCAAGCAGAGGAACAAGATGAGAACCAAGAGTAGAACACAAATCCATAAACAACAGGAGCAACAACAGCGTCTAGGTTTCTTCTTTCTAGGCTTATTTGGAGAGTGGGTCGGAAATGAGACTTGCATGGGTCGTTGAGGGGCGGTCGGGCTTCGAGCATCGTGCCCTGGTGGTTTTGGCAATGGCATGACGGAGCCATGGCTCTTGGGATCTGCCATCTCCAGGCTCTGAGGAAGGGGAAAGAAGTGGTTTTTGAACTTAAATGTGAGCCGTTAGAGATGAGTGGATGTAAAGGCTAGTCTAAAAATGATAGTCGCTTTTTTAGCATGGGATGGCAAAAGAAAAAGGGGTGATTTTCTTTTCTTTTTTACTCATTTTTTCCAATGAATTCCGTATGTGGTGTGAAGCGAGAGAAGCACCCCATCCTTTCTCCCTCTATTCTTATCTCTCTCCCAACCTACACACTCTCTTCTTTCTACATGCATAAGAGGACATAAAAATGAGCAACTCCCATGTTGCTACATTGTTTTGCTTCTGTCACGGACATGCTATGTTCGTGACAGTTTTGCTTAAAAACAACCATGGACCTACGGGAGCCGTAGCTGTCCCCATATATTTTTGCGTCAAGTTTGCATGAAAAAACTTCGTCACGGACATGCTATGTCTGTGACGATCTTTAATCCATGCCGTTCGAAAAAATCGGATGGTGCCGAGCCTATGGGCGAAAATATTGTTCATTTTCACCCATAAGCGTTTTGTAGCCTCTTCATATATATATATATATATACATGGGAAAAGTCTTCTCAATGCCTGTAGGAGAAAATAAACAGTAATTTCACCTATTTTCATCACCGTCTAAATTTCAGCGCACGGTCATGATTGTCCGGTAGTGTTTTATTTTTCATTTTTTTTCTACAAATCATAATGACCTGAAATTTTGAATGCATGTACATCTTAGTGAGGCGCACCTAATAAAAATATATAAAAAAATATTTCATAAATATATTGACCAAAATACCCCTAAATTTTTTGGGGGGTATTTAAGTCAATATTTTTTATATAAAATATTTTTTTCATGTAATGTATATATATATATACATAACTTCTTTTTTATTACGATGCTACCTCATTTTCTCTCTTTTTCTTCAATTTAAGTAAATTATTCTCTCTCGAATCGTGAGAGAAAACCACATACTTGTAACCGCCCGATTCTAGATCCAATGGCGGGAGGTGGTTGTGATCTCTATGTACCAATAATAAACAATGATAAGAGTGTACAATCCATTTATATCAGCTCTCTTTAGCGAAAATGACAAAGTGCTTGGCTCTCATCGCAAACTATGAGGACGCGTTTTTTTGGAGGAAGAAATTTCTCCATAACAAATTTCTTCTTATCATTGTAGAAATCCCATGTTTGATGTATGAGGCTTCTACGGTGTTTAGAAGTTGTGAGATTTTTTTTTACCGTGTTTACTCCATTTTAAGTTATAAAAAAAAAGGTACGGTTTGTATAGAGCCTAGGCTCTAAACAATCAAATTAAAGCCTACCTTCAAATAGTATCGATTTTAATATTGAAAATCTTTATAATAGCTTTAAACTATATTTTATATTTATTTTAAAAATTTAAAGTTTAAAAAATAGTATAAATCAACTGATTTATAAAAACTTGAAAATCTTAAAGATTGACGGCCAAAAAATACGTTGCAAAACATATTATTTTCAAAACTTGAAATTTATTTTTTTCTCGTGTATATGCATCTTGATGTCTGGATGATCGATTTGAAGATATTTGAACAGCAAAACAACCTCTTCCGAATGAAAGTTTTGAGAAGTTTAAAACCTGGGCTCTATATAAACTTTTCCCTAAAAGAAAAGGAGAGATTGAGAACTTTTTCCGCAATGGTTTTGTTTCCTATACAATCTCAACCCTAGCATCGCAGCCTCCAAGCTCAGAAGCCCATTGCCTGCCTCCAAGCTTATCTGTCTCTCTCGCACCTGCATCCAACCAATGCTCTTCTCCTTCCTGTCCTCTCCTTCATCTTCTCTCTGATCCTCTCTCCCTCTGATATCTCTACAATCTCTCTTCTCTTTCATTTGTGATCTTTCATCCCCTCTGCCTTTGATTCCTCTCTCTAATCTATTCCATCTCTTTCTCTCCCTGTCTCTCTCTATCCCTCTCCCGGCGATCTATTCCCTTCCTACAAATGCTGGAAATGCTGGTTTCTATTATATTTATTAAGAAATCAACAATTTCTAAAGAGGCCATTTTTTTATCTGACTATTTTGAGTGATTTTTTGAAACTATTGTTTCATTTTTCTGAACTCTGTCGGATTTCTTTTTAGGGTTTTACAATAAAAGGGTAAAAGATATTGACAAAAATAAAAATATGGGTACGTTGTTTTCTTCCTTTTTACTACTGCAGTTATCCATATATATATATTTTGTTTCATTGATCTTCCAATAACTAGCGGTCACCTGCAGGGATTATCCCCATTTTTATTTTATTTTTGGTTACATAGCCTGAAAGGCTCACGGTTTTAATATTCTATATTTCCTGACCTACAAGAGACAGCTTGAGACATTTTCTAGAGTGAGAAAACTAATCAGTGTGATTCAGTTTTATACAAGATATACATTCAATGAATCATGGTGATTCAATTTTTTTTTTTTTTTTCTGAGTGTTTTTTTTTATTAAATCATTTCTTTTCCTATGGTTATTTGCTTTGTGACTATTTTATTTTTCTTGGTTTCCTATAATTTGTTATGGATTATTTGTATTGTTTAAATTCATTGTTGTACATATGCATATTGGCTTTGATCTCTTCTTATTTTTGTTAGTTAAATTTTTATCTATTATGAACTCTGTCCGTTTGCATGATTACTCATTTGGAATAAAATTTGGTTTGTGGTTTACAGGGCTTAATCAAACTAAGAGTTCATTCTTATTGATTTTGGGGTTTTCAGGGCTTAAGTAAATCGACATATCATTTTATTGACTTCGGTTTGTACCTTTATTCTGAAGTCTGCAACTGACTTTCTCTCTTCATTCATTTATTTAGTCAAATCTTGGTGCTCAATGTGTGTGATAATTGGCTATATGCATCACTGTTTAACACACTATGTTTTATTTGATTTTAATATCATTATAATGTCATTGGTTTGCGAGAGTAGATCAAGTATCATTTGATCTCATTTTGAAGCAAATTTTAGTGGTCAATGTGTGTGATAATTGGCCATATGCTGCTGAATATACAACAGTGTTTAACACATTGTTTTTTTATCTAATTTTGATATCATTACGATGTAATTGGCTTGCTTAGAATGTCATTGATTTGCAGAAGTAGATCAAGCACCATTTGATCTCATTTTGAGTCAAATATTGGCGCTAAATATGTGTAATAAGTGGCCACATGCTATTGAATATGCAACAGTATTTAACGCATTGTTTTTTATTTAATTTTGATATCATTATGGTGTTATTTGCTTGCTTAAAATGTCTTTGCGGAAGTAGATAAAGCATTTATTAGAACTTCCTTAAATTCCAGCTGGTTATCCAACACAATACTCATAATTTATTTTAACCTTCCCGAATAAATAAATGGCCTTCTCAACAAATGAGAACTTTTTTTTTTTCGGGGAACATTTTATCTTCCGGCAAACAAACGTACCCTGGGAAAGTCTAACTTGCCAACTAGTTGAAGCCTTGAAGGGCCTTTATTTTACTCTTAAATTTATTTGGTTTAAGCTTGACTAAGATGATCCATAACTTTTATGGAGACTCATCGAAATATGTTTAATGTTTTTAGAAATTTACCCGTATAAACATTGTAATTACGAAAAGTAATCTTAATTTTTGCGTGTTGTAAATATTTTTTTTTTGGCTATTAATTTGTATTTCAATTTTACCCTCTCTCTCCGAGATTGAAAATTAGAGGTGTCAAATTACTTCATATTTCACCAAATGAATTCGTACTATTATTTAAAAATAATAATAGAAAAGAGACCAAAGTCACTTCAAGTGTTGAGATCCAAGTCATTATTTATTCTCGACTTTGTATGTGATGTGAAATTTGATAGATTAATTGTGTAACAAAGTTCGAAAATTTTTTATTTTTTTTTAAAGTTTGAACGTGATCAATGAAATAAATGCTAACATTAATTTCATATCTAATAGTAAGATTAATTGAAACTACCAAAGATAAAATGATCCATATAACGATCTCACGAGACCATCACACACATGCATGTAGGATTTTAAATGATCACCATTAAATTTGACCGATAGGCGGTATAGGAGATTTGGCTTGTTCTAGAGATATATGTAAAAGTGATCTTTTGAGATCTTATCTAATACATATGGGCGTAAGAGGATTTTATAAATTATATTTTACACAAAATTACTATTTTGTCCCTAACATTTAGAACGCAGTCCGCGTTGGTGGTACGCATACGCCTCTTTTAGCCCAACGATCACATTGAGGTCACGCTCCATTGACTCGAGGGTAGTTTAGTTATTTACGTAAAAGCGTCGCACGTGGATACCTCCCTAATCATGACGTAAAAGCGTCGCACGTGGATACCTCCCTAATCATGATCGCGTTACGGCTAAGCAATACTTGTCTTTAATTATTATCCTTAGGCCGGTTCTTTCCCCAAATTCCCATAAAAAACAAAATAAAGAGGAAAATGCCCATGCCTTCCCAGAAATTACCAAACAAAAATATTAGGAGGTTTTTATTTGCCTTGTGGACTAAATGCCTAGTGCAGTACTCCCAATAGAGTGCACCATACATGATATTCTTTGAAATAATATTGAGCTTGTGTTAGTTACATGTGGTGCTGATTCAACAATCATCAATCTAGTACATGTTAATCTGGATCGAGAATTGTCTGTTCCTTGTCACAATCATACAACCCCGAAAGAAATGACAGTTAATAACGCTTCCACTTGGTTTAAACATAAAAGAAATATCATAAAACAAAAATCATCATTCATCTTCTTTTCGTCTTTTTTTTTTCTTTTGAGTTTGTCGGGTAGCCGATTTGTCCAAATTAGAATGTTGATCTGACATCCGGATCAGAATTAGTAGGTGGATGATCCGGACTGCATACATGTTTTAAATTTGGGGGTGCCTAAACTCATAGTACCCAAAATATTTAGGGCTGATGTAGCTGATACGGGGTTTCAGACCTACATTTTAAAGACATATACTCTAATGTAGGTTTTATCCAAGGAAGTGAATGTACGATATGCTCCCGCATGAGCCAGTAATCTTTTGGCTTCATTATAGAGATAAATTCACTTATAGTGATTCGAGTTTGAAGGATGCATGGTCGGATTATGTGGCCTTGAGTCCTCTCAAATTAATATTGGCCAGGTTCTTATTCAAACATCTAGAGCCATGTTGAATTGGTCTAGTCCAACATTTATGTTGGGTTCAAACAGAGTGCTTAGCAATGGTGTCCCAAGGTCCCAATTAAACCATGAGACCCTACCAATTGGACTTCTTGTGTTTTGTTCAAAAAGGCTAGGCGAGCCTTGCAATTTGATGCCTAATTAATGGGTCCATAGTCAAAATTGTCGGTTCCTAGTCAATGTATCACTTGACTAGATTGGGTCAATAGGGATGTCCATCTTTTCGGTATTGTCTTAGATACTATGGGGAATTGATGAACCAATCAGTTCAATACATTTTTAGCCCTATTTTACCTACTAATTGTCTGGTTTTAGAAGTTATGGTCCAATAGGAAAATTTTCTGGCTTTGTTTAGTTTAGATGTATGACCTTTTTTTAGCAGAGCACATGTCAAAAACATTAGTGTAAGGGATTGGATAATATAAAACCGTTTAC
Organism: Amborella trichopoda; assembly: GCF_054954075.1. Classification (NCBI taxonomy): domain Eukaryota; kingdom Viridiplantae; phylum Streptophyta; class Magnoliopsida; order Amborellales; family Amborellaceae; genus Amborella; species Amborella trichopoda. The sequence goes on along the minus strand of NC_142343.1, from coordinate 44,204,310 downwards.
ATTTGATATAAGGACGTCACAATCACTTATAATCATTAAACGTGAAATCTGACATCATAAAATGTGTCACATGGTTCAAGAAACTATATTTTGAACTTTGTGCATGATTAATGACACATTTGCCTCCAAATTTTACATCTAACAGACAATAATAATTGTGGCTTTTTTGTACAAAAAATAGAGAAATTTTGTTTCATGCGGGCTGAACTGCATGACTACATATGCAGTCCAAAAAGTGTAAAGCATCCATCTTAAAGATGGATGCAAGTAGGTGTTCCATTTAAAAACAATGAAAACTAACGGTCCAAATGTTTTCTTACTATAATTATTATTTTTAATTTTTAAAAATTGCTTATTTTTTCATATTCATGATCTCCATGCTAGAGATTACATGTCCTTAAAAATTAAGTAAACAATTTCATCTCAAAAATAGATATATTACTAAGCCCACATTTTTACATATGCGGCCTTGGCCGCATAGAAACTGGGTCCAAAAATAAATGGTCTCGTCGTATATATTCCCCAAGTATAAACACAAATTCATAACATAGTTGCAATTGTAGTCTAGAAATAGGAGTTACGTGATGATTCAAGCCCTTGCCAATCCAAGTCGACGTGATGGTCTTGGGCAAGTTACCACACTTCGTAAAGAGAATAAAAAGATCATGAAAGAAGCACCATCATCATTAGTATGTTTTTTCAATTATTTGGAGTCAGCTACATGAATCCTGATCCACTCTTCTACTCTAAGATCATAAAAAAATACAAATAAAAAATTACTTGATTCCCTATGACAAACCAAGGGCTATTCACTATATTTGTCCGATAATGGACATCTTGGACAATTCCCCAAGTTATGAGCATCTAGAATCAGGAATGCATCAAGTTTGAATTGACAAAGACAATTCTAAGTCGGCTAGCCAAGTTTTCAATCACTATCACCGGTAGCAATAAGGGTAATGTATCTAATAACAAAGATGCAGGAAGAGCTAGTTTTTCAACCTTGTGCATAGATTGAATATATTGTGAAGATATTCAAATTCTTATCTGATGGTCATGATTTTTATAAAAGCAGTTATACCTTCGTATTTAGAATTGGGAAATTTATCAAATTACCTAAATATAAATTGGTACTTTATCCGTATCGTTTAATTTAATTTCAAAATACCCATAAAAAACACAATAGCTTGAACGATAATATTTGCAAATGGGAAAAAACATTGAATAGCTCATCTCTTATAGGTGTTATGATATATTTCTCATATGGAATTTATATATTCAAATGAAATGCTGAAAACCATTACAAAGGTAAAAACCTGACTCATCCAGCTAAAAAATAAATAAAACTCAAAGTACCGCTATAAGACACAAGACATTTCATCATCATCATCATAGCTTTTTTCTAATTAATTGGGGTTGACTACATGAATCGTGGACCGCCATTCTACTATATTAAGGGTCATACCCTCAATGAGGCCATAAGTCTCGATATATTTTATCACTAGAACCTTTCACTTGAACTAACTCATACTTCTTAACAGGTATTGTGCTGGGTTTGCGCCACATATGGCTAGCCCACCTAAATCTGTTCTCTCTCATCTTAACTTCTATTGGTGCCACACCTAAATTTGTTCGAATAGATTAATTTTGAATTCTATCTTTTATTGTCTTGTCACACATCCATCTGAACATCATCATCTCTGTTACATTTGTTTTATGGGTATATTGTTTTTTAACCACTCAACATTTTACCCCATAAAACAAAGTTGGTCTCACAACTGTCCTATAGAATTTGCCCTTCAACTTCATGGTATGCGGCAATCACATAAAATTTCGATTGTACATTTCCGCTCCTCCTATCCAGCTCTAATTTTGTGTGTGATATCTTTCTCAATTTCTCTTCCCACCCAGCTCTAATTTTATGTGTGACATTTTCCTCAATCTCTCCATTTGTTTGGATTTTCTACCTAAGATATCAAAAGTGTGGTATCTTTGGTATTTCCTGGTAATCAAACATAAGATATTTGATATGCCCATTATAATGCCAAATTAATATTGCATTAAAAAATATAATGCAAAAGTAATACATCATCATTATCCCTTATATTCTTTTATTGATTGTATAGTTGATGAGAAAAACCGCTAATACAAACCGAGAAAAAATGTGAAATCCATCCATCTAGCTCTATCTTTCAATCTTATTCTTAGTAAAATTCGAGGGCTCAAACTTTTCAATAAAAACAAGAGCCCTTAAAACTGAATCCCAATCGTCGGTCCAATTAAGCCAAAGAATACAAAAACTAACAATAGAAATCAACAGAAAATATATTTTTATTATCAAAATTTCAAAATAAGCATGTTTATTTTATAAAAAATAAAAAGATAATAAGCACATTTATTTTATACAAATAAAAAAGATAAAATTCAACTTGTACTATCTCAAAAAGGGGAGACTTGAGCGTAAAATATAATTTCAAGAAACTATTTATCGACTTGGATAACAAAGTTAGATTTTTTTTCGATATATATATATATATATATAGACTTGAGTGTAAAATATAATATTAAAAAACTATTTATTGACTTGGATAACAAAGTTAGATTTTTCTTTCATATATATATATATATATATATATACATTTTTTTTTTTGTTTTTTTTAAAGTGGCGAATTAGCTTCAAAGCGGCAAAGATGACATGCAGCAGTCTTGCTACACTTACCATCAATTGCAAGATTCAAAACCCAAAAAAAAGACGCGACTTCTTAAACTTGAAAAATTGAAAAAAAAAAAAAAACCTTGTACTATAAACCATCCATCAATAGGGCTGCTAATAGTCCAGGCTAGCTTTGGCCCAGAGCCCAACCCAAAATTGTGTGGGATAGGGCCAGTACTGGGTTGAATTATAATATGGTGTCAGAGCTTGACCCATTTGGAGTATAAAATTTAATACAAATTAATACATAACAAATTTCAATAACTAAAACATAAATGGAAATATTTTTTTGTGGCCATGCCAAGAATTCGAGTGGCCCAAAGGCCTTGCCATGCTGATTGAAATAGAAAGCCGGTGGCATGGTTCCAGCTCGTGGGCAATGTCATTAAAACCTGGATTGACTTGGTGAACTCGCCTTTCCTTAAAACCGAGTGAACCATTCTTCCTAGACGGGATTGCAGGCCTTGTCATACTGCTCAAAGCATAAAGCCTACCGGATGGCGAAAGGCCCAACGGCGTCTACATATAGTGTTTGAAAACCTGGACCAGCCAGATGAATCGACTTTTCTGAAATTCGATCTGTATTGGCATACCAATTCTATGGTGTGATAATCAATCCATAAAAATAAAAAATAGCAAAAAAATATAATGTGTGGCAACTTGGTGATTCAGTTAGTAATTTAATACAAATCACCCGATTTCTTGACAGACTTGTCAAGTTCCTTGATGGAACCAAGAGAGTCCATTTGAATGGCCAATCGGTTCTGACAAAAAAACACATCAATTTCTATTCCAAATTGGTGATTCTCAATCTAGGCCACTGCATTTTCAAGACACAAGGATAAACACACAGTCATGAGAGATCAAATTCAACATCACTATTTTCATTATTTTTGTTGTTAGAAATTTTTGAGAAAGTTAATACCAAAAATTTGAGGATTAAAAAAAAAAAAGAAAAAAAAAAAAGAAAAAAAAGAAAGCTCGATATGTATTGGGCGCAGGACCACATCGTAGGCCTCACGCAGGGGACCACCTAGCCGGGGCCAACTTGGTATTTCTACAAAGAGCTGGACATTTGTAGACCACGAATCGATAAGAATGGTTACGTCTTTTGGGAAAAAGACTAGGGGAAAGATAGTCATTATTCGACTATAAAAGACCAGGAGAGCGTATTTTTACAGGCCCTGCGAATTTGTGGGATCGGAAGGGGGGGTTTGCTCTTGGATTTGGTGGAGGTCTCGCCTCGCTCCATTTTTGCCGAGACCACAAGAATTTTCTCTCTCTAAAGAACCCACCCCGTTTTCTCTCTCTGAAATTGGATCCCTTCGCCTTTACGTCCTGCTTCTCTCTCTAGAAAGGTCAGGGCTGCATTTCTCCCCCCTTTCTTGCAGTATTTCCATTGCAGGCTTTTCGTGCTTTTTGTTGATATTTTTCTCCGTAGATTCTCTCTCTATCTCTCTCTCTCTCTCTCTGTGCTCTTCATGTTTGTAGAGCTACGGTCTTCCTGCCTTTTTGTTGTTGTATTTAGGGTTTGAATCAGGGTTTCAGTGTACGGGAGAAATATTGGTTTACTGGTTTGATCGTGTTGTATTAGTCTCCTTTTCTAGTTTTATGCTTTTTGGGATTTCCTTTTGTGGTAAAAGGAAGGAAAAGATATGGCTGTTTTACCTTAGTTTGCGATTTGGTATATATTCCTGCCTTCACATGTACGTTTTGTTTGAAAGAAGTTAGGGTTTCTTCTTGTGTGGTTATTCAATTTGTCGGACTATCATCTGATATGGGACTAGTGGGATTTATTTGTCTTGTGGATAAGTTCAGGGTTTCTCTGTTATCTTAACTGTCATTTAGGCGTTTAACCTTCATAGCATTGGGTGGAATGTAGTGTTTTCCTGTTGTGTTGAATCCTATATCAGGCATTTGATTTTGAAACTACAGAGTGCTCTAATTGCTAATTTGGGTTTGATCTGGTTTGAAAACCTAGGTCCATCTCTCTCTTTGTATCTCCTTCTCTTTCTGACTTCAATTTTCTGGGTTGTTTCTGTTTTGTTTACGTTTTCTGTAACATTTGGGTGGACTTACCTTTTTTATACTGTGACCATGGGCGCTTATTCTGCCTGTGACTATTGTTTATGGATTCATTTTGTTGCTATTGTTGTTATTCTGCGTTATTATCTCTTTTATTGTGTTTACATACTCTGCCTTGGGTTTTTATGGTATCTGAAATGGTCCTTTTTGCAAAATCATGGTTTTGATTTTAGCTAAAATCATTCAGATGTTTGACTTTTTCATTATTATTTATTTGAATTGTAGTTCATCATTCATGTACTCGATTACTGTTCGAGTCTTTTTTTGTACATTTTTTCTTGTGTTTTGGTTATTCATTTGGTTGAGTACGGTTATTGGTCATTTTGTTTTCTTCTTAACTATGTCATGTGTTTCAATTTGGTTTAATTATTGAGAATTCTTGTAGTCTTGTTGTATGGCATTGTCTTTATTCTGTACTCTGAATTTTTTTTTGATTTTTCCAATTTATATCCAGCTCTTTCAATGGCATCGAAGCGTATTTTGAAGGAACTCAAGGATCTCCAAAAGGATCCCCCGACCTCATGCAGTGCAGGTGCATTAATTTATAACTGCACTCGATCTTCTGTATTATTGATGATTATCATGGCATACATGTCCACCATATGTAATGTGCAGTTCAAGTTACTATATTCTAGTGTCGCTGATTTTTTGTATTCTTCCTAGAAATGCTAATGACTAACATATCATCTCTTCAGTTGAGTTTATTATTGAAATATTTGAGTCAGTGTCATTTTGTAATTCTGATCCCTCTCTTAAAAAATGCAATACTAACCAAGGCATTAATATTTGCTTGGTTTTTTTCATCTGTTTGTCTTGTAAAATGAATGTTGCTTTACATATATGAGTTTTATCATCAGTAGTTGTTGCCAAGTCCATGGAAATGTACAATACTGTTTTTTCTTTGAGTGAGTTTTTTCTTTATTTGGCTTCAATTGATCCTTTTTCTGAGATCTATTTTGACAATCAACCTTGTTGAGTCTATTTCAGTGAGAAAAATAATGATTTCATGTAGGACCCCAATTTTTAAATCATGGATGTAGGTTTATTATTTGCCTGTTGAGGCAGAGTTGCGGTTACTGGCAATTGTCTTTGCTTGAATTGATTTTATGAATAATTTCTTTTTTGGATATGGAAGAACTAGTTTCTTGGCTTGTGATCTTCACTTATGCTCTCTCTGGGGAGTCGGGGTTTGTTTTGGGTATGTCAGGTGCATGTAATAGCCTACCCACCCACCTGCAATAAACTAGCACCTTGGCACATGATGATTCGGTGCATTGAAATGAGGTGAAGTTGTTAAACAAAGAACTCTGCTGTTGCTCATGTGGTGCTTCCAAATAGGTTTTTAGAGTCAACACTTTCTTGGAAACTAAAGGCTTCCCTGCCTCTCCCCCTTTCCCTTCTCCTCCTTTTCTCTCTCATTCTGAGAAACTTTTAAACTGGTAGTGGCCCTCAGGGTATTCAATCTCTTAATCTCCTGCATGTTGCTTTTTTATTTTTGATCTTATGTATATATTTATGACGTGAGTTTTGAGGCCTCAAATGACATCATCATGCAATGGATGTAGAAAATAATATTTTGCATGCTGTGCGAAATTTTCATAGCTTGTCCAGAGATGGGCACATTCTTGCTGGATTAGACGATTTAATGATTTTTCTTGAGGATTTTGGTTATGGAGATTACAGAAATGACTTGGTTTTTCTTGATAAAGGATGGTGGTTGAGATATTGGGCATCCGTACTTGTGGTGACCAATTTGTGTGTGGTTATTTGCCTGAATTCATAAGGGGAAATGAGTGGTTTTGTTTGGCATTACTGTTTGTGCGGACCCAATTCTTTTTTGATAGAAGATTGGTTGTAGTATGGAAAAGGATGGTAACAGAGGAAAGGGAGGACAAGGAATGAATGATCTAATTGTGTGATGGGTAAAGAGGAGAAAAATCTGGAGCAGACACCTTAGTTTTAGATCTTTCTTTTTTCTTTGGAAAATAAAATCTTTCTTGTTTTCATCGGATATTAAAGTGGTAAAACTGTTTGAAGCTTTCATATATCTAATTATAGATTTAAGTCTGACGGGAATAATATTCCACAACTTGTAATTCATTGGTTTTCACACTGATTTTACCATCTATTATTTGATTTATCAACACAGACAAATTTAGTAAGTAATATAACGTTACATTCTGACATAATAGGTGTGGTTATAAGGACAACAGTGATGATGAGAGGCCATATCTTCAGAAAATTGGCTTGAGACAATTAGGATTTAGTCCTGAGAAACCCCCTAATCGGCAAGACAGCCTCCAAATTGCTTCCCGAGGTATGCACAAAAAGGAAATCATGAGGTCTGCATAGATCTTAAAAGGCATACTCGCAACATCCGTGACTATTCAAGGGCAGGTGACACTTTTGGGGCCCATCTCATCACACTGAGTTTTTCCTTTTTCCAATAGTGGGGACCAAACTTGTTGTGCCACCATTCTAACACTTTGCTCTATGTTAGAAACAGAGAAACCTAGTGGCTGAGAAAATCAGAAGATGTCAATATTTTCTTCTTCAATGATCCAGAAAGAGCCCCTCTATGACTAGAGTACCCATATTTGCCCAGCATCATTCAAAATTTAACTTCAGGGGGCCCATGGATGATCTAGTTGATGTCATTCCTTATAGGCTTGTATAGACTGATGGGAATAGAACTACATTCCTCCATCTACTTGATTGGTCCGTTGCTTTATGACCCTTGAAATCTGTGCAAAGTAGTTGCTATGAGTAGCCATTCTTCATATGTTGTCTTTCATGTGTTTAAAGAGGAACCATGATAGATAAAATTTGGTTGTTGCTTTCCTTCCAAATGTTTCGACAAATTGATAAGGAGAATTTGAAATAGTTTTACCTCGCTTGGGAAGAGGAAGAAGGCTCCATCCTTGTATCAATCCAGACACTAATTGAGTTCTTGATCGCCCAGGACCATAGGGTACTGGCTGCCAGGTAATGGATGGAGAGGTGGTCTTCAGAGTCCTCAGATTCCTTGCACATGTTACATCAGTTGGAAATTTACATTTCATGTTACACATCTAACGTGGTTGGAGCATTTTCTTATATGGTGTTATCCTGCATGGACGTAAGGTCTGCTATACGGGCAACTGAAAACCCCATGCTCCTGGATAAGACAATTTGCTTAGTTGTCTGTGACTAGTGGATGTTGTGGGGAGTATGTACGTAAATATAGATTGAACGCTCATATAAGTTATTCAATGGGTCAAGCCTACTCGAGGTGGAACCTGGTTCAGAGATGGAGATTTTTGTTTTCTTTTACTGAATTTTGACGTGAGGGGGTTGCGGGTAGTTCACCTTAGACCCTATAATGTTTCATTCTGGGATGGAGAGCGTAAGTTTTTGTATCATTTGGTTGGAAAAGATTGCATTAAGACTGGCACTTAAAGACCTTTTGCATGGATATGACCATGAGTGTCAGGGCTAGACACGTATATGGGGTGTTGGATTCTTCAAGGACATGGTTGTGTACTCGCTCTGTCTAGACACGCACATGAAGCATGTGGATCTAGTTTCTGAATTCACAGCAAGTTCTCATTTTTTAATTCATTGGAAAAGAGGAAAGTGTGGTGCTCGTTGTTGAATGCATAACGTCAAAAGAAATTTCTATTTTTGTTTTTTAAGGCTTAGCAAAACAAGTGGTACTCATTTTTAAATTAGCAATAAGGGAATTAAATGTGGTGCTTGGTATTGAATGAAAGTAGCCAAGCACAAAAATGAATTTTTACTATTCTGTTATCGAATGCTTAGCTTAAGCAACAACTTCTCTTTTTTGGAATCCCTTTTGGGGTTTACCTTATTATTCCAAGGTGTTGTGTAGGACAGAGAGGTTGAAGCTTTAAAATGAAACATTTGGGTTTCTGTTATTTTTCTGTTGAAGCTTTAAAATGAAACATTGAGGGAGAGTGATTTTTCAGAAATTACAGGATAGAGAGAGGAAGAGAAAAAGTGATAATTGATATCTTTAAAATATTGAGAATTTTGGTATGTTGTGTGTACCCTTTCATGTTTATGGGTTTTATTGTGGGATTTACTAGGGAGAAGAATCCGACTTGTCATGAGGACAAACCAGATATGTTGGATTCACAGTCTTTAGGTTAATGAAGAATCCTTTTCTTGGATTCTTGACCATGAAGAATCCTGGCGGATCCATCACATCTCGAGAAGAATCATGTCAAAGGATAGGAATCTGACATGTTTTCAGGAGAATCATGGTTGTGTTTGGATTCACTAAGCTTAGGATTCTTAACCTTGAAGCCTCCTGCCAAAGCAGCCAAACATATACCTGTACCTTTGTCGGTGAGGCTCCACAGGGGTACATGACTGTTGAAGAATCCATGTAATGTGGTATGTGGACAGGACAATAAAGATGACAGGTTTGTCTTTGACATTGGCTGAATTTTTTTATTTTTATTTTCTATGTGAAGCATTGCCCTTATATTTCATCTGAGGGAGCAGCAAAGGTTTCCTTTTTGGAAAATTTTGTAGAAGTAAGGTTCTTTTGGCCAGGGTGTTTTGGCAATGTAGTTTCACTTCTTTTATTAATAATTTTATAATAGCTGTTTCATTAGGATTTGGGTTTGGGCTTGATTTGATAAGACCTTGACTATCGCAACACTAAGTTCAAACCCCACCGCCAAACTACCCCTTGAAAGATGGGTTGCTTCATTTTGTGGTTGGTGCTTAAAATGGGTTATATAAGTATATGTAGGATTACATAACACTTAGTTTTCTCACCTTTTGTGTTTGTGAACTATTATTATTTTAGAATTGTTTTGGAGGGATCTATTGTTATTTAAGTATCAGTCTGGAGGTGCTTTTAGATGGTTATGATGAGCATTTGTTTTTACTTTTCGATTTAGTTGTTATTGCGAACGTGTATATCTTCAGGGAGAAGGTTTATTTTTGAAACATGTCAGGAGATTTGATTGCTTCTAAATTGTTAGCATGGATTGATCTACTTTTTTCAATTTTGAGCATTAGTTTATAATCATCAAGACCTGAGTTTGCACTTTGGAAGTGTTTCTATTCATGTGGTATCATCCTATGGTTTGGAAAGGATATAATCAATTGGGTAATGATGATTGAATTGATCGCTATGCATGTGGAGAGGGAGACCCATGATTGTCTCATGTCTTGTCCTCCTCCTCCTTGATTTGGTATATCAGTGTCCTTCCATCATTTAAATGGATGGTTACGACAAAATGGACTATGGGTCTCATAATCCATTCTATAGAACACTTCTCCTTCAGATTCGTCTTTTTGAGTACTGCAGCCTTTCTTTCAACTTGATTTTGTGTGTTGATTTTATTGCCATTGTATTCATCAGCATTTTTACCCTGCAAAAGGACTGCAGTAAAATTTCCTTGCTGCTTTCTGCAGGTCCTGTTGCTGAAGATATGTTCCACTGGCAAGCAACTATAATGGGGCCCCAGGATAGTCCGTACGCAGGGGGTGTATTTCTTGTTACCATTCATTTCCCTCCAGATTATCCCTTCAAGCCACCTAAGGTAAAATGTTTCCTCTATTTACTGGAGTTTTTTGGTTCGAGCTTGCGTCATTTATCTTCTTTAAACAGGGAAGTACATAAATAGTCCTATGGACTATGGATCGATTGATGGATCCTTATTTGACCGATGAAATGATGAACAGTGATGGAGAAACAGCAGTATGCCCATTAGGTCATGTTGTCAGATGGCAATGACATCTGTCCACTGTCATTCCTCCTAAGATAACATTGGTAGATTCTTTTGGTCAACTTCTCTAGGTTTAGTGAACTTTCCCTGTATGGTCAAATATTTTGCTCTTGTTTGAAAGATTCTGTGGACTTGCTGATGCTTGTCCTCTACATATTTGCCCTTTTTGTTCTTATGACTGCAGTACTTTCATAGTTTTGTTCTGTGACTTATCTTTCCCAGTTTGATTGAATTTTCTGCCTTTTTTTGTTTGTTTGTCTGTTTGTTTTTTTAATTTTTTAATTTTTTAATTTTTTTGTGTTTTCATGATTGAATCCTTTTCAAAATGGCTATTTGTTCATATTCTTGCTCGTGGTCTTGGTCTTTGCAACTAATAATTTCTCAGTGTTCTCGACATCTTTCCGTTTGTTCTTATGATTGCACACTTACACGAGAGAGAGAGAGATTCAATTAGAAGGTATGCTTCCATGCTGTCAAATAAAGTTGCGACCTGCAAATAAAATGAGTTCGAGACTTGCTTTATGCACATGCAATAGTATCCCTTTTGTCTGTTTTCTTTTCTGATAAGTTTGGGGTTTGAGGGCTGGTCATTTTTTTTAGTGTCTCTATTTGGTTTTAATTTTTCGAAGGGTCTGCAATTTTCATTTGGAGTATTGACTCTAGAAGCATCATGTGTCTAATATGTGGCCAGTGTGTCCAAAGTGGCCACTTGGGAAAGGAAGAGAGGTTATATTTTTATCTGATATTTAAGAAGAAAAGGGGTTATATTTGTCGTCCTTTATATGGGTTCTTTTGCAGTTACGACTTATCGGATCTCTTCTGGATCTTTGTGGGGAGAGAGCTGGAGTAATAATTCCAAACTCCCCAAAATTTTCTATGATTTGTTTGACAAGGACTTTGGGCTCTTAAAACTTATTGGAGTTCCAAACAATATTACAATAAGTCACTCGTGTATTTCACTAGCAAAAAGAGGACTCTTAACTAATCAAGGTAGCTTTCTGTGGGATCACCATGAGGACCCTTAAAGTTCAAGAGATCTTTGAATGTGGTAAGATAGTGGAGCATGATTATCTTTGGAGGCTTGGTAACAGCATGAGATATGTGATATTTTTGGCAGTAGATATTTGTTTCCATGATCCAATCCTGTGTCCATGCTGGCCATTTCCACTTTCAGTTCTAACTGAAATAATTGGGACTGACTCCAGGTTTTGAAACCACAACTTAATCTTTCTATGGTTATGGATTCTTTTAGATGAAGTAAATGGTTCTCCTTAGATGAAAGAACGAATTCTGGATATTGAGTTAGTTTGTAACCTGTGTTGTTTCTCATGCATTTCTTACTATAATTAGAGCTTTAGATGTTTTTCTTTTCGTAGAAGTTCTTTGGTGAGTCCGCGGACTCTTTGTCTGCCCTGGCTTTCAAGGGGTTTAGGATGCAAAAACACTCAAAGTTACTCGAAATCCATTTCCAACTCAGATCCTTGAATTTGTAGTCCCAAAAATAGTGCAGATCTGATGATCTTTGAAGAATTGAGATGAATGGTCCAGAAATGGATAATTTTTAGAGGCTCAAAATTCATTTCTTTTTTGCATATTCATGATCGTGGTGGACGTGATGACAAATCTGTAAAATTTTGGATCCAAAATCCATGATACATGTCCATGATGATTTTTGGAGGACTTACTAGAATGGGGTTCCTGGACGTGCCGAAACCCTACTTTCTTGTAGTCATACAATAAGACTATGTTTCCGTAATTCATGTGCCTTAAAATCTTCATTGTTTTGGCTGACGCATTCATACAAGTCGAAATATTTATTATGTTTTTGTTTTTTCAATTATCTAGGTTGCTTTTAGGACCAAGGTTTTCCATCCAAACATTAACAGCAACGGAAGCATTTGCCTTGACATCTTAAAAGAACAGTGGAGCCCTGCTCTCACCATCTCCAAGGTTTGGTCCACTTTGAATAACTTTCCGAATTTCTTTTGGTGTCATTATGTGAATGCTGATTTTTTTGACTTGTTTAATCTATTTGCACATATAAGCTACTTTGAAACTGATCAGAAGTACTTATTTATTGGATGTTTCAGTCATGCTTGTTTTGGTTATAGTTGTTTGTGGCACACTGAGCTTGACCAATTTGAGCTCCAATGGTTATGAGTTGATATTGATGATGATGTGTTTTTTGTTAACACAAGGGCACAATTAAATTACCTGAAATGCGAACTACATGTACACTTGGTTTATTGTGGGAATTTGAGTTATGTGCAAGAAAGTACATGGTGAGGGATATGCAATGGGTAATTAGCCCTTGTAAATTTCCCAATCGTTATTGGATCCGATTTCCAAATGGACATCATTCTAACCTACCACTCCCAACTAATTCTCATTCCCAAGCTCCCTTGAAAACTATGGCATTAGAGTGCCGTGATTAAAAAGATGGACTCATATATATATATATATATATATGACTTGTGTGGTTCTCAATTCCGACTGTTGAGTTTTAACCACTGCAGTAATCTATTGTGCCCCTGCCCATGGAATTAGGACCATGGAGTATATTGGATGTTGGATAAAATAATGCAGAAGTGTATGGTGACTTATGTTAAATTTGGAGTTGAATTTATATTAAATCACAACGAAGTGATGCACAATGAGACCATTTACCTTCGGCACAAGGAGATCACTATTACTTACAACCATCCGATGTGAAATCTGGTAGCTTGGGTGTATCACAAAGTTCAAGAAAATTTCTTTTGAGCTTTGAGTTTTGTCAATGGAATCAATACAGCTATCCAACTTCACATACAATAGTTAAGATTAATTGTGACCACCTTGTACCGGATATAAATGGTCTCATGGTAGACTTTTCCATATGGTAAACATAGTTATATGTGATGGTGTGGTTTGTATAAGGATGCGATGCTCTACAACACTCATTTTAGTTGAAGGTGTAGATGTGACTTTCTTCTGAGGCTATAAAAAAAGGGGCATATCATTAAGAACAACGTTAAATCTACACCGTTTAAACAAAGTGGATGGTCTAAAATTAATGCAGCCTTATTTCTACAAATAAAGTTGCATCCTTATATGAACTTTACTTTTCCAATAATGTAATGCATGTACCCTATACTTGTAATGAGTTGAATTTATAAGTATGACACACATAGGTATACACATTATAAGTATCACGTACTTGTCTTTCCATGAAATGTTGAAATTTTGTACATCAAGATGCAACGACGTAGACTCACGTACGCACATGCACAAATGTTGAAATTCTCACGTACGCACATGCACAAATGTACATTGTTGTGAAGCCCTAGTTGGTTTACATTTTGTTTGCTTTTTCATTTTAGCTGAGTTGTGGTTGACCCTTTTTTGGTCAATGGAAACATGGCTTACACAGGTTTTGCTCTCCATCTGTTCTCTGCTTACCGACCCGAACCCAGATGACCCTCTTGTGCCTGAGATTGCGCATATGTACAAGACTGACCGCAACAAGTACGAGACAACTGCGAGGAGCTGGACTCAGAAGTATGCCATGGGGTAAAAAATAAGCATGAAAACTGATAAATTTAGTAAAAGAAGAATCTGGGGAAAAGATGGTGGTTTCCATTAGTATGGTGAAGGACATTGGTGTGTTTCTTGTTACTTTCTGATTTTCCGTAAAGACCCCACGCAGAAAAAGAGTAAAAGGAAAGAGAATGGATGCTTTTGATACGGTGGCTGGATAGCAAAGTTATGTACTTGTGGGTGCTTTTTCATTTTCGGGTTGTTTCTCGTTTTTCGCTTCAGTATGAAAACCTTCCGTTTTCTCTGACTGTTTACATCATGCGCTATGTTGCTTCCCATTGGTGGCTGTGTGTGTGTGTGAGAGAGAGAGAGAGGGGGGTGGGGGGATGGATTTGAATAAAAGAATTTATTGAGCGATGGATTTGAATAGAGGAATTTATTTGAAAGATGGGTTTGAATAGAGGAATTTATTAAGATACCTGTAAGAGATGGAAGTATTTTCCACCCCATTTGCAATTATACCTGGTATCTTGGTATCTTTAAATTCAATCAAAGAATCTGGGTAGGGTGATTAATTCAATAAATTTCTCATTTAATTGACACTGCAAGGGGGAGAGGGATGCAATGAGGATTTGAAATGTGAAGGGGCACAGCTAGGATATGCCAGTATGTAACATGGTGCTCCAGAGAGAGAGAGAGAGAGAGAGAGAGTCTGGCACGATTGCAAGGAGAGGATTTGAAATATGGTACTCGATAATGAACATGGGACATTAATGAAGCACACTGCCTTGGCGGGTTTTGTAATACTTACTCCAAGGAGAGAGACAGGAATGTTGCATTGCAATGCGAGGATTTGAAATATTGTACTCCAATGTGTGCAAGAGAAAATTTGGATACGATACTGATACTCACTGGGCTACCTTACTAATACTCGCTGGGCGAGCTTTATGTACGCCCTCTAACGTTTGAGCTTTTATACTTTCCCTATCCAAACGTCCATTCTGAATGGATATTTGAGATGGCCTCAATCTTAATGTCATGTGTCTACATTATTTTATTTTTATTTTTATTTTATTTTATAAAATGGTTTAATACTAAAATTTGGGCATCCACTTCTCTCTGAAACTCTCATTTGTAAAAAAATGAAAAAAAAAATTCAATAAAATAAAGTGATCAAAATGTCCTAAAAATTTTTGGGGTAATTTGGTCATTTTATTTTATCCAAAGTATTTTTTAATATTTTTTTTTAGATGTGCTCTATTGAGACGATCATATGTATCAAATTTCATGTTTATATAATTTGTAGAAAAAAAGTAAAAATGAAATAAGTTGATGCATTTTATTTAAGATCAAACGGTCTTGATCAAAATTGGATGGTTGGTTGGGGGCAGTATATCTTTCATACATGAGAAATATAGAAACTTTTTCAATTAAAAGAGGGAAAAAGTTTATATAAGGTGTCAACCTTATATTAGTTGGAAAAAACAAAAAAAAAAGTGCTCAATAAAAAAAAAAAAAGAAAAAGTGTTCAATAAAAAAAAAAAAAGTGATCAATATAAAAAAAAAAAGTGCTCAATTAAAAAAGGTGTCAACCTTATATTGTACAAATAAGGTGCAACTCAAAACGTAGAGGAAAATATTGATTTGTTATTAGAAAATCTTCCAATTCGATATATATGAATATGAAAGAAAAGATTAATTTTAAGTATTAATAATAGTATATTGTCTAATACATAATCTAGACCATCCATTATCAAGTTATTTGAGGGTCATAGATTTGTTAGATCTACACTATTTTTAGAGCTTTCAATTTCATAATAGAGATGAAAAAAACATTTTAAGGTGCTCATAAGAGTTTGACACCTAAAATAAATCTTATAATGAGATTTTGAAGTGTACCTTACCGTGATTGTTTAAGGATTTCACCGTATTCAAACCTCACCCTTAAAAAAGAGGGAGAGATAAGTTTTGGATATGTTATTCCAATCATATGAGTGAGAGTAGTATCATTACTGCAAGAGAGAGAGGGAGAGAAAGTCATGGATTTGTTACTCACATTATGACTACACTGGAATATGGCATTCCAATGTGTGCGTTTCCCTGAAAAGAGAGAGAGAGAGAGAGAGAGAGAGAGAGAGAGAGAGAGAGAGAGAGAGCATTTTTAGAGCAAAGCTAGTCATTGCCATTTATTTCTTGTGTAGCATTTGCTACTTGAATGTTGAGTCCATTTGGAGGAAAAATACACATACTCTGTTCACCTCTGGAATATGAACTGTGCATTCGAATTGTGGTAAGGATCCATACTAAGGCCTTGAAAAAATTTCACTTGCAAAAGCATCATTGATTTATTTTCCAAGATTCATATCCAAGTGTATTCAATGCTTTGATAGTTTTTTGAAAGAAAAATTGTTTCATGCGGGCTGGACTGCATTTCTATAATATACGGTCTAAAGGTATAAAGCATCCATCTTAAAGATAGATGCAAATAGGTGGTCCTTCTAAAAACAAGTGTAACCAACGGTCTAAATGTTTTTTAATATAATTATTATTTCTAATCTTCATTTTTTTTTTTTTTTTATTCATGATCTCCATGTTAAATATCATATACTCTTTAAAAATTAGGATCAAATTATGTTTAAAAAATATATTTATTACCAAACCCGCATTTCTGCAATATGCGGGTTGGCCGCATAGAAACAGTGTCCTTAAAATTATTTCTATTGTTTCTATATGATCATGTACTGTGACTTAGCCGTCATTTTTTTGGAAAAATTAATGAAATGCACCAAAAACATAAAGTATATAATATTTTGCTCGTTTTCAAATATTCCACGATCATGTGTGTTTTGACGGGATTTTTTAACAAAAAATAGGTAAATTACTAAATAGTTCCTCTCTCTCAAGTATATTTTAATAAATTTTCCCATCTTCTATGTAGTTATAACTTGGTTCCAGTGGCGTATGGTGATTGGTTGCATGCTCCATTAATCAATACTTAAGTGATAATTTTAATAAATGCTGATTAACTAGCACTTGAATAGATTTGATTAATTGATTAATTATGATGTGGATAGAAACGGTCTCTAGCTTTGGACACAAGCAAAGGTTTATGAATTATTGAACAACTACCCTTACCTGCTTGCTTGGTGTTCAAGCCATCAACTTTTTGGCACATAAACAACACAACGGATAATAATGACATTACAAAAGGCTCAGCGACAAATAGTCAGCATATTATTTTGTGTTTAAATAAATATATTTTTTCAAAAAAAGAAGAAAAAAACGCCATTCTTTATTTTTATAGCTCTGTTCATAATTCAAAAGGTAATAATTTTATTTGAAATGTTTTTTCAATTATGAGAGTTCGGTTCGACTTAGAATAAACACAAATAATTGCATTTCGAGTTCCAAAACATTTAGATCTAACTATAAAAAAAACGTTCATGTTCAATTTAAAATGTTACTTCATATATATATATATATATATATATATATATATATATATATATATATTAAGTTGATGGCTAGGTCGAGGAGATCACATCCCAAATATTTAGGTCCTCAAAATATAAGAGGATTTTACTTGAGGGAGTTTATAGACGATGTGCTCCTGCAGGAGCACAAAATCTTTTGGCTACTCCATTAATTGTATCCTAGAAGCCACATCTGCACTAAAAGAGTCATAAATCAGTTTTAAATGAGGGAAAAAGAGAAACATGAGGACATATTCGTGGGCAAAAAAGATAAAAAGCCAACAATAGCACGTGCATGGAGATCTCGTGGCGTAAATAAACGTAAAATTCACAAAAAACAAGCACAAATTAAAAAAAAAGAAAAAAAAATATAATAAGGTGGTCACAATTATTCTTGACCATTGGATGTGAAATTAGGTGGCTGCATTTATTTAATTGACCAAGCTCAAAGTTCAAAAGAAATTTTTTCAAATTTCGTGACATACCTAGGCTTTTAGAATTCACATCGCAATGGTTGTAAGTAATTGTACCCTCTTTATACGAAAAATAAATGGTCTCATTGCATACAATCTTTTTTAAAAAAAGAAGTAATGTTTTAAGAAGATGAGTCAGATGTCAACTCAACATTTGATGAAATTGTCGATCGGTGATTCTCGAGTTGGCTCAGCAATTATGCACCTAATACTCAAGTTCCAATTGAGGATGATGCACTTTTCGCCATTGGATCGGATCGGTTGGGTGAACTAGTCATCCAAGAAACCAGTCGAGATTGGCGAGTCACCAATCCAGACTAGCAATTCAACCCATTCTTTGACTAATTGCAAATCGACTGGTCCAAGAAGCCTCAATCCCGATTGATGATTTCCAAATTGGATCTGTGTGTTTTGAAATACTGACTCTAGAAGTGGAATGAGCAGCTAACTTCAGTCGCTCAATTCTTGATAACCCAGAGCAGAACCGGGCCCTTGGATCTGAGAGGATTCAGGCGATTCAGGTCGCTCGGATCTTTTTTTTTTTACCATAGAAAGACATTTTAAAAAGGAAAAATAAATTACTACTTCAAATATAACATAAAATGAAGAAAACCCACAAAAAAAAAAACAAGGTAAAAAAAAAAAAAAAACATGTTTGTTGGTCTTCTGATTGGCTGGTCGGTTTGACTATACTTTCGGTCGCCACCCCATTTGAGTAGCTGGTGGTCCTAGGTGTTTAATCCTGACCTTCTGTTTCCCTAGAGTGCGAATAATAAACGATGGAGATTTACCCCCAACGTGCACGCTGTGCTACGTGTCCCGTAAGCGTGATGCGCGGGACAGATCAACCCCAAATCATCATCTGTGAACAATTTACTATACTACCCTTTATGCAATGGAATATTTACAGCAATGTACTTCTCAAAATTCCCCACAAAAAATTTAGTGGGAAATTTATCAAAATATTCAATCATTTCACATTGGGAAAAGTTTATATAGAGCCGAGGCTGTAAACAATCAAATAATTGCCTACCTCAAAATTTCACTAGAAGAGGTTGTTTTGATGCCCAAAATACCCTTAAAATTGATCATCTCAACATCAAGATGCATGAACATGAGAAAAAAATGAATCTCAAGTTTTGGAAATAATGTATTTTGTAAAATATTTTTGGACCGTCAATTTTCAATATTTTCGAGTTTTTATAAATTTGTTGATCTACACTATTTTTTAAGGTTAAAAATTTATAAACAAAGATGAAAATATATTTTAAGTATTTCATAAAGATTTTCAATATTGAAACCACATTTCTCGATACTATTTGAAGGCAGGCTTTAATTTGATTGTTTAGAACCTAGGCTCTATACAAACCACAATCTTCTACTTTTTTTTCCATATTTTTATTTAATTTTAAAATACATATGATCATGAGCTCAAATAATTGTAACTGAGTTAAATATTAAGCAATAATGTCTTATGTGTATTTTGATAAATTTCTCAACTTTAGTGTCTTTCGAGTGCACCTTTTATAATAGCGCTTTAAAATACACACCGACCGATTTCGATCCACGTTGGATTTGGCGAATCGACAATAGAGAAAAAAGAAAAAAAGAAATAAAAATACATCGATCCGCCTCTCGGTTTTTCTTTGACGTTTTAATTAGTAACAAATAAAGAAACACACTCTTTGCTAAATGAGATAAGGTCCTTACATATAAAGGGCCAATCATTTGATGCCAATCAGGAATAGAGATGATGAATGAAGATTCTTGATCCAGATCAGCGATTATTGATCTGGATTGACGATTATTAAATCACTAGTTTTAAAAAATGAAATCAGACCTTAAATAGCTAGGGAAACCGATCTAAGTATGGAGATCAAACCTGCACTGGATCGTCATATTGGTACGATAGAAACTAAAGAATGAACTGTCGAGGAATCAAGCGATTCAAGGCTCCCTAGAGCCAGATCGCCAACCGCCTACTAGAAAACAACACTGGCAATTCGGAGTCATCTTGATTTTCTAAAAGGGTGCAGTTGGCATACGGATGTATCTATAGCTGTAGAGGTAAGGTGCACCTTCAAATTTTATGATGGTATATAATTTTGATGTAAAATGTTATTAGGATTATCTCCAAATCTAATTTTATATCTAATTATAAAATTTTAAATTTCAAAAATGGTTAAAATCAAGCAGATCTATAAACATATGAAAATCTTGAAAATGGACGGTGTAGATAATATGTTGTAAAATGCACTATTTGTAAGACTTAAAATCTTTTCATTTTTCATGGTCATACATCTCGATGTCGAGATAATCAATCAAAAGGTTTTTCAACATTAAAACTACCTTTTTCTATAGATTTTTTAGGTGTATCTATAGCTATAGAGGTAAGATTGCAACCTTATATAAACTTTTTCCTTTCTAAAATACTAGCCATACTTGTAACAACATTAATTTGGGTTTTGTTAAAAAAAAACAGAGCCAAAAGTTTAAGAAAAAAATATAGTGCTGGAAAAGAATTGAATTGGAGAGGTTCAGATTTGGCTAAAAACAGCTTAAACAAATTAAGAGTATATATGCATATTTGTGTGTATATGTCTAAAGAAAAGCAAATAACTAAGTCTTTAATGCAAGTAATCGATTAATAGACCAATCTTTATACCTTATATCTCAATGAATTACAACTTTTTTTTGTTTTTTTGGACAAAAATCATCATTATTGTAGTTTGTTTAAAATTAATTGAGGTTAGCTACACGAATCCTGGTGTGCCATTTTGCACTATTAACGATAAAATAATGCTATTTTTTTTCTCTGTACGTTTCTATAAAATGGTAAAATAGGAAATATATTATTTTCTTAAGGGAAAAATTTATATAAGCCGAGACTCTAAATAATCAAATTAGAACCTACCTCAAAAATTTCTCTAGAAGAGGATGTTTTGATGCTCAAATATTCTCAAATTGATTATCTCGACTTCAAGATGCATAGACATGAGAAAAAAATGGATTTCAAGTTTTGGAAATAGTTTATTTTGTAAAGTATTTTTGGACCGTCAATTTTCAAAAATTTCAAATTTTCATAGATCTGTCAATCTACACTATTTTTGAAGCTTAAAAATTTATAAATAAAAGATGAAAATATATTTTAAGGCTATCACAAAGATTTCCAGTAATGAAACCACATTTCTGGATACTATTTGAAGAGAAGCTCTAAATTGTTTACAGCCTAGGCTCTATACAAACTGCACCCTTTTTTTAAAAGATCATGTTTCTATTAATAGTTTTGAAATTTATACCTTTTAAAATGTTTTTAGAAGTTGAAAATAGTTTTGAAAAAAACACGTCTTAAACAGATTTTTTGTTGAGTATGGTGAAGTGTCCTTTCTCAAATGATATTCGAATTCAAAGGTATTATGGATTTCTAAATTCAAGCATATTTTGTCCAATTGTTGGAGACCAAAAGCAAACGACTACATTCACTTGTGTTATTGCCATTCCACATATTCCCATTCAATGTGGATTCAAAATGGCCAAAATACAAAATTTATAGTAAATTTCATTCGCACCTGTCATTGGGTTTGTAAACTTCAATGAAAGTCATAATTTTTCCAACTAAATTTGACTTCACTAGGCAACTAGGCAGATGGATCACTATTGAGAAGAAGTTTCCTTGCATGGAATTGGAAAGAACAAGACTTCAAGTAAATTTAATGTAAGTCGTGGAGTCATGGTTCTTCCAACTAATTTGATAAAAAACCTTATTTCTAATGGGGCTGCATATAGAGGTGGCAATGGACCTTGACCCGACTCGGGATTTGAGGGGTATATCCAATCTGGGTATGGGTATGAGTTCCAAAATCGGATCTAGCGGGTCTGAGTCTGGGTCCAGGTCTGGGTCCCATATCATTTTTTGGGGACCCGACCCGACCCGACCCGACATGTTGCCACTCCTACCTGTATACTATAATATTTTTTTATTTATATTTATTTTGGTACAAAGTCACAATTACTTTTAGCCATCACATGTGAAATCAAACCACTAAAGTATGATCAGAGTTTGAGAAAAATCTTTTTGGACTTCAATAGCGATGGACTAAACACTTGTAATCGGTCAATTTCATATTTTTTATATAGATTGTATACTGCACAACCTTTTATTTTTGGTACAAGGTCGTAGTGACTCTTAGACGCCAGATGTAAAATTAGACGGCTAAGAGCATGTTACATAACACGATTTGTGTACTTCTAACTAAGCCAATTTTGTTTTTAATAGTTTGAGGTGATTATGACTTATTTGTATTAAATATACGACATTGTATGCTATGAAACTATTTATTTTTAGTAAAAGCTGTCACATTCAGTTTTAGCTATCGGATGTGAAATGCAATATATGAAAGAGAGACCCAATATTCAAGAAAATTTGTTTTGGACTATGTGCTTAAAGAATGACGTATCCTCAACCACTTAATTTCAAATCTAAGGGTTAATGATAAGTGTGACCTCCTTGTAGTAAAAATAAATGGTCTCTTTGTATATACTTCCTATAAATATTTTCAATATATATATACCTTTCCTAAATATAAAGGAAAAAGTTTATATAGAGCCGAGGCTCTAAACAATCAAATTTGAGCCTACCTCAAAAAGTTCACTAGAAGTAGTTGTTTTGATGCCCAAATATCTTCAAATTGATCATGTCGACATCAAGATGCATGGATATGAGAAAAAAATGGATCTCAAGTTTTGGAAATAGTGTATTTTATAACGTATTTTTAGATCGTCAATTTTCAAGATTTTCAAGTTTTCATAGATCTGTCGATCTAAGCTATTTTTTAAGCTTTAAACTTTATAAATAAAGTTGAAAAGACATTTTAGGGCTATCACAAAAATTTTTAATGGTAAAACCATATTTCTCGATAGTATTTGAAGGTAGGCTCTGATTTGATTGTTTAGATCCTAGGCGCTATACAAACCGCACCCAAATATAGATGGTCTTATCATATAGTTTTCCGTTTATAGCATTGTATTCTATATAAAATGGGTTATTTATTACTTATTTTCACACGCGGATATATATGTAATTTCGGAATAATAGTATGGGGTTTTTGGGTTAGTGGATCTGGGCCCTCCATCGTTGCCCGAGTCACGAGTGGCAGCACAGGCAGCCTTGGGGAATTCGTACACGTGGCATTCAAGGGTCCCACGATCATGTGACCGACCACTTAGTACCTATCAAAAAATCATGCAAGGGACGAAATAGTGTTTTGTGATCCCGCAACTATGATCTGTTTTTCTCTACATAATATATGTATTTCTTTTCTCAAATTTTAGAACTTCAATTTTATTTCAACTGGGGTCCTTTTTTTTTTTTTCTCTTTCTTTGGGCTCACTATAACTATTTTCTTTAATTTGCACTAAAGGAACTAAAATGTATATTTATTCCCTTGGGCAAAAGAACTACTATTTTGTGATCCACTTTAGAATCATCATATCAATATTTCAAGATTTAAATGGCCTTTTTTTAATCTTGCCCTTTGTTTTTTTATACACTTCAGTGGATAGGACGTAAATTCTTGTTAATCAAGCATTTTTTTTTTTATCAGTGATTTGAAAATTGCAGATTTGTATTGGTGATCGGTGCAGAATGTCCCAATTTATTTGTCAAAATTAGGAGATTCGGTCATTGTAAAATAAAATAAAATAAAGGCGATTCAATCCTTGATACGATAAAGGAACCATCTCATGGAAAATCTATCTTCTTTTTTTTTTTTTCTTCTTCTTAAATCATCAAAGCAAAAAAGAGAAATGGTTTGCTAGTTTTTTTATTTTACCTTTTCTTAATTTTGCCGCATTGCTGATTTATCTTATTCATGTTATCCATAGAGGAATCGGTGGGTGGTCCATCTTTCCTGATCCAATGTTTTAAAACACTGACCTTTATTAAAGGTCTCAGTCAAGCTTAACTGGTTTTGAACGGCGAGACTAGTTGTTTTTAACCTATTGAACCAATTAAACAAGAATAAATAATTTTTTATTTAATATTTTGAAACTATTATTCCTATAATTTATTTTATTTTATTTTAATTTATGAAAAACCAATTAGCAACGATGGCGGCACCGATTATAATTGTACCCGTCCTATTTCAAAAGATCCGGCACATATATGATGCACATGCCTGAGCAAATTGTGCACTAGCTCCCTTGGGGGAACATAATCTGTTATGAAGATTTTCTTATAATTTTTTTGGATTAGAATCACAAACCAAGTGTATTTAAACTAAGAAGTTATTGAACATCTAAAATTTGATTGTCTAAACTCCATTTAAGGTTAAAACATAATATTTGGGGAAAACATTTTTTTTCTTAAATTTGGCCCCCAAAGCTGAGTAGCTTATATACTCAAATTATGGGCATCCCCTTGTCTTTCTTTTTCTCTACTTTACACTCTCCCTCTCGTTGCCCTTTGCTTGTTTTTCTCCTTTTTTTTTTTTTCTTTTCGTGGATGACATTTGAAAAAAAGAAAAAAGAAAAAAGGGTAGGTTTCTGCATGTACATTTTGATCCTGCGGGAGCATAAAAATCACTTTTCAACTGATTGTCAAGACTGAAGAGTACTTGTGGGCCCCCTCGAGCCATCCAAAGAATCTCGAGTATTGACAATTTTGGTTGGGTGGAGCACAAGAATTATGGGTGGCAATATTATGTTCCTTTTTTATTTGATATTAAAAAATTAAGAAATTTGACCCATTCAATATTACTATTCTTTTTCATTTGATATTAAAAAATGAACCATTTTGGGGGCGTGCAGTATAAATATGCTCATGCCTTCGTCCCTCCCACCATTTCACCTTCTTAAAATCACAGAGCAAAAGCATCGAATCTTCCCGTGATGGAGAGAGAAAGTCTCTCTCTCTCTCCCCTCCCCCTCAACAGTGATGCGGCTTCTTAGAAAGAGAGAGAGAGAAGCTCTGGCAACATTCCCTGAACACGAGTTTTTAAAGAGAGAAAGCACACAACAATTCTCTGTGTTTAGAGAGAGAAAGCAGGTCGTTCACCAGAGTTCAACGGCTTTTTAGAGGGAGATAATGAGATAGAGGAGCCTGGCAACATTCCCAAAATAGAGATACAGACACGAGTTTCTCGAGAGGGAGCAAATAGCTATTCCATCATAGAGAGATACAGTGGCTAGAGAGAGAGAGAGAGCAACATTCTGAAAAAAAGTGAGAGAGAGATCACCACCTGGTGGAGAGGGAAGAGAGAACAGAGATGGTGTTTATGGAGTGAAATTTTAATACACTTGTTAGAGAGTGAAAAACGAGTGAGGAGAGAGAAAGTCAATTTGTTAGAGAGAGAAGGTCGTAGGGTTGTTTAGAGAGAGAGAGAGAGAGGAATGTTTCTTTATTTCCCCCATAAACGTTCTCGAGATCCCCTGCAGTGTACGCCTTATATCAGAAGCTTCTAAGGTTCAAAAGAAGAGAAAGCTTTGAGTCCCAGTAAAAGCAAGCTTTGTGGCCTGCAAAAGGAGGAGCCGAGAGCCAGAGAAAGCGAAGGCTAAAAAAGTCTAGAGAGTGAGAGAGAGAAAAAAAGCTTTTTTCTCTGATCAGGTAGGCACATGAGATTGAGCTTCAATCACAAGCCACGAGCTTGCTGCTTCTAGTGCTTTCTCCATGCTATTTCTATTCTCTTTCTCTTCTAGGTCATTTCCTGGGCTCTTTCTACCGTCTCATCGGTGTTCTGTTAGAGTGAGAAATGTTTTAGATTTTTTAATATTTTACCCCTTCAAAGCCCATTTTTTGGAGAAATTCCGGTGGTTTCTGGAGAGATTCTAGCCGAATAAAACTGCTCAATCTTACTAGTTTTTGCTTGAAATACTCTCATGCAAATTCGTTTTCTCTCAAACCCAAGCATGGCATGACTTTGAAATGGAAAAGCTCTATTAATGCTTGAAATAAACTCTATCTTGGTTTCCTTTCTCCTTAAATCTCAGTCTGATAACTGATTATTTTCCTTATGTTCTGCAGTAAGTGAGGTCACAGTAACGAGAAGAAGATCGAATTTTTGCAAATCCAACCATTTGTTATAACCAGCAAATCAATGGCGACCATTAAGTACTCCGAGCACAAGGTCACTTGCCGAAAAACATTTTCCGGTCACTGTTTCCCAATAAAAAACAGAGATCCCGGCAGACTCTCCACCGAGAAGCTTAAAGTCGTTAGAGTCGTCTTCACCGATACGGACGCAACGGATTCCTCGAGTGACGAGGACGAAGACCACCTGCTCTCTTTTCGGAGGACACGTGTCAAGCGCCACGTCCACGAGATCACCATCCAACGGTCCCCGATTGACCGACTTGAAACCGCCTTGAATCGGCACGAATCCAACCACGAAACCGCAGTGCGGCCTGAAGACAGCCAGAAAACCGCCTTAGACGGAGAAACTCTACCGCAAAATAGAGGGACTGGACGAGAAAACCGACGGAAAACCGCCGCCGGGCGAGAAGCTGGATGGCCACACATGCGGAAAACCGCATTAGGGAGAGAAAATGGGAGGAAAACCGGCGAAGTTGGGCGGAGAACCGCTTTTAGGGGAGTGAGGAGGCGGCAATGGGGAAGATGGGCGGCGGAGATTCGAGATCCCTTCCGTCGTGTACGCGTGTGGCTCGGCACGTACGACACGGCGGAGGAAGCGGCCGCCGTTTATGACGCTGCGGCCGTTAGACTTAATGGGCATAAGGCGGTCACAAACTTCTGCAAGCGGACGGAAAACCAGAACAAGCCAGTTTCTGTTAAACTCCAGGGGAGCCCCAACCGCTTTCCGTTGGATAATGGCGGTTTTCGGTCTGTATCCTCGCCCACTTCCGTCCTATTGAACGGCGAGTACCTCACGCCGCCCCGGCAGTGGGGGGGAGAAGGCATGGAGTGTCTGGGTTTGGGTGACGGCGTTATCGACCCCTTCGGCATAGGGGCCCTGGCCTTGGACGGCGTTAGTAACGCCGTCAGTTTTGGCGGGAACGGGAGCGAATTCGCCGATGATTTTGGCGAACTCGGATGGGATGATTTTTTTGTCGATATCGGCGAGTTTTAGCACGTTGACCCCCTTACGGGTTTTTTTTCTGTCACGTTTTAATATTTTCCCGACTTTTTCCGATTTATTTCCGATTTATTGTTTTTTTTTCCATTTTTGTCGTTTTCTGTCGGCGCCGCCTCAGGAGTGGGGTAGGGCTTTACCCAATTTTTTATCCAACGCTGCTTGCCTTTTTCTCTCTTTTTTTGTAATTTATCCTTAAAAAAATGACTCAAGAAAGAGGGGCAATCTTGATATACAAATAGAGAGAGAAAAAAAAGAGAGAGATTTGTTTAAGCATGATTAGTGAGATTTTGCTGTGGAAAATGCCTTTTATATTTTGTTCTTTTAATAATATTGAATGTTATTATTGTTGCTGGCTATCTTTGTTAATCTTGATATATAAATCGAGAAAGATATTTGTTTAGGGTGTGGTTTGTATAAGGTTGCAATGGTAAATCGTCAAACTTTGTAATAAGATGAAATTTTAGTGTCGGAAATTTTTAGGATTGAGCAAGAATCTACTTTATATCTAAATATAACATTTTAAACTCCAAAAATAGTTCAAATCAAGCACATCTATAAATGTCTCAAAATATGGAAAATAGATGGCCCAAATAATGTAAGATGTATTGTTTTTTAAATTTGAAAATATTTATTTTTTCTACATTTATACTTCTCGTTGTCAAGATAATCAATTAGGTGTTTCTCTAATATCAAAACAATTTTTTCAAGGAATTTTTAAGATTCACTTTGATTCTATATTTTAATGTGTCGACCTTATATAATCAAGATTAATGAGATGTTTTTGGTGGAAAATTGCATTTTATTTTGTGTACTTCTCATGTGTTGAATGTTATAATTATTGTTGGTCGTTTACTTTTCATATGTTGAATGTTATTATTATTGTTGGTTGTTATCTTACTTGTGTGACCTCTTGAGCTAGACAGATAAAAAGGGAAGGGCATATTTGTTTGATGGTGTGGTTAGCATGAGGAGTAAAATCTCGCCTTGAAAACCCATTAGAAAATGTAGTTTTGGTATAAGAAATGTATGTAATGGCTTGAAAACTTATTTTTATGTTGATTTTGAAAACTTATTTTTATATTTATTTTGAAACTTGTAATTTCAAAAATAGTGTAGCATAAAAGTGAAGGATCTAGTAAATATCTTGCAAGATAAAAATATTTTTAAGACTTTTCAAATCCATAATTGTCAAGGTAAAAATAATAAATTCCAGATTTCTGGAGAGATTTGGGCCACAAGTTTAAGGCCGCCCTATGCTAAGCTCTTGGTTGTTTAAATATATTAAAAAACTGTTTTGGTGGAAATATCTTTGGAGTCTTGCCTTTTTCAATTATTAAACAACTAAGGGTATGGTTTGTGGAAGGCTGAGGCTCTAAACAATAGTTTGTAAAAGGCTGAGGCTCTAAACAATTAAAGTAAGGCGCACTTTCAAATGGTGTTCAAAGATATTGTTTCAAGTAATAAAAATTTTTGTAATGGCCTGAAAATTTTTCATCTCTAATTATAAGATTTAAAGCTTCAAAAATAGTGTAGATGAAGTTGATTTATAAACAATTTAAAATATTGAAAATTGACGGTCCAGAAAATACAGTACAAGATCTATTATTTTTAAGACTTGAAATCCATTTTTCCATATATCCATACTTGTTGAGTGGATTTTTGATGTGCACTTTAATTTGATTGTTTAAGGCCTTATCCTTATAGACTTTTTCCGACCAATAAAACTGGTGGCAATTTTATGAGTGGCAAGTGTTACTGTGTGAACCATGAGATCTATCTAACTGTGTGAACCATGAGATCTATCTAATTGCATTGGATGGTATGTCAAGCCTCGCTCCAAAACCAAGTCCGTTATATATTGTTATAGATAGAGTTTTTGAAAGGCTACAAATTCACAATATTTCCAAAATGGAAAACTTTATGACAATTTCAAATCCATTTTCGCCCCTCATTGTGAAATTCAAAACTCCAAATATGGCAGATCCATGAACATGTGAGATGAACTTTCCAAAAACTATGTAACATGATTGACTATAGTTAGGTATTCAGGTATTGAAATCCGTAATTTCCAGATCCATGATTGTCGAGGTTAAAATTATTTATTGCCTACAATTACATTTTGCGACAAGATTTGGAATGCAGATTTATTAACCTTGAAAAATATTTCCCTCCTATTTCTAGTGGTTATTATTGGTGGCTATCCGTTTCTCCCTCATGGCCTTTGGAGCTTCTAAACTTTAAAAGTGGAAGCATGACAGGCATTGAGGGCCCATTCTTCTGTAAGCATGACGAAGTGGTTGAACATTCCTATCAGTGAAAGATAATGGGAGTTGGATAATTATTTTTAGGCATGGTCTGAATCATTGGTAGTGAGCATGGTTAATCACAATGGAAAAGAACTTTTAGACATGATATGAGACCATTAGCAGTGTGTTAATCACCATTGGGAGAAAGGGAAAATGAAAGCAAATTGTGTGGAAGAATTTTTTTTCAAAATATTTCCACTTCGATACCGTTTAATACAGTATTTGCAAACACGGCCTGTCAACTCGGAACCAGCCACTTATATCGGAACCGGGCATGGGCCGATTCTGGTTTTGACCGGTTTAGGTGATATGGCCGGGTATATATATATATAATCCTAAAATTAAGAGAGTTATTTGTAATGTATTTTTTTAAAATATTTTTTATCATTTTGTTAAATATTGGAAATTGTTTTGGTCATGGATACTTATTTTTATATTTTCCCATCTGTTTAAAAAAAAAATTCAAAAATACCCTTGGGCATAAATCGCTTTTTTGAAAAAAAATTTCAGTAATTTTCAACTTCATTTGGATATACATTGTTTAATCATGCTTTAAATATATTTCGTATATTTTTTTTAGATTTTTTTATTTGTTATTCTTTTTTAACATTTTTTTTAGACTGGCCAAGAATTGTTTGGTTAGGCTCGTTGAACCGGCCATTTTATCGGTTATTTAGTCATAGCCCATGTGTCTCAGTGGGTAGCAACGGACCCGACTAGACCTCGGACCAGGCAGGTAGACCCGACCTCGAGTCAAGGTATGGGTCCAAAATTTGGACCTAAAAGGTTGGGCCCGAGTCCAAAACCTGTACCCAAATAGTAGTCGGGTTCTGGTCTAGGTCCAGCCTGACCCGACCCGATGGTCCCCCTAGTTGTAAGTAGGGTGGCAATGGGTTGAGTGACCGAACTAGCTGAGTTGGCCCTGCCCAGAACAACTTGGGTCATAATTATCAAGACTGAACTGAATTGGTGGTCCGACAGGTTAGACTGCTGACCGGTGCCTTGACTGGTCTAGTTCAAGGTAAAAATCAGGTATGGTTGAAAATTGTTAAAAATAGATGTTTGATTAGTTTTAGCCAGTCAGACCAACTAGTTTTAACCGGTTCAACCAGCTAAATGAAATTAGACATAGTTATTTAATCTCTTTTATAATTTGAACTATTTCTCTATTTTTCTGTCCTTGTTTCTAGAACCGTTTTGATTGGATCAAACCCCTAGCTGATTCGGTTGTCAGTCCGATCCTGATAACGTTAGAACAATTAAATTCGGCCCAAAAACAAGGATTGAGCCATAGATCTAAGCTTTGAGTTTGAGCCAAGGGCTTGGGCTATGGGTCCCAACTTAACCAGATTCACTTTTAAGAAGTCTTGATAGTGAAATGGTTAATATATCATACTCAAAATCTCATGCTAAAGAGTGTGGAGGTATGAGTCGTCTTCAGGGCATTGAAAAAGCTCATTGGATGAGCAATTTGATTATAGAAAAAAGTTCTTTGATTTAATTGATATAGCAAGTTTCATATGAAGTACTCCAGTGATCCTCACGAGTCAGAGCTGTTCGAATTGGAATAGGTCGGGCAGCATATGAATTGGAATAGGTCGGGCAGCATATCATATCATGAAACCTTGGCAACCTTCTCTATCTAACCAATGGAGTCTTTCTTGAAATGGTATGCTCTGCACCCACCCCCAAGGAATTACACTAGGGTACATTAACACGATACACGATAAGAACTTCTGGTGAAATGCTGCATCAGTACCGAACACTTACACATCTTTACTTTCTCTGTATTTATAAACTCATATAAAAATAAATAAAATCAACTAACCCAGCCTGAAACCCCATTGGACAAAGCCATCTAGCGCAAAAGTAGGGTTGGTACTAGGTGTACCCCAGTCCTGCCCTCCGAGGACTCATGCCAAGATCGACGGCAGCCGATTGGCAAATAAAAAATTGCATTCGGCAAAGGACATCCGACACCGCCGTGAATGGCGGGGTCGGATAATGGCGGACCCCGACTCAAACGCTCCCTAAGTCGGAGGAGGCTGAGTCCTCTTTGCCACATGAACTTCTCATTTAGTGTCCGCTTTGGTACTTCATTGTAAGCCATTTTGTATGGGTTCACACGCCTCACTAGATTTGGCCACTGAGATCTCAATAAAAATAATTTCATTTAATACCCAAGGAAAAGGAGTCCATTCTTATCTCCAAACATACGGAGACATTCTCCCATGCCCTTGTGTTTTCAGTAATGGCAGTGGGCCAAGGGTTGATGTACTGGCCACGTGGCACAATCTAATAAAGGACACGTAAAAAAGAAAAAAGCTTGTTACGCATAGATCATGTATTTTAAAAAAGGTGCTGTTGGCATACCGATGCATCCGTAGGTGTAGAGAGGTATAGTGCACCATCAAATTTTATTATGGTATATATCAAATGTTTTTACGATTATTTTAAAATTTATTTTTATATTTAATTAAAAAAATTTAAATTTAAAAAATGGTTAAAATCAAGTAGATCTATAGAGATATGAAAATGGACGGTGTAGATAATATGTTGTAAAATGCACTATTTTTTAGATTTAAAATCTTTTTATATTTTATGGTTATACATCTCGATATCGAGATGATCAATCATAGTGTTTTTCAATATTAAAACTACCTTTTCTGATGGATTTTTGAAGTGCATCCGTAGTTCTACATTATAAGGTTGCTTCCCTATATAAACTTTTGCTTTTAAAAGTCTCCCAACAAGACTTGAAAAGTTCCTAACATATATTTTTCTATGATAAAAATCACTGTAATTGGGTGCCGGTTTAGTAATTTACATCACGCCCGAGTAAATGGGGTCCTACCTAGACCCAAACATGTGTTCGGTTCAGGTCATTGGACCTAGACCCTTCCGGGTCATGTCAAGTTTGGTACTTTGATGAATGAAAAATATTTTTTTATTATAAATATAAATAGGAAAATATACAATATATAATACTAAATTATTTTAATAGGTACACATAAATAGGAAAATATACAATGATAAATTATTTTAATAGGTCCACATAAATAGGAAGAAAATGTCCAATGATAAATTATTTTTATATATAATTTAATTATTAAGTAAGAATAAATTTAAAATTTCAATAAAAGTAGAATAACATTTTTATATTTTAGTGACCTGAACTTTTATTTATGAAATATCCTTATATTTTAGTAAAATTTTTAACTTTACACCTTATAAAGATGATAAAAATACTAATTGTCTTGTAGTGAAATTCACACATACATAAACAACGAAAAGTAACTTTTTTTACAAAAGAAATGGCATAGTTAGTAAATCCACCTTAAGAATTTGCACCACTTTCTTCATCCCAACAATCAATCCCCAAAATAATAAATTTCAATTTACCTGTTAGATATGGTCAAGATGAGTCTACATCCATTAATGCATTTGGACCATCCGTTTGACAAATTTCAAGATCTAGACATTTATAAACTACTTTTTTATTTTTTTTAAACATTGTTTATCTAATATTAATAAAGTCATCTAAAAACTTTGAAAAAATAAAAATCCTTCCAGTGTCTAGATCTAAGCATCTCATGAAAATAGACGGCTTGTATAATTACTGTAGGACCATTATATGATACATGGAAATCTACTTGCGACTCCCCAACCCACATAAAGTATAATTTAAGAGAAATCAAAACTAAAAGGAATAGGAAAAATAAATACGAAAGAAATAAAAGAAAGCAGGAAAACATGAATAAATAGGGATAAAGATTAATTGAATAGAATACAAATACTAATTAAATAAAATAAAGATAAATAACAATAAATAAATAAAAAATGAATACGGAAAGCTGGAAGAAGTGATCTGCTAAGAAATATTTCCTTTCTGGACTTTCACAAGGTTGTTGTAAAGGTCATGTTGAGTCCATTGGTGATGATTTAATCGAATTTGGATGTTTTATAAGCTCGTTTATCTACAATTTTCTTCCATTTAGATTATAGAGCTGCCAAATCTAGGATACAGGTATCAAATGGCGAGATTTTGAACTATTGAGCTGCCTATATTACGATTTAGGAATATTAGCCTTCATAAAGAGAACATCTAGGGAATATTTAGTTTCTTAAGTTCAAATATTTTGGATTTCTAAGAATATCTGGTTTCTTAAAAATATTATATTTAGAATCTATAGCTTCCTAAAATAGGATCTGTTGCATTGTCTGGGAATATTCTAGGTTGGACCGTGGTATGTAGGTTGACTATGGTTGAATATGTCCTATAATGTATTGGGATAGTATGCTCTAGGGTTTTAGAATTCAAGACTAAAAAAAATATGGAGAGGATGTATACACTTCTAAGTTTAAGACTGAATTATCGTATAATTGGAGTTTAGAAAGTGTGTAAAATGACTGAACACTTTCATGTGAACTTATAAGAAAAGTGTAGCAAGAGCCTATTGATTGGCAAACACTATTTTTAGAGTTTGAAATTCTCTTTTTTTTTTCATAACCATAATGTTCAAACCGAGATGGTCGATATAAAGGTGTTACAATGCTTGAATTATAATTTTGGACGAGTTTTGAGGTGAGGCTTTACTTATTTTGATGGGGCCACAGCCCAATCAAACCAATTTCCTTTTTTTTTTTTCCTTGAAAATTTCCAGCATTTATAATGATTTCCTGAAACCTCCACCTTAAAGCTTAGTTCACATAAAAATCATTGATTATCTATTGAAAAGAGTAAAAGAAGCATACATGTACTTAATTTTGACGTAGCAACACAAACAATTTCAACATTAATTTCCAACAACATACATTTAAACCAAAATCTTATAAAAAAAAAAATGAGAATTACAACACTAAAACCCTGTAACCAGTTGAAAATCACAAGTGAATTGCCCTGATCTTGATAACTAAGAAAGCAGCATAATCAAACAGCATGCGCAGGAAAACAAAACAAAAAGGCATATCAATGCTGTCAGCTAACCAGTTTTTGACATATATTCACTTGCACATGGAGGACAGGGGCAGTTCTCAGGTTCAGGTACAAAGCCCCCAATTCCATTGCAAAACAAGTATAAGGTCTGTGTTTCCATCCGAAACGGGGTTTATGAGGATTGGTGGTTTGCTTTTAAAGTTGAGTACTTCTGAAATCGTGACTGAAAACCTCTGGTTGCTTTACAATATCTCACAAAATTGCCAGAAGTCTATGGACCGACTAGAAGGTGTGTGATATGTAATAATTCGGGCAACCAGAGATACAAAAAGGATTATATCTAAGAACACAATGTCAAAAAATGAAATCGGAATGATCGTTACCTGTCCGAGTAATTACAGCAGAGGAGTGTTGGTGTAAATGGAGGAACTTTAACCCACGATTCTTGGCCACCCCTGTTGAATAGCCAACTACAGTTCCCTTCTCCTATGGCTATCGTAACATAAAAAAAGGTTCGAGAATGCCCCGATAAAGTAGAGGAAGAAAGAGAGAACAACAATGTGGGATGATATCCAATTCAGAAACAGCTTGAGATCCAAATCTCCAATTCATAGGCACGGTGATAGATTTCTTCCATTCTCGATCAGTTTCATAGGCCCTGTGATAGATTTCTCCCACTTCCTATTCCATTAATTCAAATGGCCTTGTGCATCAGTTTCTCGTGGCTTCCTTAGGCAAGATGAATATTCCCATTTTTCTCCCTCCATGTCGAATCCAAACACGAATGCCGCACACGCAAGTGAAAAACTCTCCCACACAGTTCGGCCCTCTCAGTTCTGCAATCCGTTTCCATTTCCCAGTGCCTGAGTTTAACATGGCATACCAATTGCTTTCTGTGAAATCTCCCAAT
The DNA here is from genome assembly GCF_054954075.1 of Amborella trichopoda. Taxonomy (NCBI): domain Eukaryota; kingdom Viridiplantae; phylum Streptophyta; class Magnoliopsida; order Amborellales; family Amborellaceae; genus Amborella; species Amborella trichopoda. The sequence goes on along the minus strand of NC_142343.1, from coordinate 44,169,062 downwards.
ACCTTGAAAATGCAGTTCAGAGGGTTGAAATAAAACCCCATAAATCCCATGAGGGAACCACAACGTGCTTTGGAAGGGTACCATGTTCCTTTGTTACAAGGTTACTGATGATAATGATATCATGGTTTTTTTTCATGATTCCAAACTTCCATGAAATGAGCCTCCCCAATATGTTACTAATTTGGTTTTGAAAAAAATACTTCATTGTATCTCAAAATGTTTAAATACAGTTGAGAGAGTAAGGTGTGGGATTTAGTGCTACTCTCGATAAGAGAGTGAGGATTGAGTATGTATATGTGTGAGCACTCTCATGTTTATTTTTATAGAATAAATATGAAATTGTGGGTGTATGTGTGGAGCAAGCAAAGAGTGTCATGAGCCTGCAATCGCTTTTATGTGCAATGGAGCAAGGGCATTTCATGGTGCACTTTGTACTTCACATACTCACATCGGTACATCAGAATAAAAGGCACATACATAATGCCTGTTCGTAGATCTAAAGATCGATAACCATTAGATGGTGGCTGTTGGAAACCCATCAGTCACATTGGAGTAATCCTTGTTTTTTGAATGGAGCTTTGAAGTGCGGTAGTTTATGTGTTGAAAGCCTCATTTTGATCGGGTAGGCCCTGTCTTCCCCACGCAATTACCCCAAAAAAAAAAAAAACAAGCTTCATTTTGATTACTTAAAAGGGTTTGAGTAGTTGATATTTGGTATGTTACAAGAACTCCGTAACGTACAATAGGCTTCTTTTCTTTTTTAATGCTGAATTTAGTTTGTTACAAATTCATGTTACTAATTTCACACGAGTAACCCCCACCTGTTTCTCTATTTCTCCCCTTACACATAATTATATGGAAGAAGTTTATATAACGGTGAGGCCCAAAACAATATAATTAAGGCGCACCTCAAAAATTCACCAGAAGAAGTTGTTTCAATGTCAAAAAATCCTCAAATTGATCATCCTGACCTCAAGATGTGAGAAAAAATGGATTTCAAATCTTAGAAATAGTACATTTGTTAATACATTTTTTGGACCGTTAATTTTCAAGTGTTCATAGATTTGCTTGATCTACACTTTCTTTTAAGCTTTAAATTTTAAAATTAGAGACAAAAATAAATTTTCAAACCATCACAAAGATTTTCAGTACTAAAAAAACATCTTTCGGTGCTATTTTGGAAGGTATGCCTTATTTTGATTGTTTAGGGCTTCAACTTCATACAAATCACACCTTAATTCTATTAGTTATATAGATAAGTATGACAATAATTTGGAATTATTGTTTCCTCCATTGCAATTTACTCCTTCTTCCTCATCCTAATTTAGTGCCTGCCGCTGCTTGTGTTCATATAAGTTAACTTGCAAGTCTAACATGCGAGAAGCATTCCCAAGCATAACATATACTTGATGATTCAGTATTTATCCTGTAATGTAATTCAATCATTTTCTCCATGAATCAAACTGGAGTGACTTTCTCCATGAATCAAATTGCAGTGACATGTTGCATTGTTTACAATTAGAGCAGCCAAATATTGAGTTTATTATTTTATGGGATTCCAATTGTAATGAGATTTATTTTTTAAAAAACAAGAGTTGTAACTCTATAAATATCTGATAAACCAGAATAATCCCTATAAATAAGATAGTAGTTTACCCTCTGTTGGATGTAGGCACTATTGCCGAACCGCATATATATCTTGTTGATTTTTCTCTCTGTCTCTCGTCTCTATTTCTCTTTATGGCAAATTCTGCATGGTATCAAAGCATGCCGATCTATCAGCAACAATCTATTGCTTATTGGGGATTGCTTCATCTCTCTTGATCATGGTCCATGTCTTGTGGGTTTCGTCCATAATCATGAAACGTGTTGAAGCCGCCGTACCTATTTCTCTCTTGTTCTTTGCTTCGTTTTGACAAGCGTCGTCAGTTTCTCGATTGCAAGGTATCCCTTTTTTTTGGCAAGCACCGTCACTTTCCCTCGCGGTGCTTTCCATAGTGGGGCGTTGCTCTCCTTTTGTTTGTTTTCGATGGTGGTGCGTTGCTCTCCTCTTTTTGCAAGCATCATCCAAAAAAAACTTGGGAAGATGTTTGGAAGCATTGGCTCTTGGCAAGAAGTCCTTTCGTCCACATAGGGGCTTGTATTGCTTCTCTATTTGGACAACGTATTATCATAATAGCTAACTTAAGATGGATTGTTATGGGGGCCCACACATCTACAGGTGAATCAGCTGACTCACCGTACACTTTTCCATTTATATATTCCATACAATATTTCACTCATGGCACATCATCATCGTGTAAAAAAAAACTAAGGATATTGAAGTCACTATTAAAATGGCATGTAATCGCTTATGAAATCCTACATTACTTCACTTAAATTTAGTAATAATAAGAGTAGAAATAAAGAAGTAGTTAAGATTGAAGTTTATATAAAAATGGAGACTTTTCCTGCGATGAAAGACGGGACAAGAAAAACGTTGAGTGAGCTTTAGAGGCCGGATGAAACCAAAGCCCTCAAACCCTTTCTTTTAGGCTTGTAAGTTCGTTTCAAGTAGCTCTATAGAAAGCTAGAAAGCCTCTCACACGCCTGCTTGACTTCGTAGTAGCTTGGACATGCTACCGCATCTTCACTCCTTACGTCGCTCCGGCTTGTTGCTAACAACTCATGGCCAAAAAATACTTAAAAGAAATTGCTTTTTATATGTTGGATCGATAATCTAGAAGAATGAAAAAGATCGAGGACGATATTGTGTATACAATTAGAGCTAAGTGAGCAAAATAGAGATTTGCATCAAGAATTTCTAATCACCGCATATCAAAAGCATTGAATGAGAAGTTCTACAGGACAGCTGAGAAACAAGCCATATTTTATGAGACATAATATTAAACGATCAAGAAACAACATACCGCAACCTTTTTTTGTTGTTTTTTTAGTATTCACTTATAACTTGTTACCGCATCACAGCCAACTTCTATGATATCGATAATACATTCCCATATATATATTGAATTGTGTAGATCACTTTAGCGTTAATTCAGGTTGTCGCCTTATCTACATATACATCATACTTCCAAACGCTCATGAATCAAGCACCAGAGAGGGCTTTGGTCATACGCTACAATTTGGAATATTGAGATTTCATCATACTTTGAATTTTGATTTTGATTTTGATTTTCCTTCAGTATCATATTGAGCTGTAATTTTGATTGCATGAACGCCTCACTATTACATATCTAAAAAAATACATAAAAAATAATTTCTAAAAAGTAAAATAACTAAAATACAATTAGGTTGGTCCCTTCATTATTTCAAATTTTTTGATTTCTTTTGGGGCATGAGCAGGAAAAATCGAACTGAAACCGTTATTGGACATGGGTTGGATGCAATTCAACTGGCCTAACCGGTAAATCGGTCGGCTCAACCGTCTAATCGGACAAACCCCGGGCGGTAAAAAAAGTATTAAAAAAATATAATAAAATATATAATAAAATCTAATAAAATATAAAAATATATTTAAACAATGATTAAACAAAACACATCCAAATGTAGTAGAAAATTAATGAAAATATAGACTTTAAAGAATCAATTTGTACTCAGGGGTATTTTTATAATTTTTAAAAAAGATGGAAAAATGCCAAAAACAGTTTCAAATCTTTGCCAAAATGATTAAAACAACAAAAACATTTAAAAATACATTCCAAACAAAATCCCTTATTTTTTAAGATTTGCATATTTTTTATATTTTTTTTTAAATATATGACCAGTTCAGTGGCTGGTTCCGATTTAACTAAGCTAATCGGGTGGTTAGAATTTAAACCGCCAAATTTTTCCTACACTACTCATTTGTTGGGTTTGGCGATAGCTAAATCTCCATACTCATATTTTCTTCTAAAAGATAAAGGGTATTATTGTAAAACAAAATGTAATTTTCTTGGAAAGCAAGAAAGTGAAATCTATATAAGGGAATCAAAGAAGACATAATGCCTATCCTTTTTAGGGTCTCCCATTAGGAGGGTTATGGGAATGAATCTCCAATATAAAGATGGGCTTCCAAGAAAGAGCGACATGGCCTTTGAGAGAGAGGCGGTATTCTCATGAGTTTTGGATTGGCTAGGGTTTTACTTCTAAATAGATAAAGTCTTTCGGTTGCTCTCGAGGTTATCATTCCGATAGCAGTATTGCGGTGGGAAAGAAAGTGTTGATTGACGGTGTTGCTCAATCGAGAGTGGGTTTAGAAGAGAAGATCGATGATGGTTTTTTACCGATGTTTTGAAAGAGGCATATCTCTTGTAACCCAAAACTGTAATCTTCATTGTGATATTAGATTTATAATTGCCGAGGCCGTGGATGTAGCCTTACAAAGTGAACCACGTAAATCGTGTGTTGTTGTGAAGTGTTTTTTTATGTTTGCTTTATTTCTGGCACTCGATTTATATTTGCATTCATCTACTTCGCATTTAGCCAATTGAGTATACGATCTTAGGTACGATCCCGATATTTGTATTCCCGATTCCGCAAGCAAGGTTCCCCCAAGAACCCTACAATTGGTATAAAAGCATAAGGTGTGTATGGGGCTAAGGCTTGCATTAAGAAAACGATGAACAATGGAGTTTGATGGATACATGGTTTGAGGTGGAGAAATATGAAGACAAAATATTTGTGAAAATTCTACGATGGAGACAAGTGAGAAAAAATCAAAAAATCTATTCAATGAAGGTTGCCAAGGCAATTGTAGTGATTTTTCTATCAAGGTGGAGCTTGTTGGGTTTGGTGACAACCAAATCACTATACTCATATTTTCTTCCAAAGATTAAGGGTATTATGAAAAATAAAAAATGGAAACAAAAAAGTGATATATTTATAGGAGAGTGAAAGAAGACATAATACCCATCCTTTTGAGGGTCACCCTTTGGAGGTTATGGGAGTGGATCTCCAATATGAAAATGGGTCTCCAAGAGAGAGAGACATAGCCTTTGAGAGAGGCGGTATTCCCATGAGTTTTGGGTTGGCTAAGGCTTACACTTTTAGAGATAGAAATTCTCTCGGTTGTTGTCGATGTTATCTTTTCAATAGCAGTATTGTGATGGAAAAGAAGGTATTGATCAACGGTGTTGCTCAATCAAGAGAGCGAGTTTAGAAGGGGATATCGGTGATGATTTTTTACCGATGTTTTGAGAGGTATATATCTTGTAACCCAAAACTGTAATCTTTATTGTGATAATGGATTTCTAATTGCTTAGACCGTAGATGTAACCCTATGAAGTGAACCACGTAAATTATGTGCTGTTGTGGTATGATTTTTATGTTTGTTTTAATTCTCGCATTGAATTTATAGTTATATTCGTCTACTTTGCATTTGATCAATCATGTATACGATCTTTAGTGAAATTTCAGCATTTGTGATTCGCGGTACCACAAGTGATGGGTTCTCGAGAACCCTACGCTCATTTCCTTTCGATGCTCTCTCTCTCTCTCTCTCTTAGTCCCACTAGACAACTAACCAAGTTTCTCTAATTTTGTGAGGACTATCCATATAAGTCTTTATCCCTATTTGTAGTGAATTCCTTTGTTCTATCTTAAGTCTTAAGTCCAAGAGTTGTCTAATGTGATTACTTAAAATATGTCTCTTTTTCTTCCTACACGATACTCTCCTCTCTTACTCTTCCCTTCCCCTTTTCACATATCTCATTACTGTAGAAAATATTGAACCGGGGTGAATCACACATGACCCCAAAAGCGGTTCAACCGACATAACCAATAAATAGGTCGGTTCAACCAGCATAACTAGGCAAGTCTTGGCAGTCAACAAAGTGCTAAAAAAATATAATAAAATATGAAAAGTATATTTAAAGAATGATTAAACAAAACACATTCAAAATGAAGTTGAAAATTAATAAAAAAATATATATATAATTTAAAGAATCAATTGTGCTTAGGGATATTTTTAAAAATTTTCAAAAAAGATGAAAAAATGCCAAAACATTTTCAAATCTTTGCCAAAATGATAAAAAAAATTTAAAATACATTCCAAATAAAATCCCTTATTTTTTTGGATTTTGTATATTTTTTTAATTTTTTTTAAAAATACCTGGTTGGTTCACCAAAACCATAACCAGCCAATGGTTGGTTTCGATTTAACCAGGCAATTAGACTTTGAACCACCTGATTTTTCCTATATTGGGGCAAAGTACACATCCCTAAGGGTAAGAATTTTCCGGAATTGGGCCTAGATCCAAATCCGAATCCAAATAGATCTAGATCAGATCGAACCTTGAATATCCAGATTCAGATAAAAATCCAAATTATATATAGGATCCGGATCCAAATTTACTTCCATATTCACAGAGACCGAGCTCACAATTTGCAACATACAAAGTTAATTCACAAGTTTAGAATAAATAGAAACAACAGAAGAAGATAAAAAGCACTAATAATAATGTAACTGAAATAGCACACAATCATATAAATCAATTTATCGACAGCTACTTCAATCAACACAAATCTTTAAAATGAATTAAGATGATATCAACAAGAGCCTGCAAGAATAAACGATGCCTTGCCACCTCCTCTTTTGGATTCTCAATGCAAACAAAGCTACAAAAATTCACTACTATGAAACCCTCTTCCTTCATAGCGTAAAGCCAAAGCCTCATTTTATGTTGCAGAGCTCCGTTGGATCCGATTTTGAAAATCCATATATTTTTCTGTTGCTGAGCATTGGAAGCAAAGCCCCTGTAAATGGAGAGATTAGGGCATGTTTTGTGGTTGAAAAATGGCGAGCTCCTGAACAGAGTGGCTTTGCAACAGAATATGTTATTAGAGAAGGATTTAGGACAAAAATGGTGGAAAAAGTGCCTCCCCTCGTCAATATTACTCAGCCATAAACTCATCTCAATGCAAAATAAACCATTTGAAAGAGAGAGCGAGAGAGAGAGAGAGAGAGAGAGAGGTTGCAGAGAGAATAAGTGACGGGTTTGACATAATAGAGGAAATGGCTCCATGAGTTATAGATTCCACCATTTCTGTGTATTTTTGCAGTTGCATAAGCACTGAAGAAGCCCAACAAGCCTCAAGAGAGAGTGAGAGAGAGAGAGAGAGAGAGAGCGAGAGAGAGAGGCCTGTAGACCCCAGACCCCAACTTTTGCTCTTATTTAAATCTCATCCACAAGAATCAGGGTTCATCTGGGACCAAGAGGGGCCAGCCAGGTTCTGCCGAAATATGGAGAACCGAGTGGTTCCTGGAATGACCCAGAACCAGCTCTACCTTTTCTTTTCTTTTTTTAACTCTAATTTTTTAATTTTTATTGGCCCATTCACTCAGCCAAATCGCCGATCTACCGAATTGGACTAGTTTTTTGGATGGACTGAGTAACCGATCTGTTTTTTTAAACCTTGATGAAAATTAAATAAAAACAAAACAAATTCACTCAAAATAATTTTAAAAAAAAAAACACACAATTGGGCAAACGAATGCCTCTTTCAATTAATGCAAACCGGTTAGGGTATGGTAAATCTAGGTCTTCAAAAACTCAAAATCTGTTATTGCTTATTTATTTTTCAAATCAAAGATACCCAAAACAATCCCTCTAGCTATCAAGTTCGGAGCTCGGCTCACACTATAGCTATGAATGAGTTAGAACCCTATATTCATTCCCGCACATGCAGGCACACATGCACGTGCATGCACGCATTAAACCATTAACATGCACCCAACCATGTAGAAATCTCTTGGCAAAAAATACTCCTGCCCTCTATTAAAATTTATTTTTTGGCAGAGGTAATCTTCCCAAATGCCCATAGCCTGAGAGAGAACCATACAAAGCCATTGCCATTTGCATTTAGCACCATTTATTTCGATTAAAAATTGCACGTCATTTTCATATACACACATATAGTCATTTCACAAAGGATCTTACCAAGGTTTATAAATTAGCAAAAAAAGGAATATAAAGAAAACAAGAAAACTAATACTACACAAAAAAAGCAAAAAAAATGTAAAGCACAAAGCAGTTTACCATGGCTTAATATTTGGGAAAACAAAGAAGAAAACACGCACAACTACTACTACTACTACAACAAATAAATTTTTTTTAAAAAAAAACCCTACTACTACAATATGAACCCCCGTAAAAATGAGAGTAAAAACAGACATGAGAATAGGAAGCGGCACGTCACTGAAAAGAATTGAAGAAAGAGATGGTGTCCTTGAGTGCATGGATAAAACGATCCACATCGTCTTTGGTGTTATAAAAGTGAAGGCTCGCACGGGCACTTGCATTGACCCCCAAGAATCTGTGAAGCGGCTGTGCACAATGGTGCCCGGACCGGATCGCCACTCCATGCTGGAAAAAGGCAAAAATATCTTCAGGCAAGTAGATACATACAACATATATACATATAATGGATCAGATAGAACTCCACCCCGAAGAACTGCAAAAAAAAAAGTTTAAAGGGAAGTACACACGTGCACGCATACATACATGCGCCTATTTGATCAGATGACCACACCATACATGAGAATGGCAAAAATAGTTCAAAGGGAAATACACGCATTCATGCTTACATACACAAGTTCTGTCTATCGGAAAAGGCGTAAAGATTTGAAACGGAAGTACATGCATGCATGTGGCCAATCCATGTTAGGAAAAGTCAAATATACAATAAATATCATGAATGCATACACATATAAGTGAGACCAGATGGCCACTCCATGCTCGGGAGAGGGGAAAAAAAAAAATTCAAGGGAAGTATATGCATACACACATATACATACATAAATAGACCAGATGGCCCCTCCACATTGGGAAAAGGCAAAACTATTTTCAAGCAAGCTAAATGCATGTATGTATGTCGTATGCATACGTACATACAAACAAAAATATCTTACAGGGTGGTATATGATATATATATATATATATATATATATATATATATATATATATATATATATATATGTGGATTTTGTTAGGCTACACCACCACCTTTAAAGTACTCAACATTTTTTGATACAAAAATACCCTTGAACTGTAATACAAAATTTTTCAAATAAGGGCATTTTTTATCATTTAGAATGGTAGAATCGATATTTTTGTTAAAAAAAATAGTGGTATTTTATTAGTAGTAAAAAACAATTAATGCATCTTGTGGGTGATGTAACACACCATATCGATGATATCATTGTCCACTATTGTTAATAAATGCTTTTGATTCTATTAATAATTTCTAGTTTACCCTTGACTAATTACTTAAAATACCCTAAACAAAAAATTACTATACTATAAGATAAGAGTATCTAAATGTCTAAAATGTTGAGCAGTTTAAGGGTCTAGACGGTATAGCTTAACAAAACGCTATATATATATATATATATATATATATATATATATATATAGGAAATTGATTCTATGAGCAAGTGAGCTCAAAAAAAAAAATGAGCCCAATAGCTCAAATTGAATATGGGCCGATTTGACGATCACGGATGTTCAATAATTTTTTAATTTAATTTTTTTTCTACAAATCCAATTCACTTGAAATTTTAGGCATGTGTTCAACAAAAATAGGATCGGGGTAACAACCCTACTCAAGGAAAAAAATAATACCAAATTCACCTATTTTTGTTGATAATTTTTGTTCATTCATAATTTTTTCCCTGAGTAGGGTTGTTACCCTAATCCTCATAGGTAAGTAATTTTTTGATCTGTAGCTTAGAGTAAACATACAGATTTGTATTTCCTTGAAAGAAGTGAACAATAGAAACTGATCCTGTTTCCATTAAAACTGATTCATACCACTCACGGGTTTTGATACCATTGATCGGGTTTAAATGGTTTTGAAGATAAAGGGGAGCTAATTTATGTGGGTCAATATGAATGTGTTTGTCATCTATGGTAATATCAGCTAGGAAAGCATTATCTATGTAAGCAGATTTGGACACTGAGGAGGTTTGCTTATTTGGGTTTTGTGCTGGAGACAAAGCAGGACTTGGTGTATTATGTTTTGGACTTTGAATAAAATATTCTGGTACATTGGTGGATCTTAGTGGAGACATTGGTTGTAATGGTAAAAAAAATTGGCTGAGCATAAGAGGCTCAGATGAATTAAAAGGAACTAAGTCCATTGGCGTTATGTATTAGTATTCATATTCATATCTAGATGAAAAAGTTGTAATCCGTAAAGGAGTGGCTCTTCAGGTGGAAGAGTGGTAATGTATATCCGTAAGGGAGTGGCTTTTCAGGTGGAAGAGGTGTAATGTACGACCCCCCCTGCAAAAATTCACGGGTAAGAAAATCAGGCAAAGAGTTAGAGGTACCATGAAGATGTTCAATGGAAAAGTCAAAAGCAGATAAAATGGCTTGCCAGCGGGTAAAAATTTGTTTGGAAACAAGATTATGAACATCTTTTTGCAGAATATCTTTTGCAGCTTTGCAATCAGTGCGTATTAAAAAGTGTTGGTTAAGAATATCACTCTGAAATTTAGTTACACAATATATAATAGCTAATAATTCTTTTTTGACAGTGGAATAATTCTTTTGAGTAGGATTCCAAGCTTCGGAAGTAAAGCGAATGAGTTGTTCTTGAGAATCAATTTGTTGTTTTAATATTCCTCTTAAACCGAGTTCAGAGGTATCACATTCAATTATTTTGAACACAGTAGGATTAGGTAAAGTTAAACAAGGAAATTCTTTAGCTTTTAGTTTGAGTATTTGAACTGCATTAGTATGAAGATCCGTCCAAGGTGAAGGATTCTTTTTTAGTCTATCATATAAAGGTTTAGCATCAAGAGCAAGATTTTTATAGAAGTAACTAATATAGTTTAAACATCCTAGAAATCGTTGAAGTTCGATTTTATCTAGGATTTTATCAGGGAATTTATCAGCGAAGACAATAGATCGATCAATGGGAATGATAGTGCTTTGGTTAATATTATGTCCTAAAAATCTTAGTTTGGTTTGAAATAAATTAATTTTTTTAACAGAAACAACTAACCCAGCATGTTTCACTGTATTGATAAAAGTGTTAAGATGTTTAAAATGTTGATCAATAGAATCCGAAAATATTAAGACATCATCAATGTAGACTATCATAAATTTATGATAAGGATTGAATACATCATTCATTATCTTTTGAAATTCAGATGGAGCATTTTTTAGACCAAAAGGCATCACATTCCATTCGAATTGGCCAAATGGTACATTAAATGTTGTTTTATATTTATCTTCTTCTTTAATTTGTATTTGCCAAAAACCTGATTTCATATCAAATTTAGAAAAAATGATTGCATTGACAAGTCTGTCTAATAAATCTTTTTTATTAGGAATTGGATATCTAATCCATTATAAAACTTTATTAAGAGTTTTATAATTTATAACTAGTCGAGAAACTCCTCTTTCTTTTTCAGCATTCTTATTTACATAAAACGCTGAACAACTCCAAGAGGATTGACTAGGTCTTATTAGTTGTTTTTGGATTAAGTCATCTATTTCAATTTTGCATGTTTATAATAATTCACTGTTCATTTGAATTGGTCTAGCCTTTGTTGGTATTTTCTTTTTCATCAAAATCAGGCTCATAAGGTAAACTAATAATATGTTGTTTCCTATTCCAGAATGCATTCAGTAAATCACTACATATTTCTTTTTCAATTAATGTTTTAAGGGGCTGTATTTTCTGCATTAATTCAGAGTTTTGTAATTTTTCACATATTATTTTATGTTTGATTTCTGTTTGTAAAGAACATAGAAAATGTTCCTTTTGTTTAATAATTATTTTGACAGTATTGATTTATTTGATTTTAGGTTTATCTACTAATTCAAATTGGATTGTAGTATTGTTTATTTGTGTTTCTATTCCTGTATGAGTAATTGTCATGGGATAAAGTAAGGTCAGAAAGGGTACACCAAGGATAACAACTTGATTTAATCCTTTAACCATGATAAAAAGGGTTGAAAAACAATGTCCATTATTACAGATCATAGTATTTGATAATTTATATTTAATATATAATCTACTACCATCAACAGTGTTTAAAATTTGAGTTGTTTGATCAAAATATTTAACAGGAACTAATCCTTCATTGAGACAGTTTAAATCTGCTCCCGAGTCTATTAAAACTAAATATTGGAAGTCATACTCATTATTGACTACGATTTTGACTAATACAAACCATTTTTTAGTAATCACTTTATTAAGTAAATTTAAGGAAGTAGTATCATCTTCCTTGATTTTGACTCCTGAAGATTCAAGTTTATTCTTAAGATTATAAGTATGGACTAAATTATCAAATTCAATATCATCATTTTCAATTACTACATCCGAAATGTTATTTGGTAATTCTAAAATTTGTATCCTATTTTTTAATTGGGATACTTCAATTTTAATATTATTCACCTCTGTTTTGAGTTTACCAATAGTGGGTTCTTTATGAATAGCTTCAAGTTGACTGATTCTTTTCATTATAGTAGATATCAGAACTAGTAGAGGAATTATATATTTGTACTAGGTCAAATAGATTATTTCTTAAGGATTCATCTAATATAAGAGTTTTGATTTTATTTTTGACTTTACATTGGCTTTTATAATGGCCAATTTTACCAAATTTATAACAGACAGGCAATTTTCTTTTGCCCTTTTTCTTAAAGGCAGAATATTTGGGAGCAAATCTTTTGATAAATTTATCTCTTTTCTCTCTATGTTTGTATTTCTTAGAATGATATTTTTCTTTTTGGTTAGATCTATGTATTTTTTTATGAGATTTATGAATTTTATCTTTTTCTATGTGGTAACCAAATTATTCACAAAAATCACCTAATTCTTTTCTACCATTCATTTTTTGTTTATCAAGTTGTTTCTTTAGTTTCATATCTGTGCATAATGCTAATCCTTCAGCACATATTTCAGCAGATAATTCTCCTAACATATATTTAAAATAATTTATTATACCACTATTTTTATTTTTAAGACGTTCTTTTACCTTCTCAGCGAATAAATAAGGTAATCCAGCTATGAATTTTTCTTTCCAGTGTTCAAGCTGGCTATCTTCTCTTGGTAATAAACGGGAAAAGAATACATCTTTATACCATTTATAATGGGATAGAGTCGGACATCTTAAATTAGATAAAAGATCTTCGAATCTAGATGCTAAGACAACAGTATTTCCTATAAAATGGAGAGTAATAGTATAAATTAGTGTATTGACTGCATCACTTTCTGTATAAAGGACATCTTGGTTTTGTTCATTTTTGGCAGTCCATTGTCTTGTATTATTTAATATTTGTTTTTTAATAGATTCCTCCTCAGTATCCAAATCTGCTTACATAGATAATGTTTTCCTAGCTGATATTACCATAGATGACAAACACATTCATATTGACCCATATAATTAGCTCCCTTTTATTTTCAAAACCATTTAAACCTGATCAATGGTATTAAAACCCGTGAGTGGTAAGTAAGTTTTAATAGAAACAGGATCAGTTTCTATTGTTCACTTCTTTCAAACAAATACAAATCTGTATGCTTACTCTAAGCTACAGATCAAAAAATTACTTACCTATGAGGATTCGGGTAACAACCCTACTCAAAGGAAAAAATTATTAAATACTGAATACCAATATAAATATTTTCGGTATGCTGAATTTATTGAAGCTCGGCATAAAGTCTTTTTATACCAGAATCCTAATAATACTCATTCTTGATAAATCCAGTTCAAAATGCCTATACTTGAAAGATTTCCTAACTGCTTCCGCCATTGGTTCCTTATTTGGGGATCTTCTACCCAAATACTGCCAGACACTTTTCAAGCCTTCCAAAATAGATTCTCTGAACATAATACATGTACAGATTTGATAGACTACCATCTTTATTTCATGTCTATATATCAAATACCCTGGATCTGCAAATGGCAGTATGCTATTTCCGAAAATCATTCTAATAATTATACATATATTCCCCGTCTTGGGAAAATTAAAATCAAATGGTGGAAAATATTTAGCACGGACCCACGTTCTTTTCCTCTCAAAAGGATTCCTCCATCCTCTGAGATATATAATACTTCTGCTCATAATACTGCACCCAATATTATTGACCTACATACTTTATCTTCTTATATTAAGCAAATGAAACAAGCTTATCTTAATCCTACTCTTGCAGAATTAGAAAAACAACTCTTTGAAATATTTGCTAAACCCTCTACAGTACTGACGGCATCAGAAGAAATGGTCCAATCCGGTAATCCCTTACTGGAGGATTTCAGTCAAAAACCATATTCTTAAGCCCAAGCCCATTAAGTACAAGAAAATATTCTCCTTATCTAGAAAAATATCCCAATTATCCATAAAGCAGACCTGATAAAGCAGACCCGATATGACTCTTAAATAGTGAAAAGCAAGATTCCTTCACTTGATAAGACTCCTACACAGTATAAAGCAAGTAAAAGTAACCCCAGGCACAATAATTAGATTCCTTTTTTGATATGACTAAATATTAGTCAAATCAATTCCTTCCTCTTCGAACATCAAGGCGTCCACGTGTCCTCAATAAATAGTACCATGATTGTCTTTTTATAATAAAGCAAGATTCTCACCGACCGCTGTTGTTTTACTGCCACATGGCATCCCATTCTACCAAGCCTTCATCACCGACACTACTGAGACTTCCTTAGCCACAAAAGCAGTCTTCCTTATCTACAAAGGCATCTTCCATCATATCACCATCCTCTCAGAGGCGCATCTTCGTCCACCTGGCAGCCATCGACATATGGCTCCATCTATAAAACCCCATCTCCACTCAAGTTGAAAGCAGAGAACAAGAAAACCTCACAGCCACATCAGAAGTCCTTCTTCAACATTCCTCACTTACTTTTCTCTGCTATTCTCTCTTTCTTTTCTATTAGAACCCTCCACCTTGGACGGATCTTCATACTAATGCAGTTCAAAGACTCAAACTAAAAGCTAAAGAATTACCTTGTTTAACTTTACCTAATCCTACTGCGTTCAAAATAGTTGAATGTGATGCCTCTGAACTCGGTTTAGGAGGAATGTTAAACCAACAAATTGATTCTCAAGAACAACTCATTCGTTTTACTTCCAAAGCTTGGAATCCTACTCAAAAGAATTATTCTACCGTCAAAAAAGAATTATTAACTAATATACATTGTGTAACTAAATTTCAGAGCGATATTCTTATATATATATATATATATATATATATATATATATGAAAAATGATCCGGTGAGCTCATAGGAAAAAATGAGCCCTTAGCCAATCTGACGATCACGAATGCCGGATAGTGCTTGAATTTTCATTTTTTTCTACAAATGCGAATCACTTGAAATTTTAGACGTGTTCATCAAAAATAGGTGAATCTTTGAAAAATATATAAAAAATATTTTACATGCAAAACATTGACCAAAATACCCCGGTAAAGTTTTAAAGGTATTCTGGTCAATTTATTTTTTGCGGATTTTCTTTCTATTTTTATTAAGTACCGCTTGATGAGAAAAACACACGTCTAAAATTTCAAGTGATTTGGATTTGTAAAAAAGAAATTAAAATTCAAACACTACCGAACATCCGTGATCATCAAATTGCCCAGATTCAATCTGGGCCGTTGGGCTCAATTTTTCTTGTGAGCCCACTGACTCATTGGATCATTTTCCATATATATATATATATATATATATATATATATAGAAAAAGCTGGGATTAGCCCACTCATATGAACATATGAACCCAACGGCCCAGATTGAATCTGAGCCGATCTGACGGTCATGACCTCATTTTATTTTTTTAATTTTAATTTTTTTTCTACAAATCCAAATCACTTCAAATTTTAAGCGTGCGTTTTTCTCATCAAGACACCTAATAAAAATATAAAAAAATTATTCCTGAAAAACAAAATCACCAAAATACCCCCGAAACATTTTAAGGGTATTTTGCTCAATTTATTTCATGTAAAATGTGTTTTTGATATTTTTCGAAGATTCACCTATTTTTTATGAAGATACATCTAAAATTTCAAGCGATTTGGATTTGTAAAAATAAAAATAAAAATTCAAGCACTATCAAGCATCTATGATCGTCAGATCGACTCAGATTCAATCTAAGACGTTGGGCTCATATATACATATGAGCTAGTGGGCTAATCCCATCATTTCCCTAGCTGATATGAACATATGAGCCCAACGTCCTAGATTGAATCTGGACCGATCTGACGATCACGGATGCCTGGTAGTGTTTGAATTTTTATTTTTATTTTACAAATCCAAATCACTTGAAATTTTAACAGTGTGTTTATAAAAAATAGTTAAATCTTCAAAAAACATCAAAAAAATATTTTATACGAAATAAATTGACCAAAATACCCCCGAAAAGCTTCGGGAGTATTTTGATCATTTTGTTTTTCACGAATAATTTTTTTTATGTTTTTATTAGGTGCGCCTTAATGAGAAGAACACATACCTAAAATTTCAAGTAATTTAGATTTGTAGAGAAAACAATAAAATTCAATAACTATCGGACATATGTGATCGTCAGATCGGCCCAGTTTCAATCTGAGCCGTTGGGCTCATATATTCACATGAGTTAGTAGGTTAATCCCATCTTTTTTTATATATATATATATATACACACCAGACCGGATGGCTACTCCCTGATGGAGAAGGCAAAAAGACTTCAAAAGAAAGTACTTGGGAGTGCATATGCATACATGCATACATTGCCTGGAGCACATGGCCAGACCCTATGGCCACTCCATGGTGGGAACAGGTAAAAAGGTTTTAAAGGGAAAGCACATGCTTACATGACCTGGAGCATATGGCGGCTCCATGCTGGGAAAAACAAAAAAAAATGTAAAAGGAAACTACATACATAAATACATGCATAACATTTCTGACACATACAAAAACATCCGCATACAAACATTTAGATAAACACCCACGCATGCATACATTGCAATACGCAGGCATGCATACGCACACAACCACAATAATGACAAAAGTGCCTACTTAATAATGCATGTAGCTGTTTTGCTATCCCAACATATCTCTCTCCCTCTCTCTCTCATGCAGGGGCACACGCGCTTTGCACCTACAGGTGGCAATCACAGCTTGCTAGCATACTGGAGCAGTAGTGAGGGGGTCACTAATTAATTTCATGTATATGAATCTAAAGGGTTGTCAAATGTAGATTTTGAAACTCTAAAAAACCTAAAGATCCAAGGAGAAGAATGGGACCTTAGTTCACTTTCTAGAATCGCAAATATTGTCCAAAACATTCAATAAAAGAAAAGCCATATAGCTAAATCAGAAAAATGCAAGATAAACCTGTTTATTTTTCACATTGTGAACAATATTGTTCTTTTTCAGGATGATGATAACCAATTCACCAAGTATGAGGACTCGGGTTGGGACTCACTACAGTCCCAAGATCAATTTAAGCAACTCACCTCAACTGAACCTGTCAGAGACTCAGACAAGTCTTTAAAATACTAACAATAAAACCTCATGAACCAGCAAGGCTCAGCAAACAGGCTGCCGAGTCCGAGTAACTCCGGCGAGTATGAGTCAGACTAACTGAGTTTATGAACACTGACCTAGTTGGTAAACCTTGTGAACCAGTAAGGCTCAGCATACAGGCTGCCGAGTCCAAGAACTCTGGCGAGTATGAGTCAGACTAACTGAGTTTATGAAAACTGACCTAGTTGGTAAATAAGATGAGATGTGTTATTATGACAAATGTCTAGAGGGTAACTCAAATTGTACCTGTTGATCCAGAAAAGTGGCAATGTCAGTGGGATGAATATTTTCTACATTGAATGCACAAAGAGGTGCACGCTTGACAGTTTCTGAAGGAGCAGGACCATAGATGCGCACATTAGGGAGTGCTTGGAGGCTGTCATATAGATAAACTCCCAGCTCCAACTGAAAACAAAACAACGTCATCAATATGAGTGTGTGTGTATGTGTGTGCGTGAGAGGAAGAGAGATAGATTCTTGGCGCTTAAAAGATCTCACCACTAAATTTCTTTTGAAGCCTCTTTCTTTTGTTCTTTTTTTTTTTGGTGGGGGTGGCGGGAAAAGAGATATTATGGATTGTTTGAAGAATCTCAGTACTGCATTTTCTTTCTAGGATTATGAAAAAGAAACCATAGACCGTAGGAAAAAGGGACAACATACCCCATACTCATGAATATTTTGCATGCCAATGCCCGACAGATAGTCAACAGCTGCCCCCAGCCCTATGGCTTCCCCAATTGCAGGAGTTCCGGCCTCAAACCTGTCACAAAGAAAAGGAAGAAAATCATATATATAGGATGAGGTTTTTGTAGGGCCTCAACGTTGAACAATCAAAGTAACGCCCACCTCCAAATCGTATCGAAAGCAACAGTTTCGGTGCCAAAAAGTCTTGCAATGGCTTAAACATCTATTTCCACCCTTAATTATGAAATTTGAAGTCCCAAAAATAGTTTGGATTGAGCAGATCTATAACTACTTAAAAATCATCAAAATGGACAGTCCAAGTGATATATAACGATATGCACTATTTTTAGGACTTGAAATATCTTGAAGTCAAGATGATTGATGGAAAAGTTTTCTAGCATTGGAACATTTTTTTCCGTTAGGTTTTTAAGATGCACCTCACTTCTACAGTAGAAAGTTGGTGCCTTGCATAAACTTTGTCCTTATTTGAAAAGTTGAAAGAGAGGAAGAGCTTTTTCTATGGCACCACTTCTTAGTTCTTTATGTAAGATAGTTGAACTACCCAAGGCAAACTCGATTAAGATCAGAAACTGCTTCTATTGAGAAAGCCTTGCTTTTTCCAGAATATTATTGTTAACCTGAGAAAGAGAAAGAGAGAAAGTATAATAAAAGAAAACATCGTCACTATGTGTGTGTTTAAGGTGTGACAACTAACAGAAGATCTCTAACCTAGAAGGAGGTTCTGCATATGTAGAGTGATCTAGAAACACATCAGCAATCATCTCACCGCCACCTGAAATATAGTACCAAACAGCTTAGTCACAAGGAAACCCAATAAACTGCCCATCTATAAAAGATAAAGCAGCACTTGTCCCACCATACAGCTTTGAAGCTCATAATATGCCTTGGCCAATCCATATCAAATGTGGCCTAACTCAAAATACAACATGCGCTTCTAAAATTAAAAGAATTTCAAACTTAAGATGGCACAAGCTCTTGTCTTTAACAAGTGATTATCCTTCTTTCTAAGGATAGTTATATCATACAAGACTGGTCCATGCCCTATGATACACAACAGGTGCATCCACTGTCCGATCCTGATGAGGAGCTATCAAGATTCACTGCAGTTCCCAATGACAGATGTTTGCGAGGATGCATTTCAATCTCCCATTCTCCGTCAATATGCATGGACATTAGATGTCATCAGGCCACCATATACCAAAAAGCAGTGGTATATGTAGTGCTTTCTGCATTTCTATGCCTTGAATGCTAGAAAGTAGCCATAGCCTTAACAATATAATAAATTCTGATTATTTTCCTATCGATGAATGAGAGTTGCTATTATCCCATCTAAGAAAGAGATAACTAAAGTAGTTAAAATATATAAATTTAAAATAAACTTATGATAGCATAAATTTTGATATTTTTCCTTTCGATGAACAAGACTTGTTGTCGCCCAATGCAAGAAATAAATACGTAAAATAGTAAAAACATATAACACAAAAAGTGGATTAAAATTAAGGAACCAAGACTATCCCCTCCAAGACCCTAAACAACTAGTCATCCCCTTAAACTGCCTACCATCAACCCAAAAAGACCAAAACTTTGTATCTAGCAGCAATTAAGGCAATACAAATGCACAAGGACATGTGTTTTTCTGTGAATGTGCACACAACCGAGTAGTAGATGTGGCTGAGAGCACATGAGAAATAGAAAGATAAGAGAGAGAGAGAGAGAGAGAGAGAGAGAGCATACCCAAGAAAGGAGGCATTGAAGACAGGAGCTTACTTTTACCATACAAGAATCCGATGCCTGTAGGCCCACACATCTGAGAGAAGTTTATTACTCAGTTGGAGCAAGCAAACATTGTATAACTCTATAGCCTTTTTAAAATCTCCAAGCAAAACGCCCTCTACGTTATTGACGAAAGGCCCCACGATAACAGAAGTTACACCAGAAAAACAAAAATAGAGATATTGAAAACCTCAAGCAGAGAAGGCGAGTGATGATGAATCTGACCTTGTGAGAGGAGGCAACTAGGAAATCAGCATCTAATTCCTGTACATTAACCGGTAAATGAGGAACACTTTGACAAGCATCAACGAGCACTTTGGCTCCCACATCATGTGCCCATTGCACAATGTCGCCAATGGCAAGAAAAGAACCTGAAAAATAATTGTAGTATACATCATACAGTTGGATACTTTCATGGTCAGGGTGGCGGAGCCACAACATGCATCTCGGGATCCATTTCTACCAACCATATGTACTCATCAACAAGTAAAATAAAATAAATAATTTAATAGGCATTTCCATCAAAGGATTAGTTAATAACTTCATATATTTCAAAGGAAGTTAAGTCACTAGAGATGTACAATTTCAGTCCACTACAAGTTTGTCAACTATGATTTTGAATCATCTGCAATAGAATTTCAACTTGTGCAATGAATTGAAAGTTCTTGCTCATCTAATTCGAAAAGTTTTTTTTTTTTTGGTAAAATTTAATTCGAATCTGGTTTTCTGTAGGGTTAATTCGCATTCAGTTCTTAAAAGGAATCAATATTTTAACAAATAAACACTATTAACAAAAGGTAATGATTCCAACATAATGTAAATCAATAAAGGAAATGTTTCATATAACATGACTTTGAATTTAACTGGGCTAGAAATCTCGCATTTCAACAGAACTTTATGTCATCTATGCATTCATTTAGGTCAAGTAAGAAATAAAATGCCAAAACGTCTGGCTGCATAAGTAAAATCACAAAGAATATAATTTTTGAAAAAATGATCTGGGTCACTAATTTTACCAAGTGCATTTGAGACATGATGTAAGACCACAATCTTTGTCTTCTTCAAAATTAATGATTTCAATTGTTCCACATCTGGCACTTCTTCTTCTGTCAAAGTCACAAACTTCAAGACTGCTCCAGTCTTTTGAGCTACAAATTGCCAAGGAACTATAGCGCTGTGATGCTCAGCTATAGTAAGTAAAATCTGCAACAGAGTCCACTTAAGGAATTGAGTGCGTAACCACTTAGTCAGACACTTAAATATTATAGTTAGATAGCCATGAAATTCAGTACCACATTACCCACTCCTAATTCCATATAGATAAGTGAAGAGAATATTTGTTTGGTTCGTGGTTCTACTTTTCTATACTTTTGGGAATGATTTTGTAGCATTTTTACAACTTACGGATCACAAGATGCAGCTTATATTATAAATCCAAGGTAATATCAATACAAGTTGCAGTTTGCTTCACAAATTCAGTTCATGCTTGGGTAGGTGGTTCAGTGAGGCAACAGGTGACCAACTACAGTAGAAGTTGGGGACTATAGGTGACAATTATGCAACAGAAGAGAGCATTATTTTTTTGAAGATTCACCAACTGAGATGGAGCCAATTTGTCAGTCTAGAGAAGCTAGCTATCTAATCTATTCACAGAAGGGCATAAAAATGAGATGACCCACAAGAAAAGCACTAGTGATTCCATACCTCATCTCCAGATTTAAGGTTCGAAAGACCCCATGAATAAGCCACTAGATTAATTGCCTCGGTAGCATTTCGAGTAAATACAATTTCCCTCGATTCCGATGCATTGATAAATGTTGCTACTTTTTGCCTAGCTAGCTCATATTCATCTGTGGCTTTAGCACTACCTTCATCAAGGATAATAAGTGCCAGAACACATACATGAAAAAACAGAAAAAAGCAGTATAAATAGCTTTACAAAAAACTACTTCCATAACTACAAAATTCAGATTTATTTCAATATGACTATAAGTAGGAAAAAACATTATAGATAGACCACACCGCACTCTAATTATTACAAAAACGCTGTATTTTTTAAATGAGTATTACCAAGCACTGGCAGAGATTGTAGCTCGATTTCGAGAGATTTTAGCTCAATTTTTTGTCACATGCACATTAGCTTACATACGATATCATATTTCAATCTTAATGTGGTCGCAAAGGAAGTTTGTGTTCCTTATATAAATAGCTGGGTCCCTGGTAAGATATGAGTCTGCAGCATAATCTAGTGAGTGTAATCTCTTCATCCCTTGATACACATACCGCCGTACATATATGTATGTACATCTAGGGTGTGTATGGATGTACAATATTACTCTTGATAAGCACTGGTAATCCAAAGAATCTATATTTTGTTCGGTTGTGTGCCTACAAAGAACTTGAAAATAAGCCTTTAAGTGAGTTCCCATATGAGTTTACACCACCAAAAAAAGGTATGTATTCTTATTACCAAGTAACAACACTCCAATTTAATGGGGAATGATCGAAAAAGGCCCACTTCTTTCATTGAACCCAAGGAAAGGTTCTCTCTAAATCCCCGTCATTCTATGACCAAAACCTTCAAAATAAAGGTGAAAAACTCCACTATTCTTGATAGATTTCTCTGTTTTAGTCTGGTTTTCTTTTCAGAAATACACAATCTCAAAGTGAAAACGAAATTTCAGAGCCATATCTTGGAGCTTTGCCCATGTAGTCCACCAAACAGATGTTCTTTTCCTCTTACTCGTCAAACCCACAAAACCAGAGCCCAAGGTTTCACACCCTAAAACAATGGCAAAAGAGCCCTCTTTAACTTTGCCCCATCAATTCAGTTCTATCATAGACTGGGAAGGAATAATTATTGAGTTGGAAACATGGCTTGATCCCAGAACCTGGTTGTTTTTCTTGCAATAACAAGGCCTGAAACCCCCACCCAATTTCTCCTCAGAAAAGTTCAGGACATGAGAAGAAACCAGCAATTTCAGAGGTTTGGATTAAAGACCCAACTGAAACCACGAGTAATTGTCGAGTTGGAAACATAGCTTGATCCCAGAGCCTAGTTGTTTTTTTTTCTATAACACAGCCTAAACCCCCACCGAAATTTCTCCTCAAAAGAGTTCAGGCCATAAGAGCACAGAAAGCGATTTCAGAGGTTCTTTGCTCGAATTAAGACCCATTCCAAGACGGCCCACTCAAAGGAAATAAAAGACTTACCAGAGCTTTCATGGTGGAAAACCCGTTCCCCTGGGGTCAGGGTCCAAAGAATTTGTCAAATCCCTAAAAAGTACAATATCGCAACGGCGAGGTCTCAACAAGACCAAGAAACAGAGGATAGCAATAAACCTTCAAATATAATGAATTAGAGTGATTTTGATTTTGTGGCGGAAGATTTTAGTGGAGGAAAATGAGAGATTGAGATGTTTGATTTAGCTGCTAAAGTTTTGAATTTCTCTAAGGGTAGACGTGTGGAGTTTTGGTTGCTTGAATTCGAGCATAGATACAGAGAGAGGGCAAAATGAGAATGGTGGGTGTGGCTAGTTTTCAACCTAGTTATGAACTTGCATCAGATGATATGGTGTTTCATTAGCTTGATGAGATTTAAAAATGGATACAAATATATTTTATTAGAGTTCGATCGCCTGAATCTGAGGACACAGAACTCGATAAGGAGGCTTAAATCGCTAGGGGGGTATTAAGCTAGGAGTAAAAAAATAAAATACGTTGCGTTTTATCTAAAAGCCAAGTATAAGACTGGGTGATTTAAACCTGGTTTTGGGTATGTGCTGTTTGGATAGCATCTGGATGGAATCCAGATTTTACATTTCAATTGTTTGGACTCACAAGCTTGTAAAATTGCTAAGTGCCAGTTTGGATGTACCCAAAATTGCAATATTTTCGGATTGCAATTAAAAAATCTTGTGAAACAAATTTGAACCATTTGGATAACCTCAGGATTTTGTTAGATTTTTAGATTGAAATAAAAAATACTGCAGTGTCAAGGCAAAGGTTACCGTATAAAAAAATTCAAGTAAGACTTGAATTTTTTTTTTATGAAATTGCAGCTCTCTCACCCCCGTGCAAACTTCAACCCGTGACCTAACAACTCCATGAAACCTTAGAAACCCCAAATCTACTCTCTCTGAATATATAGAGCATTTTCATTTTTTCTCTCTAGAAAAACCAGAGAAGCTTAAGCCCCATCCATGGCAGCCCTAGGCAGCGTCTTTGTAAAGCCAAGGCCCTTTCTCTCTCTACAAAAGGCAAGCCTTTTCTCTCATATCACACCCATGGGAAACCCCTTCTCTTCATGAATAAGGAGAAGCTCGGTTTGCAAAAAACCCATATCACACCCATGAGAAACCCCTTCTCTTCATGAATAAGGAGAAGCTCGAGTTGCAAAAAACCAAAGAAGCTCAAGCCTCATCCATGGCAGCCCGAGGCGGCATCTTTGTAAAGCCAATGCCCTTTCTCTTTTTAGGCAAGTCTTTTCTCTCATACCGCACCCATGGGAAGCCCCTTCTCTTCATGAATAAGGAAAAGCTCGGGTAGCAAAAAACCAGAGAAGCTCAAGCCCCATCCATGGCAGCCCTAAGCGACGTTTTTGTAAGGCCAAGGCGCTTTCTCTCTCTACAAAAGGCAAGTCTTTTCTCTCATACCACACCCATGGGAAACCCCTTCTCTTCATGAATATGGAGAAGCTCGGGTTGCAGGTTTGCTTATTGTATGGAAACAAATTTTTTGACACAAGAAAACTTTTTGGATTGGCAAGAGAATTTTGGAAGGGTAGAATGCGACTTTGCTTTAAGTATGTTAACTCCATCCAAACAGCCCAACATAATAATAAAAAAAGATGGCAATGTTTCTTAATTAAGGATGAAAAAACTTACGATTTTTTTCAATGTGAAGGTTTTTTTATTTGACATCCAAACTGGCCCTAAAATCTGGGTTTTGGGTATTTCCTAGGCACTGCTCCAAGATACTCATGTTCACACAAGCTTATTTTTCAAGATTCTGAGCCATTAATTATATGGGACATATTGTACACGTGGTGGGTACACAGATAGGTAGTTTTTTTATTCAACGAAGGCAGGGTAGAGGATGCTCTAAAACTCAGAGATATGGGTTCTCATTTCAACTTCACGGGACAAAGAAAGAACTTGTGTCAAGTTCACTCATCAATACAACATTACAACAAATAATACAAACATGCATATAGACTTGTGTATGTAATAATACCTACCAAACAACAAAATAGTGTTATAAAGAATATACTAATTTTGGATAGAGTAATAAACTCTAGATAGAATTAATTTCCATCCAAAAGGTCCCCTGTGACATTATGATATGAACTTGATTGAGTTTCTTTGTTGTTCATTTTTTTTTTTTCTTTCATCAAAAAATTGGGTCCAGATATCGATTGAATCCTTACACGTATGTACCATAAGTTTTCTTAAAAACTGTTGTCAAAGGAAGAAAATAGTCAAATGTTTCGGCTGACATGGGGAAGCCTATGGGTCTTTTTCTTAATGATGAAAATATAAAAATATAAGGAAAAAAAAGAGTATATCCAAAGCCATACAACAGTTTTCAAGATATTTAATTAACAATAGGTGCAATTTCATCAATTTATCATCAAAATTAGACTATAGTAGAAATTGTTCACCTACCACAAAACCATTCACATATGCATAGATTATGACTTTAAAAGATAACCATAACCTCGTTGCATTCATACCCACTATCGAAAATTAAAATAAAACTAAGTTATAGATGTTAAGCTCGAATTTAAAAAATCCTAGGGCTAAAAGCAATTACTATCAATAAAAGAACTATCAGGATGATAAAAATGAGAATAAGTTAATTCAAATAAGTTAATTCAAATTTCAACATAAATTGAATGACATATAAAGGGATATTAAGAAAAACTGAAATTAACAAATTAAACATTTCCCTGCATAGATGAAAGTTCAACCCCACAAGTAAACATCCAGTTTGATTTTGCCATTAATCCAAAGCCATTATAAACCATGCATAGCATAAAAGATCATAAAGAACCCCACGATCCAAAGAAACAAATTCCACACAAACCTATATAAAAAGTGAGCAGGCAGAAAGGAAGACATTAAATGTTATCTTTAGATACCTCAAGTGATGAATTCCTCGATGTACATTGGAGTTGAAGCTCTCATAGTAATTTCGTAAACAGTCCAAAACAAGTGATGGCTTCTGAGATGTTGCAGCATTGTCCAAATACACCAGTCTTGAACCATTCACCTCCTGTAAATTGTATTCAACCAACTTACCTTTAATATGTGATGATTGAACTAGTATCAGCAAAATAACCATACTAAATCAAAGCACACGTCAAAATCAGATTCAATTTTGAAAGGACTTTTTCTAATAGCATGTTAGCCAGAAGACAATTCCAATGCCACAATAAAGCCTAAACCATCTAGAAGGGCACCCAGAAATACCATTGCTCTAAATAAGTCGTGCAAATCACACTCCTTACTGCCAAGATGCAAACAAAAAGATAAAGCATTAGAGGCTTGACTTACCACAGGAGTAACCATGAACCAAACTATTCCGCTGCATAAGAAAAGCAAGTAGCAGGTATTGTTAGATGCCTAGACGGTACAGATTTCTACGTGAATATACCTGCACGCTTATGCTACAATGGCATGGATACATGACCTAGTGTCTAATACGATACGAGTATCAGGAACACCAATTCCATTATTGGCCTTTCAAGAACGATACAACCATACATCACTTGTTCATTTCACGGAAGGGGAAGTGTGTCATTAAGTACTTTTCTAGTGACATTCCAAAGTAAAAAATTAAGCAAAAGTATCTTTATTATCAGATCCTTCATGTGTCAATACATGCCAACAACCATCGATATCTTGGTTGTCAGTGCATGCAGACCCTACATGCATGTGTCTGTTTCTAATTTTTGAGACAGAAGCTGTGTCCCTCATGTATCAACATGTGTCAAAAACCACGGACATAATGGTAGAAGTTAAATAGTTGCAAATATATGTGCTCACTCAAATATATGTGCTCTCCCTCTGCAAAAATTGCTACATCATCAATGATTTAAATAAAAAGATTCAAGCTAATATCAACAACATATAGAACTGAATCCCAGAGAAGTTCCAGGTGAAATATGTCAAAGGAGTCTATTTATGATCAGAGGGATATTGACAGACTATATTCCATTTTTTCCAAATTTATTTAGAGCGTGAACTTTCTTCCCCTCTCAAATACACAATTGAAAATCTATCTGCTACTGGAATTTATGGATATGGGGTTTAAAATTTCCTTATAACTGCATCTCTTTTCTCTGACAAATCTACAACCCATTATGCTTAGAAGTGCACTTATGAATAGATAATGTCCAAATTCCTGCCATATTCCAACACTTTATCCCAATGATGCAGAACATACCAATAAGTAATGATTAATTAAATATAATTACTTATTAATGAAAGGCAATTCTAAACTTCCAGATGAAACTGTTTTCCAGCAAATGATAATAAACCTTGCATAAAAACACCCATACAAATAATTCTTCAAATTCCTAAAATTTTATTATGTGGAAGATAGTATAGACTTTGGAATGGTTCTTAGTGTAGGATATAGTTTTAATTACCAGGATGAAAGAGAGAGGCAGAGAGGGAGGAAGGGGACACAATTGGTTATGGGTTTAGTTGTCTAGGGGTAAGATTGAAATAGCTATAATGGGTAATGGGATTACAAATAGGGGGTAAACATGAAGGGAAGAATATCAGATTTCGTATTGTAGCATTGTAAAGGGAAGAGTTTCCCCTCAAAGACGAAAGTTGGAGGAGTTCCCCCTCGAAGAGAGACATTGCATTGTTCTTATTGTTCGTTCTTTTCTTATTTAAAAAATTAGCTATATGAGCCTGCGCTCTTGCATTCCTTTCTTTCAATTCCTAATATAGATCTATTTAGTCTACAGAAATTTATACAGAACAACCTTCCAGGTTGAGTTGGGGATCAACATGATTTCTCATGGCTGACAGTTCTCGAGTTCCAGAAATGAAGAAGATGGAACAAGAAATAAAGTAAATCATTAAAGAGAATGAGGCTGCACAGTCACACACCATGAGTAATATTCATTCCTTAATTGCATTTATGGATCAAAAGTATGATGAACTATCTATCTCTCTAAAAGAAAGTGCAAAAGGAGGTTCACTGCTCAAGCCCCTCCTAAGGGACATCCATCCATTGCATGAGCAATCAAGCCCTCCAATGGGACTGCCATGCACCGCAATAGCAGCTGTCAACCTTTTTATTTTTCGTTCTGCGAGGATTAAATTTCCACAGATTGATAATGAGGGCCCTACAAGTTGAAATACCAAGCACAATAATTCTTCACCTTCAACCAGCTTGCCGAGGATCAAAACGTGAACTTCGCTTCTTTCCATTTGGAGGGTGATGCTGTGCAGTGGTATCAGTGGCTTCGAAAAATGTGGAGTAAGTCTGACATAGCAAGATTTTGTTGCCTTCACTTTGGTCCTAGCCAATTTGGTGAGGAAACCACTCACTAAGATCCAGCAAACAAAGTGGGTTCTTGAGTATCAAACTTATCAAACACAATTGAAGAAGCCAGCCAAGAGCCAATGAATAACTGGATCAAAGGAGTCTATTTTCACTACTTAGTTTTATCAGTGCACTAAATGAATAAATGTGATGCCCATTCTAACAAATCTTTTGGACTCAATTGGATTGGCGCATCTACAAGAATATAAAATACTAACCCAATAACAATAGTTGAAGCCTCCAACCCCGAGATTGCACCCACAAATACACCTGCGACACTAAAAAGCAGAATACTAAAAAGCAATGCTTGTCACACAGTTAAACCGGACCGAGAGGAAGGGGCGGAGAGGTAAAGGGTTGTTTTACAACTGCGACAAAAAACATGGCAGCACACTACTAGCCTTGTTCTCATTTAAAGTTCTAGCAATATCAGCCTACGTTCTTGCATTCCCTTCTTCCAATCTCCAGTACAAATCTATTCTGTCCATATCGAATTTCTACAATCTTATCCCATAAAAAACATAGAAAAATTTCACCACATGACTGAAAAAAAAGAAAAACAAACTTTCCTGATGATACTGTTATTTCAGATAATATCACCAAAGAAGAGACGCATGTATAAACAAACCATGCTCCAAAACCCACTAATTATCAAACGCCTAATTCCATGGCAAGAAGAGAGCAACTGATAATCATCAAAGAATACAAATCAGATTAGTTACCAGTCCAAATAAACTCGAGAAATCTACTGAAAATACCTGGTTAAGAATAGGGAAGTCCTGTCTCCTTAAAAACCCTAATGAATTGCCTACTCCTTCTTTTGCCGTCAAAGAAGCCGCCTCAGTGGCCATCGAAACTCTAGGAACCCTAGGGTTTAAGCTTCTCCATGGAGAAACCCTATAGAAAACTTCTTTTAAAACATGACCAGTTAGGGTTAGAGGACAAGAGGTGAAAGGCTTGGAAGAAGAAAACTGGCAGACAAATGCCATCCAAAAATGATCGCAAAAGGAAAAAATGAACTGCGCTAAAATTGTCTCCTGGCCGGGTGTGTCTCGTTATATAGTCATCTATCCTCCCGCGAATTTATATGGAATTTTCAGTGACTCGATGAAATTATGCGGAGTACAGAAAGTGAAATGTGCCCTACGTTGCGATGGTATGGCATCCACATGATGTCGACGCTTGAGGGTAGGTTGGTAATGGACCGGGACCTGCTCCAGGTCTGGGTATGGGTTCAAATTATTCCCAGCAGATCTGTTATAGGTTCAAATACTTGACATGAACACTATTCCCGTCCAATTTATTATTTAAATAATATTTAATAAAATAAATAATAATTATATGGGTATGGTTTGTGTAAAGCCGAGGCCCTAAACCATCAAAATAAGGCGTGCCTTCAAATGGTATCGAAAGATGTAGTTACAATACTCAAAATCATTGTGATGGCCTGAAAATTTAGTTTCTATCTCTATCTGTAAACTTTAAATATTCAAAAATAGTATAGATCAAGCAAATTTATGAACATTTAAGAATCTGAAAAATTGACGGTAAAAAAAATGCATTACAAGATACATTGTTTCTAGGGCTTGAAATCCTTTTTTTTTCTATGTCTGTATATCTTGAGGTTGAGATTACCAATTTGAGAGTTTTTGGGCATTAAAACAACCTCTTTTGGTGAATTTTTACATGGATTGTTTAGGGCCTTGTCCTTATATAAACTTTTTCTTAACTATATAGTTCTAGTTATAATATTTAAAAAAGGGTGTGGTTTCTATAAGGTTGCAACCTTAAACATTCCAATTAAGGCGCACCTTAAAATTTTATCATAACATGTAATTTTGTTGTAAAAACTTCTTATTATTGTCTTAAAATTGATTTTATACCTAATTAGAAATTTTTAAATTTCAAAAATGGTTAAAATCAAGCAGATCTATAAAAAGAAAAGTATTCAATGAGACCATTTACCTTTAGTACAAGATGGTCACAATTAATCTTGACCATTAGATGCGAAAATGGATGAATGTATTTTATTCTATTGACCAAGTTCAAACTTCAAAATAACTTTTATTGAACTTTGTAATACACCTAAGCTACGAGGTTTCACATCGTATGGTTGTAAGTAATTGTAATATCTTTATATCAAAAGTAAATGGTATTGTGGTACACAATACTGAAAAAGAAATGATTGTGTTTATTGGGGCTACTTGTTATGGAATAAGACTTTTGTCACGGTTAGGGCTACTCTTTCTAAGAGAAACTGGACGTACATAATTATAAGGAATTTTAGTGTAAAATTTCATGTATGATTTGAAAGTTGGGTGAGATTTGTATAGGGTGTCAACCTTACACCAATGTTATCAAATTCGTTTCGCTTCAACTGAAGAGGCTGAATCCTTTGGATTTAAAGCATAGACTGAAGCAAAGCGAAGCTTGGTGTTGTAGCTTCAGTCAGATTCGAGACACTTCGGGCTGCTTCGACCAGATTTGGATCTGCTTTGGGGCGATTGTGCCATTTATTGAGGGCTATAAAAAAAATGTGCTATAAAAGCTGAAATTCGGCCATGTGAAAGCATGCCATTCTTTCTTATAGTTGCATGTGAACCCTTGTGTTTTCAGTCATTTCTCTTCAAATTGTGTTGCAAATTTCTATGTAGTCTTATATATTTCAGCCTTCATTGAGACGCTTCTATTCTTATAGTAAAACAAAGACTTATATTTCATTATAGTGGTCAGGTATCACAAAACTTTTATGCATATATATGTAATTTGTTTCTGGTGTTGGTTTGTAGTGGTGTTCCAATGGCTCAATTTATTGCGACTCTAAATGCATCATTTCCCGCTTCTAAAAAATTTATCATTCACATGTTGGACAACACACACTTGTTTGTGCAAGCTCATGCTGGTGAAATGATATATAGGGAGTGACATATGGACAATAGATATTATCATGTGGCCACTTATTTGATTGACTTAGAGCTGGTCCCGAGTGTTAATTTGAGAATTTAAACAACTCGAGAAATGTATATCCCTTTAAATACATTTGTGCAAAATTACCATAATAAACCCGTGAGTAACATGCTAGGTACTTACATGTTAAAAGAATGCCCCTGGTAAAAGAATGCCCCTTGAATACCATGCTAAGTACCCGCATGTTAAAAGAATGCCTTTGTGAAATACCTATCGTAAATTCCAAACTCGATTAGGCACTACTGCCATATTTTTTGTTTTTTAAGCCATATATCATACAAAACTTGTCATAAATTCCAAACCCAATTGGGCTCTGTTGCCATATTTTTGGTTTTTCAAGCCGTATATCATACAAAATCTGTCAAAAATTCCAAACCCAATCAAGCACTATCCCAAGATAACGAGAGAGCTCCAAGATAACAAATCAATACAAACAATGAACACACCACAAACTAATTTTGCACTACTGATTAAAACAAACCAATTTCACACTGCTAAAGTTCGAAAACATCCATAAAAAGTAAAAGATACATGGTCCCATACGAGAAAAATATGTCAAATGGCTCCAAAAGGAACACCCTCCAAAAGGTGTGTTATTAAGTTTACAAATAATTAAAATATTCTTCTCACTACATGATAGCCTATTCTACCATCACCACCATCTATTGTGGATGGACATGACCATGAAACAAGGTAAACTCATCGGAGCTAGTGCAGACATTGTTTTATGACTTGGAAACATCAAGTGAAATGTGAAGTCATCCATCAATCGGTGTCTGCAACTGTACGACCATCAGTAAGTAATACAAGCACGGATAGAAGTACCACAATGCTTCTCAAAAAATTATTACCATTACTCAGCATGTTCGACATTCTCACATGACCCGTCCGTGTATCTTATATTTACATTTAACTTAAACGAAGAAAACCCATTTCAAATATTTATATTTAAATAATTCATATTAAAATCACATAGAGTACAAAAAATGGAGCAATCGTTCATTCATACTTGAAACATGCAAGAGATGGACAATTCATTTTGTCATGTCCACTCCCTTTGTAAACTGCACACTTTCACGTTTTGATACCTTAAATATTGCAATTGTGCCACTGTCTTCAATCATTTCACTCATGTAATTGGCGCTTTCTGCAACTTCTTATCCAAACAACTTCATAACTTTGTGTGTATATCTTCAAAGCTTGCAACTGTGCTATTGTCTTCAATAATTTCACTCATGTAATTGGCGCTTTCTACAACTTCTTATCCAAACAACTTCATAACTTTGTGTGTATATATCTTCGAATCGTGAGCCTCGATGTCAAACGTGGTCCTCATAAAAGGCTTAGATGTCATGTTTTTTAAGTTATTTTCTCTCATCTTAAGAAGTTTTTTATCATGCACTTTTATAGTAGTTTCCAACAATGTGCACAAGCTTGTATTGGAAGTCACATACATTTTGAAGTGCTCATTAATTTCTTCGCTTATCTGAATCAATGACATACCTGTCGTGAATGCATCTGCCATGTATGCATCAATCCATTGCTTTCAACATATGTACAATCTATTAAGCCATTCATTCCTAGAAGATCGTATTTCTCAGTAAGATATTTCCATTTTGACTCAAAGTCTTCCTCAGTTTGGCTTATTATACAGTTTTTGAATATTTCTGAGCAATATGGACTCATTCACATGACATGACACAATTTTTCTTTGACCTTTGAAAGTATGTGCCACTTACAATAATGATATCTGTCTTTATTCATAACTTGTCTCATTGCAGTGGTCATGGCAAGATCCTGATCGGTGATAACTACTCTGGGTTGACATCCACCAATTGCTTCTAGCCAATTTTCAAATACCCATACCAAAGACTCCACTTTCTCATCAAATATAGGGGCAAACCCAAAAAATGTTGTGCTAAGGTGGTGATTCACTCAAAGTATGGGAGCAAAGGGCATGCCAAAAGCATTTGTTTTATATGTGGTATCAAAGGCGACTATATCCGAGAAGTGATGGTAGAACACCCTTGACATAACAGCTACCCATAGTAGGCTGACAATGTGATCTTCTTCATCTAATTTCACTAGAAAAAAGATGCATGGGATCTCTTCATATCGATTAACCATTCCATCGCACGATTTCCATCTTCCCCTTTGAATTTTATTCTCTTGATTCCTAATTGGTTTTCAATGTCTCTTTGTAAGCAAAGGAGATTATCAATCCCTCCAGCCTGCTCTAAAAAGACATCATAGATATTTCGAGATTTTACCAAAGCAGAGCTCTTGGAGTTTATCATTGTCTTTGTCACGTCCGATATTGTTCAGTGTGATCGGATGAGTCGAGCTTTATGTGGAGATACAAGTAAGTGATTGTGATCCTTAACAAACTTTGTGACAACCCACTCATTGTTGGCATTTGTGCTTATGCACATATTCGCATCACATCCACACCATGTCTCAGGGACAATTTTTCTAGGTTGCACTTGTTTCACCATGCGGAATCCTTCTTTAGAACATTTATATTCCCTATCAATTCTCTTTCCATCCTTATTCGTGTGAGTACTTCCCTTTCTGATACCAAACCCTTCCACCAGTGCAAAAGCCTTATAAAATTCATATACATCATTTTCATCACTGAATTTCATTCCTATGCGGGGTCTCTCTATTTCAAACGCCTTGGATGACAACACATGTTCCCCATTTTCAAGATTTGTGTACTTATTGGGGGGCGGGGTTGCAAGCAATGGATCTTGCTTCGTGGACTCTATAGGATTCCCCATATTGTCATTCTCTGACCATGTGGGAGATGCCACACTTTTTGAAATGGTGAGGTCCATCTCAGGTGCTAAAATTACCCTACACAAATTACAAAATCTTTGTCAATTAATGACTTCAACACTTCACATATTTTTTAAAAAATGATTTTACAATTTTCATTTCTATTATCTTGCAACATCAATTCCACCATGTTTAAACCATTAACCAACCAAAAAGCTTCATGATTGAAAGGAAACAAACCAAATAAAAAAAATTCAATCACTTAACAGAGCAACATCAATGGATGCCATTTGACAATTTATTTAAAAATAAATCTCCAAATTATGACTTCACAGAGCAACAACAATTCCACCCTAATTGAACCATTAACAAACCAAAAAGCTTCATGATTGAAAGGAAACAAACCTAATGAAAAAAAATTCAATCACTTAACAGAGCATCTTGAGGTCTATTTGATCAATTTGAGGATTTTTGAGCATCGAAACAAGGTGGATTTTGGAAGGGCCCCTTAATTTGATTGTTTAGGGCTTCTTCTTTACATAGACTTTTTCCTTTAACACATGCCAAAATATATTTCATTCAGCACATTCTGTTCCATAAGATAATGTGTATTTACTCCATCGGCGAAAAACCTCACCTAAAATTAATTTTAGGGCCCCAAAAATTTTGAGGATTTAACATCTTCAACCCATAGATTAAGCTCAATAATAAAAATTCCTAATTGTATGCTCCATGCACATAAAAAATTAATGCATCAAGGTTGAATAGAGACTATCCAATTTTTAGATGATGAGAAGTGTTAGAATACTAAAATTTCAATTATTTTATTTTTTAATAATCATCTAGTAGTGCAATTCCTAAAATTTTAGATTGAAAGAAGTCCTTCCAAGTAGGTCTTCTGACTGAGATATGTGCTCTTGACAAATATCAATCTCATTAACAAACTTCATTGAATAGTAATATAAACCAATTTACATACTTCAAAGTTGGTAAAATTACAGCTTATACTAAACATAGTTTCCAAAATC
The DNA here is from genome assembly GCF_054954075.1 of Amborella trichopoda. Taxonomy (NCBI): domain Eukaryota; kingdom Viridiplantae; phylum Streptophyta; class Magnoliopsida; order Amborellales; family Amborellaceae; genus Amborella; species Amborella trichopoda. The sequence goes on along the minus strand of NC_142343.1, from coordinate 44,133,730 downwards.
CCTAGAATTCCAGATAGATTAACCAAACAAAGTATTTTCAATTACATAGTACTCAAAACTTTTTCATTTAAGATTTCAAAATGAGATTTTCAATCTTGATTCCAGCTTCTACTTACCAAACCCTTTTCATTAACAAATTTTGAATATTTTAATAAACTAACAAGCAAATGGTCATTGTGCTAGCAATAGGACGCATACAAAATTGTAGAAAAAACCCACGGGTTATCCACACAAGCACATACATAGAAATTTGGAGGGAGGGGGTACGGGAAGGGGGTGGAGGGAGGTTAGGGATGGGATAGGGAAGGGACGGAACAACATCAATTCCATATTCTGGTGTTACAAAAGTATCCACAATGTTTCTAGGCGATCATTGTTTATGTTTCTAAGTGTCCATTGATACAAAGCTATTATGTGAAGTAAAAAAAAAAAAAGCTCTAAATTGAAATCCCTAAAAGTAATGAAGAAAAAGCCATAATATGTGAAGTCATAAAATGAAACCAATTTGGTATTCATCCATACCTTTGTTGTGCTCTATGGAGAGAGAAAGTGGTGTTATGCTTTCGTTGTCTTGTTGCCCAATGAGAGAGAGAAAGAGAGCCTTGTCTCGTTGAGCTCTGCAAAGAGAGAGAGAGAGAGAGAGAGAGAGAGAGAGAGAGCCTCTTCAGCGTGAAGGAGTTTTACTGAGTTGAGAGAAAGGGGTTTCAGTAGAGGAGTTTTACTGAGATGAGAGAGATGGGTTCGGCAGAGGAGTTCCACTAAGATGAGAGAGCGCGAAGGAGAGAGCGTGAGATGAGAGAGATATAGTTTTTGCAGTGCTTTGTTGGGTTGTTGATGCTCGCAATAAAGAGAGAGAGGGAGAGAGAGGGTTTCACAATAGAGAGAGAGAGGTTTCGTAGCTTGTTGGGTTGTTGATGCTCGTAGTAGAGAAAGAGAGGGAGAGAGAGGATTTCGCACTAGAGAGAGAGCTTCCTCTTTGGTGTTGTCAGGATGCTCTAACAAAAGGGTTTTCAAATTTTGAAAACGACAACTCGCCAACAATTGTCTATTGCTCATGAATTGATCTGAGCCGTTTGGCTCACAGGTTTTCTATAGGCGAGCTGGCTCACCAAATATTTTTTCATATATATATATATATATATATATATATATATAAAATTTATTTATTTATATTGATTTATTTATTTATATTATAATTATATATATATAATTTATTTATTTATATTAATTTATATTAATTTTTTTTTAAAATCCGAAGTCTTCTCCCGAATTGGCCGAAGCACCAAATTACTTAAATTTTCTCATAAGACTGACAAAGACTCCGAAGCGAATCTACCAACATCGCCTTCCACTATTGAAGTAAGGTGCACCTCAAAACTATGCCGACAATGCAGTGTGCATCTCAAAACTATGCCGACAATGCAGTTTCGGTGCCGCAAAGCCTTACGATGATATGAAAATTTATTATTGCCCCCAATTATGAAATTTAAAATTATATAATTTGTGAGGATCCAGTAGATCTATAGACACTTGAAAATCTTAAAAATGGATGGTCCAGATAATATAGAAGATGAACTATTTTTAGAACTAGATTGCTATTTGTTTAGCACATTAAAAAAAGATGAATCCCGAGGTCGAGATGATTGATTTGAGGGTTTTTCAGCATGTGAAAGACTTTATCTAGTGGGTTTTTTAGGTGCACCTTACCCTTACAATATAAGGTTGATACCTTACATAAAATTTTTCCTTTGAAGGGTGACGTTTGTATAACCTTATACTATTGAAGTAAGGAGCACATCAAAACTATACTGAAAATGCATTTTCGGTGTCGCAAGACCTTATAATGATTGAAAATCTATTATTGTCTCCCCAATTATGAAATTTAAATTTCTAGAAACTGTGACAATCAAGCAGATATATAAATACTTAGAAATCTTGAAAATGGATGGTATAGATAATGTGTTAGAAGATGAACTATTGTTAGGACTAGAAATCCCCATTTTTTCATGTCTATGAATCACGAGGTTGAGATGATCGATTTCAGGGTTTTCAAGCATAAGAAAGACATTCTCTAGTAGGTTTTTTAGGTGCACCTCACTTGTGGGTTTTTAGGTGCACCACACTCGTACAGTATACGGTTGACACCTTATATAAATTTTTTCCAACTTGAAAAACATAGAAATCCCCAAATTAAGTTGGGTTTTCCGGTAACTTGAAACAGGTAATTCCCCTATGCCCTCATTTCCTGGTTAATTTCCATTTTACAGGGCCCCCAAATTTCCCACGTTTTTTCATGTTGCCTTCATGTTTTCGGCTTAAAACAGAAAAGCATTTGTTACTTACATTTTTCCATATAACCTTTTTTTTTTTTTTCTCGCTCCAAGCTTTCTTTGTTTTTGTTTCTGTTTTTTGTGATTATTTTCACATGAGTTTTGGCAATTTTAGGGTTTGGAATATGGTGGCCTAGGCTTCGGGCTCTAGGTTTCTGTTGATTTATCAGTGGCATTTGGTGCTGAATGTCCTCTCTTGATTGATAGGTGACTCTCTCTCTCTCTGTTAATTCTCTCAATTTCATGGACTTGTTTTCCTTTACTTTCGGCCTCTCTCTCTCTCTCTCTTACTTTCTCTCTGTTAATTCTCTTAATTTCATGATTGCTTGTTTTTCCTTTACTTTCAGTCTATCTCTTTCTTATTTCTATTAAATATTCCATGATTACCTGTTTTTCCTTTGTTGACAGGCTGTCTCTCTCTCTCGATCAATTCTCTTAATTTCATGTTCCCTTTTTTCTTTATTTTCACTCTTAGGTAGGTCTCTCTCTCTCTGCCTCCCCCCCCCACCTTGCCAACACTCTTAATTTCATGGTGTCTATTTTGTTTTATTGATCATTGGTCGTCTCTTTCTCCATCTCTCTAATGAGGAATACTCTTAATTTCAAATTTTTTTTTTTTTGTTCTTTTTCTGTATTATTGGGTCCGTATTTATTTCTTAAAAATTGAGTTTTAAACAATTAACATGATTGATTATATTTTGATTAATGGATACATAACCTAATTTCATAGTATTGTGAAATTAAAGTCACTTTGAAGTTTGAACTCATGGCTTTCTGTTGAGCCAAATTTTTTATTTTTTATTTCCCCATTTCTTTGCTTCTCTTGATTTCATATTTTAATGGATCGTATGCTTTTTCAAATGTGAATGTTGCATGTTTTAACAGCATCAATTTAGGGAAAGTATTCCATTAAAACTAGCTTGGCTAGTTTATATTTTGTAATTTGTACAATCATTGTAAGTCACAGGATCTTTCATTTTTCATTTCTGTGATACATCTGTCATCTATAGCATACTAATGTCTAGGTTTTAGTGCCCATAGAACCTTAAATTATAGAAATTAGAAAAGCAAGTTTTGGGTAGTTTGCATTTATCCATGATAGCCTGTTTGATGTTTACCTTCACTCATTTTACATCTCATTTCTATTTTATTCTTTAAAATGTATTCAGGCCTCAAAATTTTAACTTTTGCACTTGTGTTGCTGACAATCTGCTTGGTTATATCACTATTTTTTAGTATCATTGCTTATCATGTAACTAAATGTAACTGACTAGTTTGAGATTAATTTACTAGTATCCCTCTCCTCCCTTAGGTTGAGCTTTCACATTTTCCTGATGAATAAGCCATGAAAGAGTTTTTCTGGCAATTTGGTGTATCATGATCTATTTATATATTTTGCTTGATGGGCTTAAAGAACCATATATTTACCCTGCCTTTCATGTAAGGTTCTTCTGTGAACACAATGCATGTGCACCATGCTTCTTGCTACTTATTTTGGCCAGTTTATGCATTTAATTATTGTTATGTGGTCCACTTGAAGCTCTTGCATGTCTAATGGTTCATTGTTACTTATTTGCTACAGCAACGTGTTTTTTGCTGATATATCTGTCGAGATATACTCTGATAAAAATCTATGTTTTCAGGGCCATAGTTTTGTAACCTCCATTTTAAAGTTGAAGTGGACATAAAAAATGGGCAATTGTATTCCCAAGGTATTATTTCTTATTTACTACCAGCTAGTTTAGTAACATACTGGTTCGTATGTATTTTATTTGAATGATCTTGTTCTGAAGATTTGAAGGCACCATTATCAGTGATATAAGTGGCATATGTGTGGGCATTGTTCTTAGAACTGAAATACTTATTGAGGTCTCGCGTGTTACTATGTACATTTACATCATTTCTCTATCTTCACTAATTCTTTATTTGTGTCCTCTATCACGAATTATTTCAGCATCTAACACACAACTTTGAAGTTTGAACTATCTACATTTTTATTTGTTGAAAAGCATCATTCATAATTTGCTCTTATTTTGTAGATATATTTTTTCTGTTTATTAACAATTCCTTCCGACATTGCTCCACTAACCAAGATGCTATTGAACTTTCTATGTTTTCATTCTACCTTAATGCTCAAAGAAATCACCAAGGAGCACATCAATTCATACCAATGATTATCATTGAAAAAATATCTTCTGACATTTCATTGGGCTTCTCACTGACCATTGCATCAGCTTTCACTTTTTGGACGAAGCTCAGAAACTAATTGCACTTGCTGATAGCAAATAATGGAGTGGACTTGGAAGCATGACAAGTTTTTGCCTCCTTGGATTTTGTTTCTCTGTTGTTGTTAATTCAGAAAAAGTATTGTCATTTATTAAAAAACATGGAATTAAAGAAAAAGAAAATATCTTTCTATATAAAAAGAGAGTTTTCCTCTTGTTAAACCCCTACAAAATTTTGTGAGCGTAAATTACCTTTTGGCCTATACTTGCCCTCAGAACTATAGTTAACATGGATTAAAACAATTAAAATGAAGAAGGCCTATTCAAGAATTTTGGCTGAAGCAGCTTTCTTTCTCTGGAAAATACTAAAGAACTGGCAAATGGATTTCCTATTTCCCTTTTGCTTCGGCCTAGAGGCCAACACCATATTATTTAGCGGAAGCAAAGCCAATGGCAATCTAGATTACTGGTCCCTGTTCGTGTGCTTTTCCTTTAATGAGTAATTTTCAAATAAATGGGTGTTTATGATCATCTCATTCTAGACTGCTGGTCTTTCTTCAGTCAGCAGCCAGCATTGCTCACAGAGATTATGGAAATTTCAATTAAGCTATATATTCAAATATCGAACTAGTCAGAGCTCTTATTAGTTGGTGTTCATGACATTATTCTTATTGGCTTTCCTTTTATTTTCTTCATCTTTTATAGGGTTCTAGACATGAAGATGAACCTGGCGAAAAGATTACTGCAAATATCGGGAATGTGCATGTGATTACTGGTAGAGAAAGTTGGGATGCAAAGATATCAGAGGCATCCTCGAATGACAAGATTGTGAGTTGCTTTATCTCTGCCCTTTGATGTTTTGCAGTTGAAACTCACCAAATATTTCAAAGATTTTGTCTGCATTTCTACAGTAGCAACAACTGATTATGAAATTCTTCTGAAAGTTATCTAATTCAAATTTATACATTGCTTCTATATTTGTTTGATTATTTAAGTAGGCATGCATTAGAATTTAGCACTGCATGTTTTGTAAGCAAGGAACTTGATGTACTTTCCAAACCAAAACTTCTAACCAACATCCTTGGATGAAGTAACCAGGTTGCTCATAAAGGATGTTTATTTTTTATGCAGGATATCAGTTGTAAAGTAGCAGTGTAGGATTAGGAAATGGAAAGGGATTTAGTCAAATGAGATAGTTGGTAGCATCAATTGGTTAGTCTTCTCTTTCTTGTGGGCCCAAATTATTCTCCATCACCAAGATCAAATCAAACTGTATTAATTTTTCTCAAATAATAAAAGATCAAACTGTAAAGTGACACTACACACACACACACACACACACACACACACACACACACACATATATATATATATATATATATATATATATATATATATATAAACCTTACAATAGCTGGGCAGCTATAATAAATAATAATATAGGTGGAATCTCAGCCGTCAGATCTTCATCATGTGGTTAGAATGCATATCACTATATGAATTTTAATCTTTTTTCTAGAAATTGGATCATAATGAAATTTTAGACCTGTATACTAAAAAATAGGGCACGCAATTAAAAACTATTTTTCAAAATATAAAATGATCGAAATCCCTGAAAAATGACGGGGGTAATTTGGTTATTTTAATTATTGAAAATTTTTTTTTTATATTTTTATATGGTGCACAATAGTGTTAGGTATATACACCCATAATTTCATCTTAATCAGATTTATAGAAAAAAATTAAAATTAAAATAGTGATATGTATTTTGAACCACTCGATGAAGATCTGACGGTTAGGATTCCACCTATATTACTATTCATTATAGCTACCCAGCTATTGTTAGCTTTTTCATATATATATATATATATATATATATATATATATATATATATATATATATATATATATATATATTGGCAAGTTTGATTTGTGAAACTATAACTTATCAAAAAACAATAAAAGGAAATCAAATTGATAAGGTGTCAAATATACCCTAAAAAAGATACCAAACTGACAATTTCTTGGACATTATCTTTTTTATGATCCTAGAATCATAGGAAATTATGAATATATCTAGTTGGAGAGTTTATGGGACTAATGCCTATTGCAATCTCCCCTTTGATTGGCCTAGAATTTAAACTAGTCGGGAATGTTTCCCGATAAATCTCAGAATTAGAGCCAGATCTGTTGGAATTGGAATAAGGTTGTCAATATCTCACAAAATATTGGTAGTCTTTCAATCTAACTGTTGTACGTCATTTTTGACGTACCTACATCACTGATGCAAATAAGAAGAGAGCCAGTGACAACCTAGTTCTGCTGGTACTCAAGATACCGCCAGACCAAAAGAACACTGCAGAATAAGCCTAACACTAGGCAACCTTGGAAAAAGAACCATCACACCACAAAGAGACCTTACAACTACAACCCTGAGCTAGGGCTTCAAAACGGTACCAGACCACTGTCATTGCATTCAGAACGTCGAAAAACCCCTAGGGACCAATTTTGGGGTCAATTGGACCTCCCAGGACCATTCTGGGCCCAAATTACCTCAAACTAGTAAAGTCGTATACTATTGCGGTGGGGCCTCACAAAACCAGTCCCCAATCATGGAGGCCGTGATCTTCACCTCTCGGGATGACCTCCAAACACCCACACGTTATTCGATTGAAGTCAGAACGAGCTCAAATTCGGACACAAGATAGGTCTCGACGACCTAGTCATTATGACATATGGCATGCGCTGTGACATGACCCAGAATCAAGGTTTTTCTAGAGCGAAGATGAGCTCGAAACCATGGAAATCAGAGCTTTTTTTAAGAAAGGACTTCTCGAACTTTGTGAAGCAATAAACTCGAGATCTGTACATCGGATCATCATAAAAACAAGTCCGATGAGACCGTATCATGAAGGGCTACAAACTGGTAGAACTGTTGCATTCAATCTAAGGTCGGATAAATTATAAATTCCAAGGATGAAGAAAATAAGATCACCTGTTTGCTGGAATCCCTTTTTCGGTAAACTCCTGAAATCAGAAAGTACTTCAAACAAAGACTAAAACAGATAAAAATTGGTGCAAAACGTCTATGGAAGTCTCTTCTTTAATTTGCAATCAAAATAAAGACTCGAAACACCATAGATCGCGTTGCAATGACGGCCAAAAATGTTCACGATCTAGCCAGGTTTCCACCGCTCAGGAAAAAGTCCACCTCAAGATGATCAAAAGACATCAAACTTTTAAGGATCAAACAAACATCAAGACTACGATGATTGATCGTCTCAAACACCGCCATCACCATCCGAAAACGCTTTGAAGATTTGGCAATGACGAAAGGCCCCTCAGAGAGGGATGGTTTTGTCATTAGCACAAAAGGTTTAAGGGGTATTTTGGTCTTTATTCCTAAAATCAGGATTTTATTATAATTTCTTTTAATTGTAATTAGGCTTAGTTTCAAGTATCCACCCCTGTTTTGTGGATCCTCTATAAATATAAGCCTAGGTCAATTATAAAAAAGCCGGATCATTCATTAATGAAATAGAGGCATTAAGCTCGTTTCTACTTGTCTTTTTGCTCCTAACCCTTGGATCTAGCACCAAGAGAGAAAACTTTTCAGAGAGAGAAACTACCCCTGGCCCTTGCTAGCCACGTGGCTCCATTCCCTCTCCCCCTTTTCTTTCTTTCTTCTCTCTCTTCACTTGTTACTTACACTGCGCAGTAACCCATGCCAGTGGAGAACGCACGGCCTCATTTCTCCCCCTCGCATCTCCAGTGTAGACGTAGCAAACCTGCGGTACCGTATAGCGCCCTGCTACCCGACATATGCTTGACCTAATACCTTTCAGAGTCAACCCAAGGATTCCAACCTTCCGATCATCGCTTTAACTTCATCTCCGTACAGTCGAGTTGAGTTGTGAGAGGCGCATATGCTCTCTCCCTCAGTCATTCGGGAGGAGTCTTCCTAAGCCGATAAGTCAAGAGAGTTCTAATCCTTCGATTGCTCTGACCACCTGAGCGTATAACGTTTGCGTAGATAAGGGAATCCTTATCACCTTTCCCCCTTATCCCTTCTTTTTGTCAACCAGCCCTTGTTCGAGTGAACCCGTATAGAGGAGTACAACCGAGTCCATATTGCAGTTTCCAACATGAGAGAACGAAGCAACGAACTGAAAAAAGCTTGAAGAGAGTCCATGTCCAAACTGCTTTGGCAGATAGCCGGAGGGCTTCGTAATTGTTCTAAGAGGGCAGACTGCCCGGGTGTGTCCCGAACCCCAAAACGACGAGGTAAGCGTTTAAACGCACCCCTGTCGTAAAATCTCTCTCTCTTTGTTGGTTCCTATGCACACGTAGGAGAGCACGCGTGCAACGCGTGTGGACCCTCCATGGTTGTTTGAGAGAGGATTTTTCTCGCCGTCTGCGAGAAGAAAAATCAGGTCCGACCGCTAGCCTCTAGAGGAGTCTCCTTGAAGCAGCAGTAAACCACCACACTATGGGGTGTTCAAATGGACCAATTTTTGGGTGGGTTACAGTGAGGCATGCTCTGAAGGGCCAAATATATTTGGTCTCAAAGTCAGTTGTGAACTAAGAAAATCTTTCAGATTGTTATCTGGGGCCAAATCCCTGAATCAAGCTTTTGAGGGTCACTAAATCCTGGGCTCATGCTCTCTCTCTCTCTCTCTCTCTGTCTCTCTCTCTCACACACACACACACACACACTCACACAAATACATGCACACACACAATTGCTATTGTATAATGGTTTATAAAAAAATGCATGTCTGGGTCACCTAATGTCGATATGGGTTGTAATTTCAGCTACTCATCTTTTTTTTAATAGGTGATGATGTTGTTGGTAAAAGCATACTAGTTGCCTGCCACTTCTACGAAGACTTTACTGAGTCCCCCCTGTTTAGTTTCAACTGTTTTCCTGCAAATGTATGCTGTCTCAGTAAATCCATCCAGTGATAAATTTATTGACTTTCACAAGTCTCGCAATTGTATGATTCCACAAATACATAGTTATCTTTCCCACAGCACATGAACACACACACACATATGCACACACCACATGAACACACATTTGTGAATTTGGGCTGTTGTCCTGGCTAGATTGAGTGTTCATGGAGATCCCTTTTTTGCAGGTTCCTTGTCTGATTGATCTCTGTGTATACATCTTCCTTTTGTTTCACCTGATGTATATACCCTTTTATATCCCCATCAATGAAATTAAGTTGAATGTATGTATATGTGTGTATGTGTGTGTTTGCATGTGTGTTCATTTCTTTCTAATGTATAAAAAGAAAATGTTACAAAGTTGTTGACTATCTCAAAAGAAAGAGGTCGTGAAGTTATGAGGCTGGCAAACAGCCAGTAAAGTTCTATAGACTTCTGAAACTTTAAAGCAGAATAGAAGATCCATTAATTTCTGCTTCTTTCTAGGTTGCCTTTTCCTCATCTTAGAGTGTGGCAAGATCACATTGTCAATGTTTATGAAATTAATATGCATTGTGCTTTGTAGGTTTCCTATTATTCTCTATGAGGTTTTCCATCTAGCTTTTTATGAAATTTTTTTGTGTATTTGACTGAGGCACCTTTTTGTTGTATAAAATGGATGTTTAGTTTATGTTTGAACCTCTGTTTACTTTTCCTTTTGTGCAGCTTGTAGCAAATTTTAGTGCTTCTTGGTGTGGTCCTTGTAGAGTAATCGCACCCTTTTATGGGGAGCTTTCTGAGAGATATCCCAACTTGGTTTACCTGATGATAGACGTGGATGAAATGAGCGTAAGAATTCCTAACTTTTACACCTCTTTTTTTGTGGTTACTTGTGAGCTTTGCCTATCAATATCCCTGTGTGCTTCATTCTCCTAGAATGTTTTCGGTGCTTTTATAGCCTTTTGATCGCACTGAGGATTTTGTTTTGAGTCTTCTGATCCCGAAGGCCTTTGTCAATTTTTCTACCTTTCTTGTCCTGCCTCCCTTAACATTAGAGATGCTCACCAACAATGCTAGGGAAGTTGATGGCTTGAGATAGTGAACCGGTCCATGAACCCCCCCCCTCCCCAAAAAAAAAAACAAAAAAAACAAAAAATCTCTCTCTCTCTCTCTCTCTCTCTCTCTCTCTCTCTCTCTCTCTCTCTCTCTCTCTCTCTCTCTCTCTCTCGTTTTCGAGGCAGGAATGAAACCTTTGACATTGTGTCCTGGCTCCAACACCCTGACCATCCAGGCCTAGGGGGCTACAAACTCTCTTTCTCTCTCGTGCCAACATAATCAACCAAATAAAGCCCAATCTTCTCTTTTAAAATGAATAGATCCAGTGCACTCAGTGTGTGCCTTTTTATTCTTGTTTATCTACTTTATAACCAATGTTATATCATCACGCAGGAACTGAGTTCGTCATGGGACATTCAAGCAACCCCAACATTCATCTTCTTCAAAGCTGGGAAACAAATAGAAAAATTGGTGGGTGCAAACAAACCTGAGCTTGAAAAGAAGATAATTGCTCTAGTGGACTCTGTACCCAAGTGTACTCTCTCAGATGCTGCATAATAATTTTGGTAAGAATTGTATGTATATCATTGAATTTCTAGGCCTCCACCCCCTCACTGTTCTTTTCTCGTTGTCTTTGTAGTGGTACAAAGTAAAAGAGCATTGTGTTGTATTGTTTTCAGGTATTTGAGAGGGATGATGCATAAGGAAACTGGCATTAGACAGGGAACATGCTCTCAGCCAAACATTTTGTAGAAGTGGTTGATGTTGTTGGGTTGTTTTAGTCTTTGTGACTAAGAGACTTTATTTTTGCGTATGTAATTAGGAGACTTTGGCAGTGAGCTTCATGTGGATCACAACTTTGTGCTTGCTTGCGTGCGATATAAATTATGCCTATGATGCACAGGCAGGGCAGCCACCGTCTGTTAATAGAGATTGCGGAGATGAAGCATTATGTGGAATGAACGGGCATTTATCTGGTGTACACATTAGTTGTCTATGTTAAAATTTCGCTTTCCTAGAGCTTTTAGTCAGTCTCCGCCCATGACTGTTACTCCCTCAAAGTAAAGAGCCTACATGGGAGAGTTTCTTGCCTAAGATTTTCATCCACTTTAAAACCACCATCTAGATATAATTAAAGCTAAAAGATTTCATGCTCCTAAGAGCGCATTGTCTATTTAATTCTTGGGCAAGACCTAATCAAGGAATATTTTTAGTACCTAAAAATTTTGGATGTAACCTCTTTAACCCATATATGCTATGCTTAATAAAATAAAATAAATCTCAAATTGCATTCTCTATGGTCATGAAAAAAATAGTGCGTGGTAGAAAACTCAAATCCAAATTGTTTATCTTGAATACAATCTAGTGAATTTTAGTTGGTTCCCAAATTTTAAAATTAAAAAAAATCATCTCAAGTTAATCGTCTGCCCAAAGGAGTAGGTATACGGTATGCTCCCATGGGAGTATATTGAAAATTGACAATCTCTTCAATAATAAACAGGGTGGAATTTATTTATTTAGTTCGATATTATTCAAAGGGTTGGAGAGGTTATATCCTATAATCTAAGGTCCAACAAATAGTTCCAAATTGAGCTTTGCACGAGATAATAAATGAAGAATATTCCTATAGGAGTGCAGAATCTCATCACTCGTAAACACTTGGTGGAAGATGCGCCCACTCAAATCCGGTCTTCCACCAATCAAGCGCGGCATTAAAATTTGGAATTGCAAGCTATAAACTTCGTCCCTAGTTTTAGCTGAGTAGGATGTACAAAAAATTTTAACCGTCAAATATATTATCACGTCAACTTTATTTCAGCTGTGCTTGAATATTTTATTGGGTATTTCTACTGTGTTTTTGAGTTCCAAAGTTCGATTCCTCACTTTTTAAAGACATCATTTTTTTTATTAGTTCTAAAATCCTTTTTTAATTTTAATAGTTCTAAATATCTATTTTTCTGAGTTCCAAATTCGATTCCGACGCTTATCACTTTTTTTTCCAAGTTCGATTCCAACTCAAAAACCTATAACAACGTTTTTTCTCCATTTTATTTTTGTAAAAGAGAGTTGGACTCGATCGAGTTACTCGGACTCGCCTGATTAAATCATCTCAATCAGGTCCCGAGTAGCTTGGCCGAATCAATTTTTTGAATATTGCTATGAACTATGAAGTAGTTTATTTTTTATTTTTACAATTGAGGTTACAATTACTTCTAACTATTAAATGTTAAATTGGATGTACTAAGTTATAGATTTAATAAAAAGAAAAAACTTTTGAGTCTAGCCCATTCAAAATCTATAAGAAAAAAATAATTGCGCCCTCTTGTACCAAAACGGTCTCCTTATATATTTAAATAAACTAAACTTTATTGGAGGTCAGTGCACCCGAAAAAGTTTACATGGAGCCTAGGCTCTAAACAATCAAGTTAACGCCCTCCAAAAGAATTTCACCGAAAGAGGTTATTTTGATACCCAAATATACTCAAATTGATCATCTCGACATCAAAATACATGGACATGATAAGAAAACGGAATTCAAGTTTTGAAAATAGTGTAGCTTATAGCACATTTTTGGACCATCAATTTTTAAGATTTCATAGATCTGACTGATCTATACTACTTTTTAAGCTTTAAATTTTTTAATTAAAGATAAAAATACATTTTAAAGCTATCACAAAAATTACTAGTTTTGAAACCACATTTCTCGGTACTATTTGAAAGTAAACTCTAATTTGATTGTTTAGAGCCTCGGCCCTATACAAAGGGCACCTTTTAAATAAAGTATGGGAAAAGTTTATATAGAGCCAAGGCTCTAAACAATCGAATTAGAGCCTACCCCAAAAATTTCACTAGGAGAGATTGTTTTGATGCCCTAATATCCTCAAATTGATCATCTCTGCATCTTGGACATGAGAAAAAAATGGATTTCAAGTTTTGAAAATAGTATATTTTCGACGGCCAATTTTCAAAATTTTCAAGTTTCAAGTTTTCATAGATTTGTCAATCAACACTATTTTCGAAGCTTTAAAAATTTATAAATAAAGATGAAAATATATTTTAAGACTATCACAAAGATTTCCAATATTGAAACCACATTTCTCGACACTATTTTAAGGTAGGCTCTAATTTGATTGTTTAGAGCCTACGCTCCATACAAACCGCACCCCAGTAAGTATTAGAGATACTTGTCCAAGAGCTGCGGAACAGATGATAACAAATTAACCAACGATCATATGACTTTTAGTTATTACTAGTAAGACATCAACCACTTTTATTCTTCAACTAAAAGATAATGCAATTTCCATACACAGAGAGAGTGGGGGGCAGCCAATCATTCCATACTGCTCTGCACAGAGAGAGCTCTCTCCTCATAGTGGACACAGGCATCTCTCTCTCTTTCTCCCACACACACGAGCCATACCAAGTAGAAAGAATAATAGTAATAATAATACATGTAAATCAGAGAGAGAAAAAACCAATTCTCCAGCATAATAGATGCCATACCAATTCAAACAATAAGAATAATGCAAATTAGAGAGAGAAATAAACATACAGAAAATAAAACGAATCATCACTCAGGTGGATCCGAAGAAGAAGAGCTCATGGCTCAGCACCCATTGGGGTTTGATGAGCCGAGAGGAGATTGCAGTAGAAGAGAAGCCATCCAACTCATCCCTGGCAAGGTAAATAACGAACCTCTCATAACCCAATTCTCCAACAAAAGATATCCATGACAATACAAATCATATAAGAAATACACGTAGAATAGAGAGAGATGTATACGTCATCAGCGCCCCTTGGGGTTGATAAGCTGAGAGAAAACCGCGCTCGGTGTGAGCCCATCTGAGTCATCACTTGCAAGGCTCCGACCCCCCATGCTGATCCCTGTACTCGTTGTCGTGGTAGTATCATCGAACACTCCTTGTCCATCTTTGCCCTTCATCGTCAGAGGGGCCTCCTCATCATTTTCAATTTGTGTAGTATCAGCAACAATATCCTCTTCAGAGCTCTCTTGAAGCTGGAGCGCAAATTCGAGATTCCAAAGAACGTCGCCCATTGCAGGTCGGTCTATGCCTTGATCTCCGACACATTTCTCGGCTGTTTCAGCGAACTTTTTGAAGCACTCAGGAGCAATCTTTCCTCGAAGGTATGGGTCCATGATTTGCTCAAGCACGCCTTTTTTCTGGCAGTGAAGGGCCCATTCAGCTAGGCTCACCTGAAAGGATGGGTAAAGAATGATAGAGAGTTTAGCACTGGGATTTCTTCCTGAAACTGTGTGTATGTGGGGAGCGAGGGAGGAGGGAGGAAGGGGGGGAGGGAGAGATTGTCCAAATAAATCCATAAGTGCGTGTTTGCGTGGGTGTGTGAGAGAGTTTATGACCCAAACAAATGTGTGTGAGAGAGAAAGACAGATTATGTCTACAACCCAAACAAATATGTTCGTGTGTTTCTGTGCATGGATGCGTATGGTGTGTGTGTGTGAGTGAGGGAGAGAGAGAGATTATGTCTACAACCCAAACAAATATGTTCGTGTGTTTTTGTGCATGTATGCGTATGGTGTGTGTGAGGGAGACAGAGAGAGAGATTATGTTTATAACCCATACATGTTAAGGAGTGTGTGTGAGAGAGAGAGAGAGAGAGAGAGAGAGAGAGAGCAATGGTTATGCAGCTCAAGATAGAGAGAGAGTTTCGGTTGGGGTGGGGGGTAAGGCTTTGGCCATTTGTAAAAGGGAATGGGGATCCGTTTTGTTCCTGTTCTCTTAATTTGGAAAACCAGTAGTACATCTGTAAGCAGTTAAGGCCAGTTACTTCTATTTTGGTAATTAATTCAGAATAATCAAACCCAGTTCCCAAATTAGAAACCATGCTTAAACTAGGCTTACTAAGCCTGTGCTATCAGAAGTCCAAAACAAGTGAAAAGTACAAACAACCCCACAGTTTACCTCATTATATTCTCCTATTTTCCTCTCTCTCTCTCTCTCTCTCTCTCTCTCTCTCTCGCACACACAGAAAATACTAGTGGAAAACATAGGACAGATACCTGTTCTTTAGGAAGTGTCGGGTTGAGTGCAGGCCGTGCACAAAGCACCTCAAAGAGCACCACCCCAAATGAATAGACATCACTTTTCTCTGTAAGTTGCTGCCTCCTAAAATATTCAGGGTCCAAATACCCGAAACTCCCCTTCACCACTGTACTCACATGAGTTCGATCAACTGCAGGCCCAGTCTTTGAAAGCCCAAAATCTGAAACCTTAGCCACCCATTTTTCATCAAGTAAAATATTTGTAGTCTTCACATCTCTGTGTATAATTGTATGCTTTGCACCGGTGTGCAGATAGTGCAATCCCCGTGCCGCCCCGATACATATCTCGAGCCTTTGCCTCCAACTCAACGGGGGCTTACCTGATTTGTACAAGTGCTCCCTCAGAGTCCCGTGAGCCATGTAATCATAGACAAGAATCATTTCACAGTCTTCTTCACAATAGCCAATCAGTGAAACCAGGTGCCTATGCCTTAGTTTCGAGAGCATCTCGATCTCAGTTTGGAACTCGTGGACACCTTGTTCAGATAGTGGGTTTCCTCTCTTAATGGCCACCTTTGTGCCATTGTCAACATCTCCTTTGTAAACCTTACCAAACCCACCAACACCCAATAGCAAAGACTCATCGAAATTGTTCGTTGCTTCCTTTATCTCAGCAAAAGTGAAGTGGCGACATAGATTAGCAGGGAGGGAGGAAACATGGCTTCCTGTTCCGCTCTTTCCTGACACAGTTGAGGCCTTGCTATTTCCAGAGTGAGAGTAGAGAGAGAGTGGAAGCCAGCCCGAAGGGCCACTCTCACTACCACCTTGGCTTCCCTTTGTCCTTCTCCCACAACAAAAGCAGCACAACCCCCCAAGAATTAGCAGAAAGACCGCTACACCGGCAGAGGCCCCACCAATGATGGCCCCCCTGCTTCTTGAATCTGTTGTTTTCGAGCTGTTTGGAGTGGAAGGGGCAAGGGCAACGAAGGGTGGTAGATTAGGGTTCGAACCAGCGAGGTTACCATTACTGTCATTTCTCTTGAAGATCTCGAGGCCATTCAATATAGAATTATACCACTCAGACCCTGACTTAGTGTATGGGCGCAAGGCTACCCATAAATCAGTTTGACTATTACTTGTTTCCTGATTTGGTACATAGACTATGTAGTCTTTATAGACTGGAATTCCAAGGCCATGTGACCATGCTATCACATCGGCCATCTTCTCGGCTGTCTGGTTATTCAAGAATATCTCAAAGACTCTCTGGTTTACGACGGTAATCTCTGATTGAATCTCGCAAAAATGGAGCCTAACCACATAATAAAAACCTGGGTCTACAGGAAAAATCCAAGTTAAATTAAAATTCAAATTGACCTCCCAAATGGGTCCCATGGCTCGAGCTGAGGCATACACATCAACTGGAGCAATATAAGCAGGGGTGATTGATGTGTAATTGATGGTCACATTCGGATCCTTATCAAAAGTTACACCATAAGCTGCCCCATATATATAAGGAGTGTCGTCGTACCAAATTCGAGACAAGTTTGAGTCTTGATTGGGTGATATGTACTGTCCACCCACATTGAGCCGATACATAGTTTGGAGAGAATCAAAGGGGCTGGCTACAGGGAGACTCTGAGGGGTAGTTATAAAAGGGGCAACAACACTCAAGAGATCAACAGGCATAGAGAAGATCTCAATGCCATTAATGAAGGCATATGATCCTGAAACATCGAGCATGCGTGAGAAGGTGAGATTAAGGGAAGTATCAGTGGCATTGAGTGAGAATTCACGAATTATATAGGCCAAATTTCCAGAGAGGGCAGCAGCTGAGGCACTAAAGTTGTGGAGGAGAGAGAAAGGACCAGAGGTGACAGAGAAGAGAGCAGCAGTGGAATTATGTGGTTTATAATCCGATGGATAGAAGTAAAGCCTAACCCAATGTCGACCAGGTGTAACTGGAAAGGTGTAGGTAAAATTGGAGTTGAAAATACGGGCAGTCATGTAAGGGGTTTTAGAGGGGAGAGATGTGTCTTGATTGGAAGCTTGGACAGGAAGGGTGTTTTGGGAAGCGGGGGCGAATCTCGAATTCGCATCGCCAGTCCAATGGCGGTTATCGGCATCATTCGAGTCACTGTCTGTGCCACAATCTAACAGGATGACATCTTTTGGGATGAACGAATCAGAGGCAGCACTAGTGAGACAAAAAAGGAAGAAAGAGAGGGAGACAACAATTAGTAGAGAGAAGTAAAGGGTAGAGAGCATGGATTTTCTCTTTGGAGAAGACATTGAGACCTTTTGGAATTGTGCTGTAACTGAGTAAATGTTTTCGTAATTTGGTTGAGATGGGTATGGTATCAGAGAAAACAAAGGTCCAATAGGTTACCAAAATGATGAATTTCTTTTTCTTCTCCAAAACCAGGTAGTGGCATTTCAAATACAGAAATATCAGCTCAACTAAGAATCACAAAGATCAAAACTTCTTTCTGCATTCAATGAAGCCCTGAAACCCTGAGATCGAAGGATCAATTGCAATTAAGCCTTTTGCCAACTTGAATCAACCAATATTTCACATAGAAAACCAGAATTCAACATACAATACAAACCATTAGCCACCCCTTCAGTCTATAATAACCCTAGATCTCCAAATCAAAGGATCAGTCGCTGCTTTGATTTATGATATCAAACAGTCAACCAGCTCTTCTCCAAGCAATGAACTACAAATACCAAGATTAATCAATATCTGGCCATCAAACAAACCTTTTAACACAAAATGAAAAGGATTGATCACCTATCAACTCAAAATCTAGCTGTTAAACTGATAATTACCTGTTATCCCCTTCCTCCAAAGCTTAAGACCAGATTTTTCTCCACTCCCCTAAAAAAATTACCAGAAATAGCAAAACTAAGAGACCTTTCAACCGAATCAAGAGCTTCAAACTGGTCCAAACTGAGTCAACAAAGCCCAGATAATCAAAATTTTCTCGAAAACCCTCGAAAACAGATTCTGAATCAAACTTTGAAGCTGGATTTTCAACTGCTCAGAGTGATTCACACTGCTTCAAGCACAATCAACTCCTGAAATCCAGAGAACTGGGATCTTCACAAACTCCACCATAAAAGCACCAGAGATAGCCAAAAGACCCAGCTTTTGAAGCTCTTCAGCTGCTTTAGACTGGTTTAAGCAGCATTAAATGGATGAAACCCCATAAATTCAAGGTATTTCACGCCATTTTGAAGACAACTCAGTGAAAAGACAGCATTGCTAAGGATTTTTTTAGAGAGAGAGAGAAATGGAAGACAGGCTGCCTACCTGAAAACCCTCGGACGCGGTTTCGAAGGGGACGGGATCGGAGTGCAACTAGCGATGAGGTGGCCTCCGCCTTTAATGGTCATTATTTATGGAGTCCACTTTATCAGAGAAGATGGAAAAATACTTTACTATTCATTAGAGAGAGAAAGATATAAATACTTTACTAGTTTACTTTCTTTTTAGAGAGAGAAAGTAGGGTAATAGTGTACTATGCATTTGGTTTTGCCTTTTCTCTAACCTCCACAATATCATTAATTCCCCCAATGCTCACCTTTTTTCTTTTCTTTTTTTGACAAAATTTATTGGCTAAAGTTTTTATAAAGTCTACCTTCATGAAAACAAAATAAAATCTCATTTCAAATTCTCATTTAGAAAGCACTTTTGGCAACAGAAATATCTATGGCAGTTCTAAAATCAATATCCAACACCGACAAAAAAATTTGATATTAAAAAAATGTACAAATGTCATGGATATATAAACACCTAGTTTTAAAGCAAAATAAACAGTCTAAATAATTTGTTTATTGTTACACACTATTTTTAAAGTTAAAATCTTTATTTTCTTTCACAACCATAATTTTCAAGCTGAGATAATTGATGTAAAGGTTTTTCACTGCTTGAGTTGTAATTTTCAATGAATTATGATGCGAGGCTTTACTCATTTGGTTAACATTGCAACTTGATTATGGATTCTAAAGCTTGAAAGAAATCCTATTTTAAAGCTAGAAACTCAATTGATGTAAAGATTTCTTGGCTTGAAATTTTTATTTACACTCCTGGTTGTGGATTCTAAAGCTTTGAACTAATATAAATATAGTCGGCAAATACTTGATTTTTTATTTTTTTTGTGCATACATTTTTGCATACGAGCGGTAAAGGCGTATAATATTCTATTTCTTTTGGAATGTTAACTTGAGATACTGGAGAATAAAATTTTAGATGTCACATTGTGGCATTCCGCTACCCTCATGAATCTTGTCTTTCAAACCTTTGTAATTTTGCAATTATATTATTACGTTTTTTTTGTTATTCTCATTCCTACACACAATAGAGAGAAAAAGAGAAAAAGAGAAAAAAAAGCTTTTTATATTGCCCTTTATTCTTCCTTTCTTTTCTCCAGTTGTATTGTTAGAAAGAGAGAGATAGAGAGGGATAGGGGGGAGAGAGAGGTATACTTTTATTAATGACTAATATTCACTATTTAGTTCCAATTAGTGATTTAAAAAATACTGGGTTGATATAGAATCGTTCGGTCTGATTTAGAAATCAATCATGTTGCTTTGGTTCTATGTATATATAAGAAAACAATCGGGTCTAAAAGGGAACGAGCAGTTCTTTACAGTAAAACAACGATCTAGATAACGATCCAAACTGTGAAGTCACCGATCCAAATTGGTTTTTGGCTATTTGTTGTTTTTTCACATGTGTTTTTGTTGGGTTCACTGTTTCTTCTATCCAGTAAAAAAGCGATCTGGATCGCCAATTCACTAAACCAAACCGAATTTTAGGATGCCCCAATCCAGGTCACCCATCCGTTTTTTAAATCACTTGTTCCAATATTTAGTTGGCACCCTCATTTTTATGTTCTTAAGAAGAAAACAAAGGTATTGATGAAGTGTTGGGCTATAACTAGGACAAAAAAGGTATTTTTGGAAAACAAAATATGGCAAAGCTTAGAAGCTATAGATATATCTTGTAGCTTCGCCTTTAATCTCACCTATTAATTGTTCATAAAAAAACTTAAAAATACATAATTGTTTAAAGAATAGCTATAAACTTAATAATTGATTATTGTTTGCTTTTAATACATGAGTGGGAAGAGGTTGCAGAATTAGTGAAAGTTCTTTGTATTATTTATAGCTTATTTATTAATTACAAATAAACGTGATGTAAGGCGTTGAAGCGGGGTGCGGTTTGTACAGAGTCTAGGCTTTGAACAATCAAATTAGAGCCTACCTTCAAATAGTATCGAAAAATGTAGTTTAAATACTGAAAATCTTTGTGATAGCCTTAACATATATTTTTATTTTTATTTATAAATTTTAAAGCTTAAAAAATAGTGTTGATCAACAGATCTAGGAAAACTTAAAAAACCATAAAAATTGATAGTCCAAAAATGTGATACAAAATAGACTATTTCTAAAACTTTAAATCCATTTTTTTCTTATGTCCATGCATCTTGATGTCGAGATGATCAATTTGAGAATATTTGATCATCAAAACAACCTATTCTGATCAACTTTTTGATGTACACTCTAATTTGATTGTTTAGAGCCTCGGCTCTATATAAACTTTTCCCCGGTATGGAATGAGGGAGAAGTATGTTTGTAGATGTCCTATGCACAAGCGTATTATATGACTTAATCAATTGCAGATCATAAAACAATGAGATAGAATAGACGAGGCTCGATCAGACCGGCCAACAAAGTGATGGGTTTAATCCAATTGAAATCGATTTTACTACTAATGAGAATATAAATAATAGTTTAAAAATATATTGTCCTCTTTATTTGGCCAAACCGGTTATAGCCGATCAACAGACCGGCCAAAAGCATTTTAAACACTAGTTTTGAGTACTTTTATTGAACTTGACCGGCAAAGCAGTCTGACCAATCAAACCACCACTCAAGTCTTGTCTTAATAATTATGATTCATACAAGAACCTTAACAATCAAACTAAGGTGGGCCTCTAGACCCTATGGGAAGACAGAGTTTCATTGTTGGAAATTTCTATGAGGACCCGAAGATCTATTTTTATCCTTAATTACGAAACTGAAAGCACAAAAATGATGCACTTCAAATAGATCTATATACACTAAAATCCTTAAAATTGATGCAGTTCAGGTAGATCTATATACACTAGAAACGTTGAGAATAAAAAGTCCAAATAATGTATTATAAGATATACTGCCTTTAGGACTCATGAATCTTTTTCTTTCTATAACTAATTTAAAGGTTTTTTAGGGTCAGAACAAGTTTTCCGGCATCAAAACCCTCTCTAATGATGAGTTACAAATCTCTCTCCACAATAAATGCACAAAAATGTGTATTACTGTCACAATAAATGTACAAAAATGGGTAGAAAATGACATGGTATATTTGTAATAGTTTCACCTTTTTGTAAAGAATATGCACACAGTGAAGTTAGTATCTTTCTTCATTTACATTGTTAGTAGCAAAATCATAAGATGGGAAAAAATAGAAAGATGCCGATTTGTGAAAAGGTTTTATTTTACTCCATAGGGTATTTTTGGTCTATGCTCTCACGGGACCATATTGTCCATTACTCCCTCAGGAAGAACTCAATTTAGAAGTATTTATGGACCCCCAAAGGTTGAAAACCTTCACATCACGACTAACCTCAACATAACATGATTTGGGATGGTATTTTCTATGAATGATGTCTCAAATTGATTTTGATTTTTGGAGGGCAAGATTTAAGTGTTGAAGAACTCAAAATCCAAATCCTAAGGTAATCATCTAATGATTATGAAGCTAATGTCAAAATTTCATACAAAAAAAATAGTGAAGTTTGTATGAAGTGCCCACACGATTTCATGTAAGTAACACACACCTTTAAATTTTGTTAGAAGATGTAGTTATAGTGTTTAAAACCTTACAATAGTGCTTGAAAATCCATGTTCAACCTTGATCATGAATTTTAAATTTTACAACAGGTGTAGATGGATCTTATCTATAAATTCTTGAAAATCTTGAAAAATATATATTCAAGATAATTTGTTACAAGATACATTATTTTTAGGACTTGAAATTCTTTTTTTCTTTATATACATACATATTTGAAGTTGAGATGACCAATGGAAAAATTTTCCAACTTCAAAACATTATTTTCTACATGATTTTTTATGTGTACCTTAATTCTATAGTATAAAGTCACAAGCTTATATAAATTAGTTCCGAAAAAACATACTCCTAAATAATTATTTGTATACATTGTACTCCTACGTAGCATACAAAAGACTATTGAAAAAGTTTATTCAAGTGCGAGGGCTCTAGATAATCAAACTAAGGCAGACCTAATTATAATTTTCAGTTTTTAATTTTTTTTTATTTTTCATATTCATGATCTCTATATTAAATATTATATATTCTCTAAAATTTTATTACCAAGATTGCATTTCTACAATATGCGAGCTGGCCGCATGTAAACCGTATCCTTTTGTGCATGTAAACCGTATCCTTTTGTGATGGGAAAGCTTTTTATATTTCCCCTACAATATAGAAGTTATATCCTTCCCCTTATCCAACCGTCCATTTTTTAATAGAGGGTTGAGATTGTCCCAGTCACAATGTCACGTCTCTACACTGTTTTATTTTTAATTTTTTTTTTCTATAAACTAATTTGATATCAAATTTCGGACGTTCATTCCTCTATTAAACTTGCACTAATGAAAAATATAAAAAAAATATTTTCAATAAAATAAAATGACCAAAATACCCTTGAAATTTCCAAGGGGTATTTTGGTCATTATTTTTATAAAAAAATTTATTTTTAATATTTTTTATAGGTGCGTTCCAATGAAAAAATGACATGCACCAAATTTCATATTCAGAAAAATTGTATTAAAAAAAATAAAAATAAAATACTTTAAGACATCGGATCTAAGATCAAAGGATGAGTGGCTCTCTAGATAAAAAATAGATAGCTGGATGATAGGGAGAAGATAGAACTTTTGTGTTGTAGAGATAACATAGAAAACTTTTCTTTTTTATGATCATGTAGAGAGAGATAAAAAGAGTTTCTCTCTCTCCCAAGAGGCGCTTAACCGGCCTAGAGAGAGAGGCTAACCAACATGGCTGACGTAAGGGAATGGGGAAAGAAGCACTAACAACATCCCTCACATCACTTATCGCCAGATAACAAGGTTATTCTAATCATCCTTCTTCTTTTTTTTTTCTTTTTGTATTATTTATTTTCTAACCGGAGGAGATTAGAGAGAAAGAGAGGTGGGGAAAGTCCAATATTTAAGATTTTTCCTATTTATTTCGCATTTATTTCCTTTGTCAATGTTATCTTAATTGTTTTGCTATTATTGTTTTCTTAGAGAATATTGCATGTGAGCTGTTCAAATGCAATCAGGCAAGCAACACTACATTATAAAACATCACTTAATGGGGAATTATATTTTCCAATAATTTAGCTTCAGGAATTGCCCCTCATTTTTTTTGGGTAGATGAATGGGAATACAAGCCCCCACTCATTTTACAAATAGTTGGGTGGTTTTCAAATGCGTTAGTGAGGATGAAACTTAAACCAGTAGTTGAGGCTTAGGTGATGCTACTTCCATGACTTCAATCCCATTTCCGAAATTGCTCCAATAATTTCACAAAAATGCATTGTCTAGGTCACAAAATTTGCAAATCGATTATCTTGACCTTGAGAATCATAGATCCAAGAAGAAGTGGACATAGAGCCCTGAAATTGGCATTTATTTGTAACGTGTTGTTTTAGACCGTCTGTTTCAAAGGTTCCCAAATATGTATTATGTACTTCACATTTGTAATCAATGACAGAAATAGATTTTCAAGTCATCACAAGGGTCTTTCAAAAATGGAAGGGTGAAGTTTGTATAAGGCTCCCTCCTTATACCATAGAAGTAAGGCGCATTTCTAAAATTTATTTGAAGATGTAGTTCTAATGTCGAAAATCTTATGATGACTTTCCAATCTATTTTATCTCTAGTTATGAAATTTAAAATTTTAAAAATAATACAGAGATCAAGTAGATATATAACACTTGAAAATCTTAAATATAGATGGTCTAGATAACTAGTTACAATATGTATTATTTTTAGAATTTGAAAATCTTTTTTTTTTTTCCATCCACACATCTCGAGGTCAAATTGAATGCTCTCTTCTAGAGGATTTTTTAGATGCGCCTTACGTCAATAGTATAATGTTAACGTACCTTTCTCTTTGATGAATCTAGTAACTCATGTGTCCATCCCAATTCTCAAAGAAAAAATTTCTACAAGGTGTCAACATTTTCTTTTTTTTTTTTGACAAATGTTATCAAAATTGTATTCCTAAAAGAGGGATTACAAAAGATTTACATCATCTCAAATTAAAATAGAAGCAAGGCCTCCTTTTTGGCAAGATCGTGAGGAAGAGAATTAGCCTACCTATAAACATGGTGAAAAGACATAGTCAAACTATCAACCTTATTCATGACTTGGTATCGTATACAAGGTATCAACCTTATATTGTAGAAGTAAGATGCACCTCAAAAACCCATTGAAGAATGCTGTTTTGTCACCAAAAAATTCTCCAATTGATCATCTTGACTCCATATGATTGACTATGAAAGAAAAACCAAAATTTAAGTCATAGAAATAGTATATCTTGTAACACATTATTTGGACCGTTCATTTTTATGATTTTCAAGTGTTCATAGATCTACTAGATCTGAACCATTTTTTTAACTTTCAATTTCATAATAGAGGTGAAACATGGATTTTTAGGCCATGAAGAGAATTTTGGCATAAAAAATACATCTTTTAACAAGATTGTGAGGTGCACCTTATCATGATTGTTTAAGGTTGACCCAAACCTCACCCATTTTTAAGAGGGAAAAAGCTTATACAGAGCCAAGGCTCTAAACAAACAAATTAGAACCCACCTTAAACGCTTCACTAAAAGAGGTTATTTTGGTGCCTAAATATCCTCAAATTGAAGATGCATAGATACAAGAAAAAAGCGGATTTCAAGTTTTGGAAATAGTACATCTTGTAATGATTTTTTGGATGTCAATTTTAAAAATTTTCAAATTTTTATAGATCTGTTTGATCTACATTATTTTTGAAGCTTATGTTTTTTAATTAAATATGAAAATATATTTTAAAGCTATCACAAAGATATTTAATATTGAAATCACATTTCTCGATACTATTTGAAGGTATTCTTCATTTTGATTGTTTAGAGAATGGGCTCTATAGCACCCTTTTAAGAGATTTGAGACCTGAAAAACATCTAAAATCACTACAAATACATCCCTGGATTTAAAGCTCCAAAAATAATACAGGTTAATGATCTTTGAAAAATCAAAACGAACTTCCTAAAGCATAAGATGGACGGTGTTGATGATCATTTCCCTCTTATCTTATGAATGAACTTCCTTCCTCTTCAACATTTAATTTAGGCCACAACATGCCATGTGACCTGCGACGGTTCAGATTTCTCTCCAAGGATCTATTTGGATCGGTCCTCAATCAGGACCGTCGGTTTGGAGACATTGTTTGTCAACCATGGTGACGTATGCAAAAGATTGCGAGAAACTGAAAGTGACGTCTGTGGGATCTTTTACAGCAAGCATCCACATATATCACAACACATTGGTGAACCGCGGTCCCACCATTCTAATTAAATTAGAGGAAATTGCCATTTAAGGCTGGCAATTAGGGCCAGCCCTTACCCTAGTCCGCAACAGCTTTAGTTTTAGGGTTGGCTCAGGTCTGCCCAGTTTAGATTGGGCTAAAAAAAATCTGGGTTGGATTAGAAAGAATAAAAATAATAAAAATAAAAAACAGAATGCTGGGCTGGGCAGGCCCAATCATGGCCTCGAAGCTCTGCGCCCCTAGTTATACGATGAGCCAACTTGGTTGAGCTGGGCCAGCCAGCCATAGCGAAGGGAACTAGCCCTCTTACAAGAAAATAGTAGAGAATTTACCATCACCATTTCATTAGGGGGTTTTCTTTTTGGATGAAGCTTCTATAGAGCTTAGGTTTTATGAAATAAAATAAACTCTCACCTCAAATCCCCATTTGAAAAGTATTTTGGGCATCGAAAATCTTCATGATGGCTCACAAAATGATATAGATCTTGCATATTTATTAACACTTGTTTTTAGGGGAAATGAAGTTCTTGATGATTTGTTGCAATATACTCTATCTTTAGATTTGAAATCCTAATTTTTTTATAACTGTAATATTCAAGCTGAGATGATCGATTTAAATGTTTTTCAACACTTGAATTATAATTTTTGATAAGCTCTGAGATGAGGTTTTATTTATTTTAGTAAGTTTGTAGCCCTACCAAACCATTTTCCTTTCTTTTTTTTTACTTTGGAAAGGTCATTTTAGGTATTTTTAAAAAATATTTTTGGACTTGTTACCCAAATGAGATGAAAATAGAAAAAAATAAACCCTCTGGTGTTAATTGGTGTCTTTTGGCTCTTTGATATTTTCTAAAGGGTTTGGACCCGTGTCAAAAAAAAATTTCTCTATATTAAAAAACTATCAAATGGAAAAATTTGATTCTTCAAATAGGGAAAATATCGCTTTCAATCTTTTTTTAAGTTACATTTCTCAACAGACATAAGATTCCAAAACATATCTTGCGGCATCAAGATTCCATGTATTATATTTTCTAATCGCGTAGATCAACTTAACCCATCTTTTTAGCCCAAACAAAAGTTCAAAAGACATCATTTCTTCTATTCCTTTCAAAAAACTTTCTCTCTCTTCCCGTATTTCTCTCCAAACCTCTCATTTTTTTAATTTTAAAAGAATATTTTTCAAAAAAATATCTTTTTTTTTTAATATCTGATAATATCTCTATACACCCTCTTAAATTTCGTTTATCAACAGACCTAAAGTTTCAAAATATATCATACAGTCTAGAGATCATATGTATTATTTCTTCTAAACCCCTAAACCAAAGTTACTTCATCTTTTTAGGCCAAACAAAAGTTTAAAATATATTTTTTTTGTATTCATTTTTAAACCCCTTTTTCTCTCTCTTCGCGTATTAATTCCCAAACCTCTCTCTTATTTTTCAATATTAAAAAAAATAAAATTTAAAAAGAGGGTGTAAGAAGATATTTTTCCCATAAAAAACCACATGAATAAGGGATTTGTGATTCCTAATGAAAGAAACTTTACTCCCCTTACACTTCTTTGGAGAATTTCTCAACTCAAAACATAAAGGAGAGAGTTGAAAGTCTCCATCTAAAGAGAGTATCCGAGGCACAAATATATATAGAGATCTAGGCATATTTAGCAATCATAAGTCTAGAGAGAGAAAGGGAGAAGGAAGTCTTCATAGTATCTTTTGAGAAGGAGAAAAAAACAAAAAAAAAAAAAGTAAAGAAAGGCCCTATAAATCTAGAGAGCGAGAGAGAGATAAGGAAGGTGTGAAGCCAATTAGAGGGAAGACTTGGGAGGCGTCAACCCCGCGTTTGGACATGGAGAGCACTATCAAAGTGGGGTGTTTGATGTTACTGGATTCCTAACTTCTTGAAAATAAAATGCTATGTAATGGTTGGATATATATATATAGGCAATTTAGGGGGACTTTTCCGAGTACATTCCTTGACTCATTGTGGCCACTACACACACTCTCTCTCTCTCTTCAATTCCACAAATTTTCCACAACGACAATGAAAAATTGCTTCCAGATTCCTCGCTCATCAATAACCAGTGAATGAAAAATCGGCCGGCCGAGTAGAAACTACTCTGCTCCGCTGAGTTACTTGCCCTCCGGTGGCCTTGCCGAGTCCCAGTGGGGTGTCCAACTCTAGGGAGTTTATAAAAAGTAATAATCTTGAAACTCATTTAGGATATGGCTTTTTTTAATGGTGCCGTTTGTATAGAGCCGCGGCTCTAAACAATCAAATTAGAACCTACCTTCAACTAGTGTCCAGAAATGTGGTTTCAATTATGAAAATCTTTGTGATAACCTTAAAATATATTTTCATCTTTAGTTATAAATTTAAAACTCTAAAAAAGTGTAGATCGAGCTGATCTAAAAAAACTTGAAAATTGACCGTCTAAAAATGTGACACAAGATGCACTATTTCCAAAACTTGAAATCTATTTTTTTTTCTCATGTCCATGCTTCTTGATGTCGAGATAATCAATTTGACGATATTTGGGCATCAAAACAACCTCTTCTATTTTGAGGTGGGCTCTAATTTGATTGTTTAGAGCCTTGACTCTATATAAATTTTTTCTATATATATATATATATATATATATGTGTGTGTGTGTTTTGGACAAAGATTAGAAATTGTAAATACTTATCTTTTCAATTTCCCATATTTATAAAATATTTCAAAAATACCCTCAGTTATGAGTTGAGTTGTTAATAATATATTTTATTACCACTTTTTTAACATCATTTTGACCTGTTTTGCTTAATCTTACTTTAAACATACATGTCCTGTATTTTTGAAATTTTTTTATATTTTTTAACCTTTGTTTTGTTGGTACAGTACCCAGCACTAATCGGCCGTGAGTAATCGGCTCGGGCCAGGACCGATTACTCGGTCCGAGTCGCACTTTCTAACATTGTTAACTACACACACTCTTTCCCCCTCTCTCTCTTGAATGTCGAACACCTAATTTTCTTTAATAGTTCCACATTTGAAGTACAAAAAGAATTGGACAAAAGCTACTATACATCATGGAAACAAATAATGTCTTTTGAACCACAAGCCTCAATAGTCGCATTAGCTTTTGATTCCTCTCTCTATTTGTAAACAAAAATAGCACCTCCCTATTTCGGATACCAGCTTTTTCTCTCTTCATTTGCTATCAGGTCCAAGCTTTATGAAAAAATGAAAAGCCTCACCACATGACACTTCAGTTCTCGTAGATCTATGGACATTTGAAAAATGGATGGTCTAGATAAGTTGTTAAAATATATATTATTTGATTTTTTTTTTTTTTTTCCATATCCATAATAGTGAAGGTCGAAATGATCAATTTGAAGATTTTCCTATGTCGAACTACAATCTTTAGTGAAATTTGAGGTGCAACTTTACTTTCTTTCTATAAAGCCCCATTCATTATTTTAACCTCTTTCCTTATAAATTAGGATGCGGTTCCTATAAGGCCTAGGTTATATAAAAACAAAGTAAAACCTCACGTTAAATCTTCATCCAAAACTCACTTTGGGCATCAAAAATCTCCTTGACGGTTCTAAAATCAATTTCCAGCATCAACCATGAAATTTAAAGCTAAAAACATAATACAGATCTTTATGGTTCCGTGAATACTCATTTTTAGGGTAAAATAGATGGTCTAGATAATATATTACAATCTACACTATTTTTAAGGCTTGAAATCTTAAATTTTTATCACAACCATAATGCCCATGCCAAGATGATCGTTTTGAAGGTTTGTCGACACTAAAACTACAATTCTTAGTGAATTGTAAAGTGAAGCTTTACTCATTTTAATATAGTTGCAGCCGTATTAAACCATTTTGATATAGTTGCAGCCGTATTAAACCATTTTCCTATAAAGGATTAATTGCAAGTTATAGTTAGTCTTTATAAATATGACAAACAGTCGATGTTGATCCTGCACACGTAGCTCTTACTTCAAACCAAACGGTCTTCAAATTCCATGGTACTTTCTGCTCCGTATTATACTATTTAATAGCATCCGTTGAGTCCCCTTCAATCTCTATTATATTTCCCATACTAGTCTCCTCTATGATTTTCAGTCCCCAAAGTAGCGAATTGCTACAGTGATAAGACCCAACCCAAAAATCAAAATATTTATATTTTTAAATATATTTAAAAAAAAAATCTTAAAAACGCCTAGACGAATTGCTACAGTGTTTCACCCTCGTCACGAACATGGTTTTGCCTGAAAACCGCCACGGACTTATGGGAGACGTGGTGGTCCCCGTATATTTTTTACGTCAATTTTACGTGAAAAAAATCATGTCATGGACATGCTGTATCTATGATGGACCGCCAAAAAAATGCTATGTCGATGACAATTTTTAATCTACACCGTCCAAAAAATCGGATGGCCCCGAACCTATGGACGAAAATACTGTTCATTTTCTCCCATAGGAGTTTTGTAATCTCTTCTATATTTAAATATATTTCACAAATTGAAACCCAAAAATATAATATGGGACCCGAATCCGAATATTGTTTGGGTCCAAGCTTTGGACCCGGACCTGAATAATGTTTGGGTCCAAGATTTGGACCCGAACCCGACCAGCCAGGTCCAATTTTTGGATCAGTACCCAAACCTAAATCGAGTCTTCCCATTGGGTCCTGAGTCGGGTCTGGGACCATTGCCACCCCTAAAGAATACTTAACATCCCATACCATAAGACTCGTTTCCTTTTATCAAATAATAACGATCACAATTGGCCATCAGAGATGAAATCAGATCGCTGGGATTGTATCATTCCCCTGCACAAAATCTCAAAGAAAAACTTCTAGCCTTATCAATACATAACTTCTAAGGAGCTTGAGTTCATATCTAGGGTTGATTATGACTTATATATACGAAAATAATAAGTCTCACAGTATAAAGTCCAATTGCTCATTGGGATACAACTTGCAATATCTCCAGATTTACGGTAGAATTATTTGTAACAATATTTTGACACAATACTCTGCAACATTTGACATACTTCAATAATCCTCTTTGTAGCATTTGACAAACTTCAATAATACTCTTCTACTTTAAACATAATAAATTATTATGTATGCATCATTTTAATTAGTATAACCTCCAATATCAATCCCTCTAATTTTTTTATTCTAAAATTTGTAAGTGCTTCTATGCATTTCATCTAGTAGGAAAATGATCTCTCTCTCTCTCTCTCTCTCTCTCTCTCTTCAATAAAGAATGTTTTCCACATGGTTGGTTGAATCAACCAAAGATAAAAAAGTTAACAAGAAATCACCATCGTTAAGCTTTTTTTCAACTAATTGGAATCAACAATATGAATTCTGATCTACCATTCTGCTTTATTAAGAGTCGTACACTAACTGTTGGAGAAAATAAAAATATAACAAAAAATTTTATTTCATTAAGAACCAAAAACAACATTGATCTGAAGAACAAAAAACAAGAGAGAGAAGATCTCAGGAACAAAAACAAGAAAGAGAGATTACCGCTCCTCTGATTTTAAAGGCACTCCCTTGTAAAGCTTGACCCTGTCCCTTAGAGCATCACGTCGTGGCCTTGCCACCTTGTTGTTGGGATCAAAGAGGAGGGCTTCTTCATATGATTTTAAGGCTGCCCTCAAATCCTTCCTTTTTTCGTAGGCATCTCCCAGGTTATTCCAGGCTGTGACATAACCAGGTTGAAGCTTCACTGCCTTCTCGAATTCAACGATGCCTTTGTCCAGCTTCCCATCTCTCACATAGCTCACACCGAGGGCATTGTGCACCTGACCCATGATCCAAACAATCATGGTTTCAAGAAATCATTGATTTTTTTAATGGTAATTTTTTTTTTCCTATTTTCATATTCATTAGATAATCAGGTCGGGTCGGGTTGACCATCAGACTAGGGTCCAAATCCTGGGTCCAGCAAAAACATACCTGAGTCGATTCAAATCTGGGTCCAGGTCACCGGGTCAGGTCAAGCATATACCTGACCCAATATGGTATGTATGTGTGTGTGTGTTCCACCCTGGGCGCACAGGGTTGACCGGCACGCTTTGTTTTATCAAATTTCTTTGGTTAAAATTTAACCAAGAATCAGTGAAAAAAACTAATTCAATGCTATAGGGAGATGATTCCTTCTTTTGAAAGAAAGAAATAAATGGAAATAAGTGTCATAACATTATTGTGATGGGTGTCATTATGGTCTTGGGCCTAAACACTTGCTTACTCATCCCAAATAAAAAAGGCAAAAGGACCATTTACATTCATCAGTTAAACAGTAAGACACATCCAACCATCAACAAAACATTTGCACTCACATTCATAAAATGTACAAGAGTAACTTTAACCATTTGTACCTATAATGAAACCTTAAAAAAATTTATGTTCTCAAATTCCTAACATGATATTAATATGCTTTACAGCTTGAAAGAGAGTTTCCACCCACTAAAAGAAACAGAAAAAGTCAAAAAGGGGCCTTAAAGCTGACTGTTCAGATTCACATGAAAAGGCTAATTCAAATAAATTGTTTCTTCTTTTGCTTTGTGTGTGCGTGAGAGAGAGAGAGAGAGAGAGAGAGAGAGATCATATTGTTTATTACAATGGAACACAAAAGTAGTTGTGCCCATGTGCCTTGCCAGAGAATCACGCATTTGACCCAAAAAAAAAAAAGAAAGAAAAGAAAAGTGATCTATCTTTCAAACGTTTGAAGACAAGAAAAATAATACAAGAATTTCAAAAACATAACCATTCAAAAACATTAAACATTAAGACTCAAAGTGGAAAATGATAATATGAATATTGGGAAAATTACCTGCGCAAGATCCTGCTGGTCCCCATCCCATTTCCCAATTGCCAGTTGTAAATATTTGGTAGCAGCAGGATAGAACTTCCTCCTCAACATCACCGCACCAAGCTCAAAGTACTCAGTGGCACTTGCATCTCCACTTCTTACTTGCTCCTGAAATACCCAAACAAGGAGTGAGTATTTTCAAATTTTTCAATAAACTGGGATATCCTTGTACCAACACCATGTTAACCAAGAAAAGCAAGATATTGGAAACATAATGAGAGGTATATGCACATACATACAAGACTCTCTCTCTCTCTCTCTCGCTCTCTCTCGTAATGAGAGGTATATGCACATACATACAAGACTCTCTCTCTCTCTCATAATGAGAGGTATATGCACATACATACAAGACTCTCTCTCTCTCTCTCTCATAATGAGAGGTACATGCACATACATACAAGACTCTCTCTCTCTCTCTCTCATAATGAGAGGTATATGCACATACATACAAGACTCTCTCTCTCTCTCTCTCATAATGAGAGGTACATGCACATACATACAAGACTCTCTCTCTCTTTCTCTCTCTCTCTGAATGTGTGCATGCACACGCATGCTCGTGCTTGTGAGCATGCATGCTCAAAAATTTATGGATATATCTGTACACATGTGTGTGTGCAGGAAAAGGATTTGGTCCAACCAAAGGCAGACCGCTACAATGTCCGCACTAGTTCAAAACCCTAGTGGGGTCCTTAGACACCAAATTTTTTGGATATACCCTACTCATCCTAGTGACCAAGCTTAAGAGAAAAAATAATTCACACACTAGAAGTGCCTAAAAGTATCCTGCACGAAAGTGAACACAAATTGTCCATTTTTTAATGGTCAAATCCAGGAAACTCAATATCTGTGTTTCTTAAAAAGTAAGAATTGTTCATCTGGTGATGATGAGACAATCGATTAAATTTAGGATCAAACAAATTATTTTTTCTTTTCTAAAATGGAAGGCACATAATTCACTGCATTTCCTCTGTCTTAAAAAAAACCATTTTTGGGGTTTTTTCCTGAAAGTTTTCATGATCCTGTTCACTGCGTCCAATAGAGTCCATGTGCAAAATTTGGGTCCAAACAAATGCCCCTAAGGCCCCCCAAAAATGGGGTGTAACAATCCATCCCAGGGCAACCAAATCCTTAGTGCAAGTGCGTGTGCAAAAGAAAAAGAAGAGAATAAATATTGTATTAACCTTACACATAATACATATACATGAACGTGGAAAACACACACACTCTGTCACCCCCAAACCCCTTCTCCCCCCCCCCCCCCCATCCCAAAAAAAACAAAAAAAAAAAAAGAAAGAAAAAGAATATGCACACAATGCACGCACACAAGTCACCTCGCAAAGAAAACATAAGCAATTGATGAAAAAAACATTATTCACTCTCCCCATCCATCCCTCCCTCCCACCCCCCACCCCCCACCTGCTGGGCAACCCCCAACGCACATATTGAGAAGTGAATACGCACCCACTACCAAAAATAAAAAAAGAAAAATGTATACAATTAGAAGTGAATAGGCACCCACTACAAGCAATGATGCAATTCACACAAAAAGAATAACATGAAAATGCGTACAATTTGAAAGGGAGTTGAGAATAGGAAGAAGGAATGCATAAGTCAAGCAAAACAAATTGAAAAGTGAAAGGAGAAGCAACTAAACAGATAAGCCTATTGCATAGAGGACATGTCTCATTGAGGTCATAGAATATCATTTTTCTGGAAGGATTGAAGAAGAAAATTGATCATTTCACTCTTTCATTGTGATAGTCGGGCAAGTAGATAGCTGCCTAATGTTTGTGTGCATGAGAGAGAGAGAGAGAGAGGACACAAGTACCTGTAGCTCCTTAGCAGAGAGGTCAAGCTCTCTGCGAACTAAGATTTGTCTGACAACGAAGAAACTTCCAAGTCCAAGGAATCCTAAGAGGAACAGCAAGTAAGATAGTTGAATACCAAGTTCAAAGAGCTCCCCAATCTCATAAACCATATTCATAGACTCTCCTTCTGCCGCATGTGCAACTTGAACACCACACAACCAAGCTGTTATGCCAGAGGACAGAGCACATATCGATGGGTATGAAATATTAAGATTTTTTAAGTCACTGTCCAAAGGCAATCCCCATATCAAATCTGCAATGCAAAGGAAATTTCATAATCATCAAATAAAACGCAAATGCTACTACTAGCTCTCTCTATCTCTCTCCGTGGGTTTCAGTCACCTAGCTTAATGGAAGGTTGAATCCAGGTCACTACCCAAGGAAGAAAAGGAAATCTACAAGGATTCAATCTTTTGGGCCAAAAGCGCTTGAAATTTTTTTAAGTTTAACCTTCTAACAACAACAACATTGACAGGGAATTGGTAAAACCTCAAACTCTTTTGAGTTCAGATAAAAGGTGGTGCAAGAAAACTACCCCTGGTTTTTTGCCAATCCTCTATTTGCCTTCAGGGAATTTTAGTCACTTCCACCAAAATATGACACGAAAAACTCGCATGATTTCAAAATAGTTCAGGGCAGTCCTCCTAGTGTGAGGGATTAGTGGGTGTTGCAATTGAAAAAATAAAATCCTTCCAAGTATTTCTCTTAAAGTAGGGTATTAATAAGTGCTTTAAGATCATATTTAAATTCTTTCAAGTGTGCAGATCAAGCTGGCATTACCAATTAAACTGGCATGCTGTGTAAGGACAAAATAAGTGTCTAAATATAGAAAAAGTATAGCATTTTGATCTGGAATTCTGAGAAACTGAGTGGCTGCTAATTACCGTCGTTGATCTTTGGAAATAAATAAGGTGGCTTTCTCTTTCCTCCAAATATGTGCCTTCCTCCAAATATCTGCCTTCCTCCACAGCAACCAAGTATAATAAATATAAATTAGCAACAAGTATCACATTTGGTAGAATAAAACCGGCTGGAGCAACCAATTTTCCAAATCAAGAAAACAAATTTTAGGGTGACTACTATTTTGGAAGAATGGATAATGGATAAAATCCCAGGGGAGGATAGCAAGGACAAAGAGGGCAAAACAGTACAGGAGATGGCTGAATTTCTTAGAATGCAATTTCGATGACAGCATTGTTCAGAAGGATTCTCTTCCGATAAATTCAATGGGAAATGTAAAACACACATTCAGAAATGTCATTTGCATGATATGTATTACTTGTTCAATAAACCAAATTCCATACCTCTGGCACCATTTGCCATTAGTTGTTTTTTCTTTAGTGATAGTCACTACTAACATTAGTGAGCATGGATAATGGATAAAATCCCAGGGGAGGATAGCAAGGACAAAGAGGGCAAAACAGTACAGGAGATGGCTGAATTTCTTAGAATACAATTTCGATGACAGCATTGTTCAGAAGGATTCTCTTCCGATAAATTCAATGGGAAATGTAAAACACACATTCAGAAAAGTCATTTGCATGATATGTATTACTTGTTAAGTTCAATAAACCAAATTCCATACCTCTGGCACCATTTGCCATTAGTTGTTTTTTCTTTAGTGATAGTCACTACTAACATTAGTGAGCAATTAAGCTATGTATCGTCGGTTTGGTACCTCAACTGAAAATGTCACCATGTAAAACTATACCTCCTCTCTACCTATTAAATTAAGTTATGACTCATTACTAATTTGAACCACAAAGATGAACACTAGAGTAAGCTCATTCAAGACCAACTAAAGTACGAAAAACCTAGGATCCATCAGAAATTGCTATATTAAAAAAACCCACTTGGGTTCTCCATGGTGACTGATGGGGAACAAATAGTCTGGGACCTCATACCCAGTACAAATAGATAGGAACTTCTATTAGCGATGTCATCCATTAAGTAGGTAATCTTCACATCCTATAAAATGGCCCAAAAAGCAGCAGGAAAAAAAAAAAAGTGAGTTGTAGATCTTGCCATAAAGAACCAAGAATGGAAAAATCATGCTAGAAAAGAGATGCATAAGTTAAACAACCCAAAGCTTTGAGATGTGCCAAAGAACATAAACATATGGTTAATATTAGGAAATAAATGGCCAATGCTAACTTTCAAATCTAGTTTTATATTTTTGAAGACAATGGCATCTCTAGCAGCTATTTACTCAAAGATGCATGTTTTGTCATTAGCAATGTGGTAACTTTTTCACTTTTATTGGCCACAATCTACATCCCACATATATAAATTGCACACAGTCAAACTTCAGACTTTGTTCTATTCATCTACTTGCTAATTAATATTTTCGGCATTTGAGTAAGCAGATAACTAGATAGGAGGAAGAATGAAAGGATCATCATCATCAGATCCTTTTCCTCACTATTTAGGCTCTGCTATACGAATCGTAGTCTATCATTCTACTCTATCAAGGGCTATACCTTCAATGAGGCTATAAGTCCCCAAATCATTTCTCACTACTTCCAACCGTGTCCTTTTGGCCTAACCTTTGCCTTTTTTGAGCCTTCAACTTGAACCAACTTCACCGCTTAACAGGAGTTCTACTAAGTCTGCGATGCACATGGCTAACCCACCTAAGTCTATTTTCTCTCTTCTTGTTGCCTATTGAAGCCACACCTAAGTCTCCCGAATGTATTCATTGCGAATTTTATCCCTTCTTGTCTTGCCACACATTGATCTCAACATCCTCATCTCAACTATGCTCAAACTATGGGTTGTTTCGTGACAGTTCAATATTCCGCCCCATAAAGCAAAGCTGGTCTCATAGATGTCCTATAGATCTTCCCCTTTAACGTCAATGATATGCGGCAATCACATAAAACTCCAGTTGCACATCTCCACTTTGCCCATTCAACTCTAATTCTATGTGGGCCATCTTCATCAATCTCTCCATTTTCATTGATTTATCAACCCAAGATATTGAAATTGCACTCTTTTTGGACTCCTTGTTAAAGTCTTACAATATTTCTTCAATCTTAGGTTCTACAGTACATGTCTAAGACAGTGAGTTCCGAACCGAGCCCTTGTTTTAAAACACCGGTTAGTACTCATTGACACAGTTGCTTGTTTGCCTAACTCTTATGCTGCCCTGGCATATACATATAACCACAGATTCTTAGGTAATTATACTTCTCAAAAGAACTTCAAAAAAAAAAAAAATTATACTTCTCAAAAGATACAATTGGTATGTGGTTTTTAATTTTTTATTTATCAATGAAAACTAATAACAATTAAAAAAAACTTGGGGCTAGCAGCAAAGAAATGACCATTAAAATCATCAGATTACTAAATCATTAATGATATAAAGCCAAGCTTCTACATAACAGAATCATAGAAGAGTAAAATAACAGTTAATCTGCATGTAGTTTTTTTTCTAAAAGATAGGAACTGGAATTTCTCATGTAAAACTCACTTCAGTCCTAATAAATAACAATAATATTGGTTCAGATTTCAGAATATCCAAACAATCGAATTTTTTAATAGAAATGTCAGCTGATTTCCTCTTTTTCCCTTTTAGCCAAATTCGGATCGAAATTCAATGGAAAAGGGTGCGAAATGCATCTTAATTTGGTCAAAAAAAAAAAAAAAGATGGGCATAAACCCATTAAGGGGATGTGGCGAAAAAAAAAATCAATCCTTGGAATTACTTAATCACCAGAAGATGATAAAATGGAAACCCACCAAGGTAATAATCACCCCGAAATAAAGGGGAAAAAAACATAAATATAAGCATATTGAAGAAACCCAAACTGCAAAAAATAAAAATAAAAAATGGTGCTAATAATACTTACACGACAAAACTGCTGAACAGACCTTTGCAGAGAGAAATTACTCTCGTGACTGGCCAAAGAACCCCTCAAACTTCTCTTGTTAATGGAACTGTAAATTCGCAAGCATCTCAGTTGAGCTGACTTAGAACAAAGCATAGGACTCTTTGTTGAAGAAAACAGTAACAGTAATGGAAATTTAGTAGCGTGGGTATTAGGAATACAGTGGGTAGCCATGGTTTATGAGCTCTCCCTCTCCCTCTCCCTCTCCCTCTCTATCTCCTCACGAATTCCTCTCAGCAGGTTGTTCTATCATCCTGTTGCTTCTTTAGAGAGAGAGAGAGAGAGAGAGAGTGAGTGTGTTTATCACGATATGCAATTTTAGAGAGAGAGGGGAAAGAAAGCCTGCGATTTGATGAGGCTATCCATCTATCTATTTTCTCCACGAGACTAATGCAAGAGTTAAATATATGGAGCACACGTGGGATCTCCACCCATTTTGTTTTGGAAAATAGCATTAAAACCTCACTTCAAACCGCACCCAAAAAAAATTGCAGCTTGGCATCCGAAAGCCTTCAAATCAATGATCTCGAGCTTTACCATTATCGTTGTAAAAAAAAAAAAATTATTTCAAGCTCACCTACCATTTCACCATAAAAATAAGCATTCACTGATCCGCAAGATTTATATTATCATTTATATTATCATAGAGATTTTTGTTGCCCAAAGTGCTTTCCGAACAAGAATTTACTTTATATTCATAAAATGTAGGCTTTAAGAAGCTACACATATTCTTTTTAGCAAAAGTTTATATAAGGTTGCAACCTTCTAATTGAATTTCAAAAAATCAGTAGAAAATAGTGTTATAGAGTCGAAAAAACTTCCTAATGATCATCTCGACCTAGTGATAAAAAGTAAAAAATAATTTCAAGTTCTAAATTAGTATATATTGTAACGAGCTATTTAGACCGTCTATTTCTTAGATTTTCAAGTGTTTATTGATTTGCTGATATGCAATGTTTTTAGAATTAGGAATTTTATAATCAGGGTTGAACGTGGACTTCAAGCAATCATAAAGTTAATAAGCTAGATATCTTATACGAACGTCAGCCTATGCTTTTTTGTTAGTTTTATTTATGAATTTCTGAACTCTATAGACTTATATACTCTTTTTCATTGTTGATAATCCCCTGAATTACTGTCATTATAAAGAATAAATTTATTAAACGACCTATGAGATATAAACGACTAGTATTTTACCCATTTGCAACTATTCCATATCATGATCATGCATCTTTTGATATATTTTTAAAATAAAATAAAAAACATAGGTAAAATATTAAATAGTTCGTATCTTATGATTATTTTGATAAATTTCCCTTATAAAATTTATATTTGAAAGCTTTATTTTGCCATCATAATATTTTGTTATCCAAAATTGCCCTCACTTTGAACTTGAAGATCTGAAAATGATGTGCATTAAAAGCCAAAGATCTCAAACATCAACTTTAGACCTTGAAGGTCTAAAGTTGATGTCCGAACTGGATATTTAAAACAAAAACCAACAATTTCTAACAAAATGTCATTGACATCAACTTCATACCTCCAAAATTGATGTTAGTGAGAAAACAAAACAACAAAAACCAATATCAAACCTCGAAGATCTGAAATGAAAGTTGAAAAACTTTGTGCAACAATACTAAGCTTCGGATTTTGGAAATAGTACATCTTGCAATGCATTTTAGACCATCAATTTTCAAGATTTTCAAGTTTTCGTAGATTTGCTGGATCTACACTATTTTTAAAGATTTAAATTTTATAATTAAATATGAAAATATATTTAAAGCGATCACAAAGATTTCCAGTAAATCAAACTACATTTCTCGGCACTATTTGAATGTGGGCTCCAATTTGAATGTTTAGAGTCTAGAAGTCTTGTGGCAAATGAGAATCCTCTTGCTTTCTTAGCAAAAGGGTGGGTGGTACAAAGTCTCAAATATGCATGATTTTTTTATTTATTTTCTAACATTTGTAGTCATGGTAGTTTTTTATTTGTATTGGTTTTTGGGAAAATGCCACTAAAGTGCCATCTCAGAAAATTAGAATCAGTAGGTTGTTTTTTAAACGAAAACCAATAGGTTGTTAAATCAACAAATTTACTAACAAAATGACTATTTCTAAAAAATTGTTTCACTTATTGGGTTACTACGTAATTTTTTTAATAAATACTCAAATTTGCCTTGTTCCAAGTTTGTAACCTGGAAAAAATGAGTAATTGATTTTGGCCCACCAGTCAGCTCCCTAGCTACATTCTAAACATATAATATATAAAACATTCTAGTTCTCGGTTTAGGACTCGGAACAAGTGGGGACATTTTTTGTGATTTAAGTTGATAAAAAATACATTTGGCCTAAGTTCTATAGTTAGAGTGTGATATTTTATGCAAAAAATATTTTGGGCTTGGAATTTAGAGCAAGCATATGCTATTTAAATTTATATTTATGTCGTTTAGCTCAAATAATTGAAGTGGCTAGATTATAAAAATTATAATACTAGCGTTACTAGTTCAAGGTTCCAAACCCAATATAGGGCAGTTTGGACCAGCCCAAGTCCTCAAAGGGCCAGCCTTAACCAAGACTAACATGGTTTGGACTGGCTAAAAAAGGTTCTGGCTTAGGTCTAGCCTTAACCTTTAGATAGGTCGCCACCCCAGCCATGATATGGTTCAGATTGAGCCAAGACAAATTAAAATTAAAGAAAACAAACATAATAAAAAAATACAAGGCTTGGCCAAGGGCGGGCTAGTCATGAATTTTTAAAGGACTGTATTTTATAATACCATGTATCTTGGTACAAGAAAGTCACAATTGCTCTTAGCCATGAGCTTTGAGAGGCCGAAAAGTTCAAGAAAATTCTTTCTAGACTTTGAGTTTGATCAACAGTACATCTCCAACTCCCACTTCTAAATTTGATGGATGGGAATAATAGTAACGTTGTATTACAGGTAAGTAGTTTTATTATTGCCAAAAGATATTGTGTGTTATTGGGGATATAATGTACTCCCTAGGGTAAAACCCTATCTAGGATTAATTTTAGGACCTCAAATTTTGGGAATACAACCTCTTCAACCTATAGATCCAATAAAAAATAATAATATTTAAGATTAACTAGAGACTGTCCAATTTTTAGAGGTGAGATCTAAGTGTTAGAAAACTTAAAATTTAATTATTTGTTTTTTTTTTAGAATAATCATCTAGTGAGTACTTCCCATAAATTCAGATTGAAAAAAATCCCTCCAAGGTCTTCTAAATGAAGAGTAGATGTACACCATGCTCCTACAATAACATAGCATGCTCACCCCTTATTAGACACCATTCGGATTTTCAGTACGCGCGTCGCTATAATGGGTGAGATCAAGGGTGATCCTCGTATTTCACCAGCCCCCACATAATTTTTAGCCAATTAATGTAGCTAAATTGAAGGCCCAAACATTTGTTGGAATGGCATAGAAACCCCTCAACTCATCCATGAGAGTGTATTAAACCATCTCAATTCCAAGTTAGATGTACTGCTATAGATCGTAAGCATGCATACTATGCATTCTCCAATAATTTTTTAAAATGGCAGGAGAAAAGAATAATATCACCGTCCATTTTTTAGAGCATATTGTTTGATATATTACTCATAATAGAGCAAAATGAAATATTAGGATACGTGTAATCAAACCCAAATAATTGAAAAAAGCTTTGACGATAATGACGGTGTGATGTATTGCACTTATTGGCATTCACATTACTAGAGGAAAAGATTTGCGGTGAGTTAACCTACCACCCAGTCACCCAAGGTTTTAAGGGAATTATGACCCTAAAACATCGTTGATTTTTGGAAATTCCGTTTGGCTCACGATCTTTG
Organism: Amborella trichopoda; assembly: GCF_054954075.1. Lineage (NCBI taxonomy): Eukaryota > Viridiplantae > Streptophyta > Magnoliopsida > Amborellales > Amborellaceae > Amborella > Amborella trichopoda. Next base: position 44,091,005 of record NC_142343.1, on the reverse strand, counting down.
AAGAATAGAAATGAATGGTTCAAAAAGACAAGTGCAATATAGAAATTTTTTAATTGTTTAAATTTCATTTTTTTTTATAATCTCCATAGTCGAGTTGATAGACATGTAAACTTTTAAATCCAAGGTGACAGTATACAGGGATGGATGCCACTAGCCCACCAAGTCCAACTCCAACGCAAATTGATGTAGTTGGGCCAATGCCTGTTCTGGGCCCAAAAATATGAATTTGAGCTAGACCTGCTCGCCTGTCGAAAATCCATAAAATTGCAGTTGTTACATTAAATGAATCATTGTAAACCAATGATTTAAAAAACAGATCGATGACCCGGATCAAACATTACAAAAATCAATCCAAATTGGTGAATTACGGCTGCCCAAAGACCAAGGCCTGGCCATAAAGAAAAGGAAACACCATGGCCTTCTATCGGTATTCCCATGGTTGCTGCTTGATTTCTAATCCAAAGGCCGCCTAAGTGGAACTGAGGGGTTTGTTTGGGAGAAGAAGGCGTTTTTGTGCATGTACGTAAGACGAGGAGCGTTTGTTAGATCTCATGTTAACATTTGGCGAACATGAAGCTCTCTCTTCCCCTTCACATTCCATTCCACAACTGACGCAGAAGCTCTCTCCCGATGCCAAGCCCCTTTCAGAGATTGTGACCGGTCACTTCTCTCTCTCTCTCTCTACATTACCTTTACACCAATTGCGGTATGCATCTCTTTCTCTCTCACACGAACATGCAATTTTTCTCGCTCTTTCTCTCAATTTTGTTTGTTCCCTGTACTGAACCACCATTACTTTCAGAAACAATTCCCCACTCTCTCTCTAGGGGACGAGAAAATGTCCTGTCAAAAAAAACAGAGGGGACTAGAAAATGGGTATCGATTTTTGTCTTCTAAATCGAACACATTTTCCAAAACTTCGGTCACACCCCTCTACGAATTCACCTATTAGTTTTTAGGGTAATTACCGCAAATATACTTATATTTTAGCTTAATTGGAAAAAAAACCACAACTTTCAAAAACATCGTCTACATCATTTTTTTTCATTTTCGGGTTTTTTTTGGACGAAAATGACATTCACGGTAGTCGTTTTACCGTAATTCGTATTAAGTTTTATGGTAATTAATTCATATTAAATTTTACAGTAATTAAAATGCCGTAATAACTTTAAGTAGTATTACGGTAATTAAAATAATAATATTTTCTTTACAACATTCTTTATACCGTAACTAAACACCATGTGTGGCTTCCCTCTCGACCAATGAGGGAGATGAGAGATTGATGATACTTGGGAGAGAGAGAGGGGTTTTACGAGTGAGAGGGAGAGATTTGAGAGAGAAAGAAGAGAAAAAAGTGGCGTGAAAGAAAGAGATAAAGTTTAGGGGCGGCTGGGGATGAAACAGAGATAAGGATGGTACATGAGATTAAAAGTACCGTATAAAACAAAGTTAAATATTACAGTAATTAAAGTACTATATAAAATGGAAACATGATATACTATCGTATAAAATGGAAATACCGTAAAGAAAAAATTATCTATTACGGTATTTAAAGTACTGTAATACTAATTCAAGTTATTATGGTATTTTAATTTTCGTAAAACTTAATATGAATTACGGTCAAAACAACTACCGTGAGGGTCATTTTCATCCAAAAACACCTGAAAATGAAGAAAAATCGTGTAGACAAGGTTTTTGATGGTTGGGTTTTTTTTTTTCAATTAAGCTAAAATATAGGTATATTTGTGATAATTACCCTATTTTTTAGTGTTGTGGATGTAGAATAATCATCTATAGTTATTATGTGTTCATAACCATATACTTTTTGTACAAGGAAGTCATAACTATTCTCACTCATTAATGTCAAATTGAATGGCTTGGGGTGAATCACAAAGTCTGAGTTTTTATTTTTATTTTTGAAACCTTGTGCCTAATTCCTAATGGCACTCTTAAGATCACCTATTTTGAAATCTAATAGACATGAATGATTATGACATTCTTGTACAAAAAGTAAATAGTATATATATATATATATATATATATATATATATATATATATATATATATATATATATATATATATATATATATATATATATATATATATATGGGTGAGGTTTCTATAAGGTTGCAACCTTAAACAACCCAATTAAGGCGCACCTCCAAATTTTATAATAACATGTAATTTTGGTGAAAAAATTTATAGGATTATCTCAAAATCTATTCTTATATCTAATTATAAAATTTTAAAGTCTAAAAATAGTTAAAATCAAGTAGATCTATACACATATGAAAATATTGAAACTGAATGGTTTACATAATGTATTGCAGGATGCACTATTTATAGGACTCAAAATCCTTCTTCTTTTTTTACATTTTGGTGTTGAGATGATCAATTTAGAAGTTTTTTTAATATTAAAATAACCTTTTTCAATGGATTTTTGAGGTGCATATGTAATCCTACATTTTAAGGTTGCAACATTACATATATATATATATATATATGAAGATATTACAAAATGCCTATAGGCGAAAAATAAACAGTGATTTTGCCTACCCTCATCACCGTCCAAAGTTCATCGCACGACCGCGATTGTCCGATAGTGTTTCATTTTTCATTTTTTTGCTACAAATCGAAACGATCTGAAATTTGGAACTTGTGTTCATAAAAAATAATCAAATCTATAAAAAAATATCAAAATCCCATTTTATATGAAATAAATTGATCAAAATACCCCCAAAAAATTTTAGGGGTATTTTGATCAATTTGTTTTTTCATGAATTTTTTTTTGTATATTTTTATTAAGTGCACACACATACACATACACACACACACACAAACACATATATATATATATATATATATATATATTCTAAACTTCACTACCGTTCAAATTACAAAGGTTCAAGATATAAAGAGTTGCGAAAGGTGGATTTATTAATTATGTAGTCTATTTTTTTAAAAAAAAGTTACTTTTGTGAGGGCAATTTTGTAATATTGCTGCAAGACAAATGGTACTTTTGTTATCTCCATAAGGGGTAAAATTGAAATTTTAACTAAAAGACAAGGGCACTCTACAAATAAAGTTTGAGGATATCAACTTCTAAAATGCTATTGTATTTTTATAAAAATTTCAAAATTGCCCTTGTTTAATGGTAAAGTTATTTATTGAAATAATTTTTTAATAAAAAATAATGATTGTTTTGATAAATATACCCATCACAACCCCTTCTAACTTGAACCTTTATATTTTGAGGGGTTGTTACCTCTAGACAAACTCATATCTAAGCCTTCCCAACGCCTATAAGCAAAAATGAACAGTAATTTCGCCTACCATCATCATCGTCCAAAGTTCATTGCAAGGTCATAGTTGTTTAGTGGTATTTTTATTTTTATTTTTTTTCTACAAATCCAAATAACTTGAAAAATTAAAACTTGTGTATATTTTAGTGAGGCGCACCGAATAGAAATATGAAAAAAAAAATTCATATTTATAAATAGACCAAAATACCCCCAAAAAATTATGGGGGTATTTTGGTCAATTTATATTTTTCAAATTATTTTTTTTATGTTTTTATGAGGTGCGTCTCATTAAGATATACACGCGCTTCAAATTTCAGATCATTCTGATTAGTAAAAAGAAATGAAAATTGAAATACTACCGGACAACTGTGACTGTGGAATGAAGTTTGGATAGTGATGAGGATAGGCGAAATCACTGTTCATTTTCGCCTATAGGCGTTTTGTAGTATTTTTCATATATATAAGAATAAACCTTCTGAACACTTAATAGCTATAATGAATAATAATATACGTGGAATCCCAGCCATTGAATCTTTATCATATGGTTCAAAATATATATCACTATGTAAATTGTAATATTGTTTCTAGAAATTGGATCATAATGAAAATTTAGATGTGTGACTATAAAATAGGGCATACAATTAAAAAACATTTCTCAAACTATAAAATGATTAAAATACCCTTGAAAAACGAGGGGGGTAATTTGATCAGTTTAAATTATTAAAAAAATAATTTATTTATATCTTTATACGATGCGCAATAGTGTTAGGTATAGACACCCAACATTTCATATTAATCAGATTTATATAAAAAACTTAAAATTAAAATAGTGATATGTATTTTGAATCACTCGATAAAGATCTAATGGTTGGGATTTCACCTATATTAATATTCATTATAGCTGTCAAGCGTTTGTTAGTTGTTTTCCTAACAAACATATATATATCTATATATAACAATGATTTCATGCAACATTTGTATCATAATATAATGCATATTATGCAACCACATTAAAAAACCATGTTAGAGATATTTGTTTGACACAATTTTTTAGATGTATGCTCTTTTCATTCTAAAGAATAATCACAACAAAGAAAATTTAGAAAAAAACACCCTAAAAAGTGTTTTTCTAGCCCAATTAATATAAGCCGTCCATTTTAGTGAGAATGTTAGATATAGGCCTCAGGATTTTTTTATTCCCAAAATTTTTATATAGTGTTATCATCATTAGATTAAAAATGCTAAAAAAGAAAAATGTGATTTTGAAAGTGTCAAGGCCCAGATCGAATCTAGTCCGATCTGACGGTCACGGTTGTGTGAGAGTATTTTAATTTTGTTTTTTTTTTCTACAAATCAAAATGATCTGAAATTTGGAGCGTGTGTACATCTTTGTGAGGCGCACCTAATAAAAATATATTAAAAAATAATTCACAATAAAATATTGGTCAAAATACCCCTGAAACTTCTTGAGGGTGTTTTGGTTAATTTATTTCATGTAAAATATATTTTTTATATACTTTTTATAGATTTTCCTATTTTTTTATGAACACACGTTTCAAATTTTAGATCATTTCAATTAGTTGAATAAAAATGAAAAATGAAACACTATCGAACATCTGTGATAGTCAGATCGGCCCAGATTCGATCAGGACCGTTCGACGTTTACTGTAGCGGTACACGAATCGGCGTACTGTAGCATCTTCCTATATATATATATGGAGTGGATTCTGTCAGCCTACAAGCTGACTGCTACAATGTCAGCCAATAGCCCCATATTCAATATGGGCTGATCTAATGGTCACAATCTCATTTCATTTTTGAATTTTCATTTTTTCTTTCTAAAGATCCAAATCACTCGAAATTTCAAGCGTTCATTCTTCTCATCAATGTGCACCAAATAAAAATATAAATAAAATAATTCACAAAATATAAATTGATTAAAATACCCTCAAAATATTTCGAGGGTATTTTTCTCAATTTATATTTTACGACTTATTTTTTTATATTTTTATTAGATTTTTTTGTTTTTGAAGAATAAACGCTTCAAATTTCAAATGATTTGGATTTGTAAAAATAAAATAAAAATTCAAACACAAATAAGATCGTGATCGTCAGATCGGTCCAGATTCAATATGGTCCATTAGTTGACATTGTAGCTATCAGCCCGTGAGCTAACATGATATTTTCCCATAAAAAATAAAGTAAAAAATATATATATAATGTCTTCCCAATACCTATAGACGAAAATGAACAGTGATTTTTCCTATGCTCATCACCATCTAAAGTTCATTGCATGGTCACGGTCGTCCGATAGTGTTCCAATTTTCATTTTTTTTTTCTATAAATCGAAATGATCTGATATATATATATATATATATATATATATATATATATATATATATCACCAGTGTTTTCTTACTTAGTTCAGTTTGCTTAGACTTAGCTGAGGAATGGCTAGGCGTGTTTTAGGTGAGTTATCGCCCAACTTGCATCCCCAAAAAAACAAAAAGTCCTAAAAAAATCTAAACTAGAAATGACCAATATATAGTTTAGAATTGATTTTTTTAGGTGATTTTGATAGTTTTTAGGATAATTTGAGATCTTTAATATTTTTTATTTTTGAACTATTAAAGTATTCAAAATATAAATAAAGTTTTTAATAGTCCTATATATATATATAGGATGATGCTACTGTGAGCCCAAGGACTAACAGTAAGATATGAGCCCAAGAGCCTAGATTGAATCTGGGCTGATCTGACGATCACGGATGCTTGATAGTGTTTGAATTTTAATTTCTTTTATACAATTCCAAATCACTTGAAATTTTATATGTGTGTTTATTAAAAATAGGTGAATATTCCAAAAATATCAAAAAAAAAATATTTTACATGAAAACAATTGACCAAAATACCATTGTAAAGTTTCGGGGGTATTTTGGTCAATTTTTTTTTTCGATTTATTTATTTTTATATATTTGGTAAGTGCTGCTTGATGAGAATAACACACGCCTAAAATTTCAAGTGATTTAGATTTATAAAAAATACAATAAAATTCAAGCACAAAATAAGGTCATGACCTTCAGATCAGCCCAGATTCAATCTGGATCGTTGGGCTCATATCTTCCTGTTAGCCCTTGGGTTAACATGATGATTTTCCATATATATATATATATATATATATAGTAATGATTTTATAAGACCCTCCCACACCTATGTGTGTAGGACCCCAAAGGATCACCATTAAAGTTGACACGGATCTCTAAAACAGTTAACACATGGGCGTGAGACTTGACTTTTCTATATATCCGTGCTAAATTTAATGGTGATCCTTTGGGGTCCTACACATATGGGTGGGGGAGGATCCTATAGGATCATTTCTCATATATATATATATATATATATATATATATATATATATATAACCTTCTTTAGCTTTCTAATTATTTTTCTAACTCTAAATATTTTTCCTAATTTTTACTATATATATAAATTCTTTACTCTTATTTTTTATTTTTTATTTTTACATCGTAAAAACGATGTCACAATTTTCATGAGAGAGAGTACCAAACTCTGATTTTATTATGAATGGGCTCAAGGTTAGATGGCTAAAGTGGCGGGCCCTTACAACATGATGTCCAGAGTTTCATTCTTATGGTAAGAAAATGACCCGTTCTTGATGAATTACTTCCCAAGAAAAAAAGAAAAGAAAAACCTCTTTTCTATTGCTCATGTGACAGATTTAAGCTTGATGCAGTTTTTCCATAGTATCTCTCCCCAAAACTAGGGGTGTGTGTCAAGGGGGAGATATAAATGGAGAAAGTTTCCGTAAGGTTGCAATTTTAAAATGTAGAATTGAAGATGAACCTCAAAAATCTATCTGTTGTTTTAATGTTGAAAAACCCTCTAATTAATCAGCTCGCTATTGAGATGTATGAATATAAAAAGAAAAAAAGATTTTGAGCCATAAAAATAGTGCTGCTTGCACCAAATTATCTCGACCGTCCATTTTAAAGATTTTCATATGTTTATAGATCTACTTGATTTTAACTATTTTTGTAGCTTAAAATTTTATAATTAGAGATAAAAATAGATTTTCAAATAATCCTAATAATTTCGTATACTAAAATTATATATTATGATAAAATTTAGAGGTGCGCCTTAGTTGGATTGTGTGAGATTGCAGCCTTATAGGAACCGCACCGAATATAAATATTACTTTACATTTGCTTCCTCTACAGGTTGGTGGCATTTCATTTTTACGACAAAATCAGTCCCTCTAAAGGGAAAGCTTATCAGACTCGAGCCTATTTCTCATGACACAAACGTCTTTTTCTCTCAAATTAATTAGATAAATTCATAGAAAAACCTCTCCTCTAAGCTAAGGGAGGAACATTGTAAATAGGACTTCTTGCCTTGGCTTTAAAGATAATTCGTTTCCAACTCCACTCTTTTATGTCACTCAACTAGGGGTGGCAATGGACCCAGGATCTGACCAGGGACTGAGTATGGGTTAAAAAATTGGACACCTCAGGCTGGGTCCCGTTAATTTTTCAAGGTCTGGGTCCGGCCTGACTGTTGCCATCTCTATACTCAACTCTCTCTCTCTCTCTCCTCTTCCTCACCGAAAAAGATTAAAAAAAAAGAAAAAAAAGAAACTCTACTCCTTATAAATATGCCCCCAAAGGCTGAGTTCCTCCACAATTTTTGGGCACCAACCATGAATTCCCAGTCAGGACTAGTCCGTACTCCCCCCTCATTTTCTCTCTCTAAAACTGTTTTGTTAACTATGTTTCTCCTCTCTCTCTCCAATAAAATGATCAGTGCAGATGAAGAGTGGGCAATGGTGCAAAGAAAAGGGAACCAATTCATGGTGAAAGATAGGGCATTCTATGTTAATGGGTTCAACACTTATTGGCTCATGGTGTTTGCGGTTGACCAGTCAACGAGAGGGAAAGTTAGTGACCTCTTTGAGCAAGCGTCTTCAGTTGGGCTCAGTGTTTGTAGGACTTGGGGCTTCAATGATGGAGGGTGGAGAGCCTTGCAAAAGTCGCCTGGTGTCTATGATGAGGAAGTTTTCAAGGCAATTTAATCTCTCTCCCTTTCTTTATTTTTATGTTTTTGAGTGATTTCCATACGAAATCTTTTTTTTTTTTTTCTAAAATGCAAAATGTTAGTGGGAATTACAAAAAAGATCGATCAACTATTTTTTTCTTTCAAAATTGCCTTTCGATCTAAAGATGGAATATTTGAACTGAATTTAATTTTATTTTTTCATTAGCAAGAGAGTGCCCCAAGCTTTAAGGTAATTTTTTTTAAAAAAAGCGCAAGTTAGCAAATCTTCTGTGTAATTTCCACAAGCATTTCATATTTTAGAAAAAAAAATTAAAGTTCATCTGTCAGTCACTTTTTATTTTATTTTATTGTATTAATCTGTGCTATTCTCCAAGGGATTGCATAATGCATGACTTTTTACTTTTTGATGCAAGTCTCAATCATTTTTATTCATCAAAATTGAAACAAGGTGAGGTGTGTCATAAAGTTATAGAAAGGGTGTTTTTAGGACTTTATTCATGGTTAGAAGTACACCCAATAGCCTTTTTGGAACTTTATTAATACCATATACTACATAATACTACTCCTATATAAAACAAAGAGAATTGTTCGGTGTGTCCAAGACCGATACTAGCGGATTTTAAAAATAAATTATTAAGTGGCCCTCATACACTACTCTTTGAATATATATATATATATATATATATATGTAAAAACACCACGCAACGTTTATACGTAAAAATGAACAGTGATTTCGTTTATGCTCATCATCATCCAAAGTTCATCGCATGATCATAATTGTTTGGTAGAATTTTATTTTTTATTTTTTCTATAAATCGAAATAATTTGAAATTTGGAGTGTAGATTCATAAAAAATAAAAGAATCTAATAAAAATATAAAAAAATAATTTATAAAATATAAATTGATCAAAGTACCCCTGAAAATTTACGGGGGGTATTTTTATCAATTTATATTTTTCAAATTATTATTTTTATATTTTTATTAGATGCACATTACTAAGATGTACACGCATTCTAAATTTTAGATCATTTCGATTTGTAAAAAAAAATAAAAATTGAAATACTACCAAACAACTGTGACCATACGATGAACTTTGGACGGTGATGAGCATATGTGAATTCACTATTCATTTTCACCTATAGGCGTAGGGAAGACTTTTTCATATATATATATATATATATATATATATATATATATATATATATATATATATATATATATATATATATATAATGAGATTAGCCAATTAGCTCCTATGAACATATGATCCCAACGGCCTAGATTGAATCTAGGCTGATCTGACAGTCACGACTTCATTTCGTATTTAAATTTTTTTTTTTATAATCTAAATAACTTGAAATTTTAGGTGTGTTTTCTTCAAAAATAAGATAATATTATAAAATACCAAAAACAAAATTGTAATCAATAAAATAACAAAAATACTCCTAAAAAGTTTCAGGGGTATTTTGATCAATTTATTTTTTGTGAACTATTTTTTAAATATTTTTATTAGGTGCGCCTTGATGAGAATAATGAATGCCTAACATTTCAAATTATCTAGATTTGTAAAAAAAATTAAAATTAAAACACGAAATGAGGTCGTGACCGTCAGATCGACCCATATTCAATTTAAGCCGTTGGGCTCATATGTTCATATGAGTAAGTGGGTTACTCTATATATGGTTAAAACCGGTGTTCACAAACTCACCCAACTGAACTCGAAATCGGCCGGTTAGATCGGAACTAAGAAATTTTTTTTTAAAAATACATAAAATCTCAAAAAACAAGGGATTTGTTTGTAATGTGTTTTTTAATATTTTTATTGCGGAAAAGATTGAAAAGTGTTTTGGCCATGAATATTTATGTTTACATTTTTCCATATTTTTGTAAAATTTCAAAAATAGCCTTGGGTACAAATGGATTTTTTAAGATGCATTTTTTTTTTTTTACTAATTTTCAATTTCATTTGGATGTGCTTTTGTTCAATCATACTTTAAATGTACTTTCATATTTTTTTTTAGATTTGTTAACCTACCGACTAAATCGAAACAAGGAAAGAAAGTTTAAAAAATATATAAAATCTCAAAAAACAAGGGATTTGTTTGTAATGAGTTTTTTAATGTTTTTATTTTGGCAAAGATTGAAAAGTGTTTTGGTCATGAATATTTATTGGAAAAATTTAAAAATATCCCTCGGTATAAATCGATTGTTTAAGATCCATGGTTTCACTAATTTTCAACTTCATTTGAATGTGCTTTGTTCAATCATGCTTTAAATATACTTTCATTTTTTTTTTTTTAGATTTGTTAACTGGCTGGTTAGATTGGAACTAGGAATGAAATTTAAAATATATATATAAAATCTCAAAAAACAAGGGATTTGTTTGTAATGCTTTTTTTAATGTTTTTATTATGGCAAAGATTGAAAAGTGTTTTGGCCACGAATATTTATTGGAAAATTGTTTCATGAGGATTGGACCTTATTTCTACATATATGGTCTAGAAAGTGTAAAGCATTCATTTTAAAGATAGATGCAAGTAGGTGTTTCATCTAAAAATAATGGAAACTAACAGTCCAAATATTTTCTTATTAGAATTATATTTCTAGTTTTTTATTTTTTTTATTTATTTATATTCATGATCTCGATTTTAGAGATTACATGTCCTTAAAAATTAAGTCTTAAAATCCATCTCAAAAATATATTTATTAAGAAGCCCACATTTCTACATAGGTGGGCTTGGCCATGTAGCAACCGGCCCATATTTATTTTTATATTTTTTCCATCTTTTTTGGAAAATTTTAAAAATACCCTTGGGTACAAGTCAATTTTTTAAGATCCATTTTTTCACTAATTTTCAACTTCATTTGGATGTGTTTTGTTTAATCATGCTTTAAATGTACTTTCATATTTGTTTAAGATTTGTTAACCAGTTAGTTAGATCAAAACTATTAAAGAAATTTTTAAAAAATATACTAAAAAAAAACAAGGGATTTGTTTGTAATGTGTTTTTGGATATTTTTATTCAGGCAAAGTTTGAGAAGTATTTTGGTCATGAATATTTATTTGTATATTTTTCCCATCTTTTTTGAAAATTTTCAAAAATATCCCTAGGTACCATTGATTTTTTAAGATCCTCTTTTCACTAATTTTTAATTTCATTTTAATGTACTTTGTTTAATTATAATTTAAATATACTTTCATATATATTTTTAGATTTGTTAATTGGCCAGTTAAATCAGAACTTGGAAAGAAATTTTAAAAAATATATAAAATTCAGAAAAACAAGGGATTTGTTTGTAATGTGTTTTGGCCATGAATATTTATTTTTGCAATTTTCCCATATTTTTAAAAAACTTTAAAAAATACCCATGGGTACAAATCGATTTTTTAAGATCCAATTTTCACTAATTTTTAACTTCATTTGGATGTACTTTGTTTAATCATGCTCTAAATATAATTTTATATATATATATTTTAGATTTGTTAACCGGCCAACTAGATCGGAACTAGGAAAGAAATTTAATATATATATAAAATCTAAAAAAACAAGGGATTTGTTTGTAATGAGTTTTCGAATGTTTTTATTCGGGCAAAGATTGAAAAGTGTTTCGGCCATGAATACATTTTTCCCATATTTTTTGAAAATTTTCAAAAATATCCCTAGCTACAAATCAATTTTTTAAGATCCATTTTTTTACTAATTTTCAAATTCATTTGGATGTGCTTTGTTTAATCATACTTTAAATATATTTCCATATTTTTTTAGATTTATTTTGCATTTTTCTAAGACATTTTTTGACTGGCAGGGATTTAAAACTCAACTAGTTTAACTCAAAACCGGCAGGGGATTTAAAACTCAACCAATTTAACTCGAAACCGGCCTGGTAGATCAAAACTAAGAAATAAATTTTAAGAAATATCTAAAATCTCAAAAAATATGGGATTAGTTTGTAATACGTTTTTTAATGTTTTTATTTTGGCAAAGATTGAAAAATGTTTTGGTCATGAATATTTATTTTTATATTTTTCCCATCTTGTTTGAAAATTTTAAAAAATACTCCTCTGTACAAATTCGATTTTTAAAGATTTATTTTTTTCACTAATTTTCAACTTCATTTGGATATGTTTTGTTTAATCATAATTTAAATATACTTTTTTTTCTTTAAATTTTTTTAATATATTTTTGTCCGGCCAGAATTTGCTTGGCTAGGCCAGTTGAACCAGCCGATTTACCGGTTACTCAAAACTAGCCCTTAGTCAATTTTCGAGGCCGGTTCAGTTTTTTTAGCGAAGTACACCAAACTGCTTTGTATCATATGTGACAGGAAAGATGATTGTGACTTTTTTGCACCAAAGTTAAGTGGTCTTATTGTATATTTTTCATCTTTAATAGAAAGTATGGTACAGTTGCATGATCATAGAGAGCCATGGTCGATAGAGTCATTTGAGGATAATGATGGATTGTGATGGAGAGAGAGTTGGCCACAAAAGAACATGATCTAAAACATAGATTTTCATATTGGGAATTTCCCTGAACCCCAAAATGGGTTTAATGGGGTATGGAAACCTGGGTTGTAAGTGAAAGAAGCAAACCTTCCAGACCAAACCTTTTAAAATTTTAAAGCCAGATAAAAGAAAACTCGAGATCCAAACATGCCTTAACTTACATTTGACAATAGAGGACTATTCAATATTTTTGGACCACATCAATCTCCAATTTAACTTTTATTGTGTTTAGTAACTTTAGGACTTCGGCTGCTATCTTTTCTGAGATATAGTTCAAAGGTTTATAATTGGGAAAAATTAATTTTTTTAAATCTGAAGATTAGTGATCCGAATCATCGATGAGGATGGAAATCAGTTGGGATTGAATTGGTTCCAGGATGATATGATATGGATTGTGACCCAACCCCCCTGAATATATTATATATATATTCTAAGCTTATTGAGTTGTGTTGGGTTCCTTCTAAATCCAAACCCTTATATACCTTATTCGTTTTTTTTTAAGTTTATTTAATGTTTTTTTAAGTCCCTTATAAATTCCTATTTTTATTTTTATTTTATTTTATTATTAATATATTTTGGATCAATTCGGATTTTAAAACACTTGGAAAAAGTATGCATATTATTCGTACAAAAAGGTCACATCTATTTTTTATTGTCGGATATGATATCGGGCTTTTCGAAGTGCATCAATAATTTACTCAAAGCCTAAGCATTTTTGTTTTCCAAATTTTGTAACTCATCCCTAGTTGTCCGATTTCACGTTAGAAATAATCATAACCTTCTTTTACAAAATGTATACAGTCTTACGATATACAATCTCATATGAAAATACAATCCTATATGTTAGCTAGCAAGTCTCATCGTATTCATAAATATTGAAAGCTATTTATAGATGTTCAATTTCTCATGCAAATTGAATTCCTTATGCATTTTAGCGAATATTTCTAAGCCCTTTGGATTTTGGTTTTCAGGGTCTAGATTTTGTTTTGAGTGAAGCAAAGAAACACAAAATTCGGCTCATTTTATCCCTCTCGAACAATTGGGATGCATATGGTGGGAAAGCTCAGTATGTGAAATGGGGAAAAGCCGGTGGCCTTAATATCACTTCTGATGATGATTTCTTCTCCGATCCAACACTCAGAAATTATTTCAAAGCCCATGTTCAGGTACGCTCTTACCTGTTCTTCTTTTACCAGTATTCCCCCGCCTATTTGCTAAGACACTCTCCGCCATTAATGGAATGTGTTTCATCATCTCTCTCCATCTAATGGATTGTGTCTCACCATCTCTCTCTCCTCCCGGTCCAGATATGGGTTTAAAACTTGGACCTGACCGGTTGGGTCCTTGTCCCAAATTATATTTTTGGGTTCAGGTCCCATAATATATTTTCCCGAATCTGGGTCTGGGACCTAGCCCATTGCCACCTTAAACCCCAAAGGATTGTGAATCTTGTACTCCCTCTAATAAATCTCTCTCTCTCTTTTTTTTTTTTCTTGGGGTAATTAATCTCCCTCTCCACGAAAAGATTGTGAATCCCACCATCTCTCTAATAAATGTCCCTATCTCCTTTCTCTCTCTCTCTCTAAAGGATTGTTAGTCCTACCCCTCTCTAATAAATTTCAAACCAGACCGAACATTCAAGGTCTGATTGGATTGAGGAATATGAAATTTGACTTTGATCAGGGAAAGATTTTGCCGAACTTTTTTTATTTATAGGTTTAAGGCTATGTTTTAATTTTTTTTTTTAAAAATAAATTTTCTCGTTAAAAAAGGAAGATATCAATCCAAATTGACTCTGAGCCGACCAGACAGTCACAACAACATTTTGTATTGGAATTTTAAGTTTTTTTTTTTTTAGAAATTCAAATCATATGAAATTTGGAACATCCACTCTTCTCGTCAAGACGCACCTAATAAAAATATTAGAAAAATAATTCGTAAATAAAAAATTAACCAAAATACCCCTAAAACTTTTAGGGGTATTTTGATCTATTTAGTTTTCGTAAATTATTTTTTTGATATACCTATTTTTCAAGAATAAATGCTCCAAATTTCAAGTGATTTGAATTTGCAGAAAAGATTAAATTCAAATACAAATTACAATCGTGACCAATAGATCGCGCCAGATTCAATGGACGAATGGACGTTTATTGCCTCAGGCTCTCCCTATTTTTTTTTTGCACATTCTCTTTTATGTTTTCAACTTTTGGTCAGTTCCAGAATTTTCATCTCATTATATTTTACCTCATCATCTTTGTTGCTCAATGTAGAAAGTTCTCACAAGAGTGAATACAATCACAAATGTTACATACAAGGATGATCCCACCATTTTTGCTTGGGAGTTGATGAACGAGCCTAGGTGTTTATCAGACCCTTCTGGAGACAAATTACAGGTTTGTTGTGTTCTGAACTTTTAATTTGAGAGTTCAAATTGAAATTTCAATCTATTGAACTTTGCAATCAAGTTTTTGTGGAGTAACACATAAATTGGGAGAATGAGATGGGGTTCATTATTTTGCGCGGGTCAATGAGGGTAGAGGCGAAAATCAGGTCAGGTTAGGTCCAGGATAAACAAACCCAGACCATAGTTATTAGGATCAGACCAGGTCTGGTCTAACCAAATTGGTTTGATTCGCATTGCACCAAATTTCAATAAAAGAAAAGTAGAGTAATTGTTTTTGAAATAAAATGTATTAGAAAATAGTTTCTCAACTTTTTTTAATAGAGAACCAAAATCAGATAGTTTGACCAATAAAAACCGGATGAATACTTATTTTTATTGAGTCAAATTTTCGCTTTAGACCGCACCAGCCAAGGTACCGATCTACAGTCCAAGCGGTTGGACCAGGTGGTCCAGTCTAGTCTTGATAACTAAAAAACCGATTCATTCATTACAATATTATATGGTATATGTTATACAGGTGTGGATACAAGAGATGGCAATGTATGTGAAGTCCATCGACCCGCTGCACATGTTAGAGATAGGTTCCGAAGGATTTTATGGGCCTTCATCTCCGGGTAGGCTGCAATTCAATCCCAACACCTTCTCCCAACAAGTTGGCACTGATTTCATAAGGAATCATCGGGCTCTTGGCATCGATTTCGCGTCTGTCCACATATATGCAGATACTTGGTGAGTTTCTCTCTCTGTATGTGTGTGCATGAAATGCAAGTTTGCATGTTCATCAACGAAGATCCTAATGTCATGAATACAAAATAGAAATAAAAATCATAATGACAGGGTCTCACAATCGATCACCGACGACCACATAACCTTCGTGAAATCGTGGACAAATGCTCACATAGAGGATGCCGAGAACGCCCTTGGCATGCCCGTACTCTTCGCTGAGTTTGGGGTCTCATCTCGAGACTCCGGCTTCAATACCAGCTTTAGAGACAATCTCGTCGCGACGGTTTACAAGCCGGTGCTTGAGTCCTCCAAAAGAGGGGGTGGAGGAGGTGGAGCCCTAATATGGCAACTCTTTCCTGAGGGGACTGAGTATATGGATGATGGTTATGCTGTTGTTCTCTCTAAGGCTCCTTCTACTGCTACTATCATGTCCACACAGTCTAAAAGGCTTGACATGTTCAGCTCCAGTTGCTCATGGAGGTGGGGTTGTAAGAAAAGGAAGGATGATGAAGATTTGCTAGACCATGATGAATTGTGAGAGAATTGGTCCATATGATTTCATGCGTTTGATAGGGTTTTACTTTGTATAGTTTATTTGATTGGTGTCTATGTAAATGTATGAAAATAGTGAAATGATATTATGGTGTGTGGTTGTGGTCTCTCTCTCTCTCATATCACAGTTTATTTCATGATTTTATCTCTTTGTCCATATAATTATTTGATGGGTATCTTTGTGTAAATTCATAAAAATGGAGAAATAATATTGTGGAGTGTGGTTGGGTTCTGTCTCACAATATGGTTTATTTAATGAATTTAGCTTTCTTTTTAAGAATTGTACACCATTTGCCTTTTTGGTATAAGGAGGTCATAATTACTTACAACCATCCGATGTGAAATTTGATAGCGTGGGTGTGTTACAAAGTTCGAGAAAATTCATTTTAAACTTTGAGCTTGGTCAATGAAACAAATGCAACCACCTAATTTCACATCCAATGGTTAAAAATAATTGTGACTACTTTGTACCAAAAGTAGATGGTCTCATTATATACTTTCCGTTCTTTTTATAGTTTATCTTATGGGTATCTGTGTAAATTTATGAAAATGGAGAAATCAATTGTGCATGTGGTTGTGGGCTCTCTCACTTTCAATATAGGTGAAAAGACAAGGAAGAACATATATTAATGCAATTTATATTTAGTACATAAAGGTCACAATTAATATTGACCATTGGATGTGGAAGTGGGTAGATATATTTGTTCTACGTACTAGGCTCAAAGTTTAAAAGAAATTTTTTCAAGGTTTGTGACATGCCCAAGATGTTAAATTTCACATGTAGTGATGTAAGTGATTGTGGCATCTTTTTACTAAAGGTAAATGGTCTTCTAGTATACATTTCCAATAGACATTTTTAGAAAATATTTGTCTCTTTTCTTCTTTACTTCTATGTGGTATTTAGAAAGATAAAAGATAAAATATCAGATATGACCATTTACGTTTGACAGAAGGAGGCCACATTTAGTCCTAACCATAAAATGTAAAATCAAATGGCTAAGGATATTGCCATTGATTATGCATAGTGCTTAATAAATTTTTTCTCAAACTCTGTGTATTGTTCTTAGTATTCAAATTTCAAATCTAATAGCTAAAGATGATTGTAACATTCTTGTACCAAAAATAGATGGTCTCAAAGTATAAATGCCCAAAAAAAAATATGTTATTTTATTTTATTTTCATCATATGGCTCTTGCCAATAACCTTGCCAACCAAGAACAATGTGATTGTTCAAGGGTTATCTTTCGAGGAAAATTTATTGTTTTAGTTCTTGGGATACATTTATATTCTAAGTGATTACAAAATATTACTAAATATGAAGATGCTCAACTTATCTTGCATATATAGTCGCGCAAGACAGTAACTAACGGGTGTGGTTTGCATGATGCGAACAAATATTTATAGTAGTAAGGTTGCATGTTCTATATTATCTATTTTAATTGGACGGTATAGATATGACATATCTTTGATGTGACATGCTTTTTAAGATAATATAAGATAATATCAAACATAACACTTTTTAAAATAATGTCAAATCTACACTGTCCAAATAAAATGAATGATACAGATAGTTTCTTCATCTTTTTCCATAACTAATTAAGATTGATTAGTTAGTTATTTACAATTGCAACAACATATTAAGTTCAATGCTCCAAACGACCCTAAAAAGAGCAATTCATTATAACATAGTTTAGAGATTGACTAAAAAACATTCACCACTCCCTTTTTGTAGTTTTTTGTTTCTTTCTTTTTCAATAGAATGGTTCATTCAGCAGTTTTTGTCCTTTTTTTTTTTCACTGCACCTTGCTACCTTTTTGTCCTCCTTTGAAAGAGCCCATCAAGGTGCACATAATTAAGGGCCAACATATCAACATATTAATGGAAGGGCAATTCCAAATTTGGTTTCTCCATTATAACCAAAATGGTTTTCAATAAAACTAGTGTGAAATGGTGTCATTTTTAATACCAACACGAAGGTATTTTGAAAAAAATAAAAATGTTAAAAAGGACATCATCATTATAGTTTTTTTTTAACTATTTGAGGTCGGCTACACGAATCCTGATCCGTCATTCTGCTCTATTAAAAGTCATACCATCAGTGAGGTTATAAGTCTCTATCTTTTTTCCCACTACTTCCAACCATATCCTTTTGGGCCTACCTCTTAACCTTTTTTATTCTTTTACTTAAAACGAAGTCACACTTCCTAACATGTGTTGTACTAGGTTTGCGCTGCACATGGTTATCCCATCTAAATCTACTTTCTCTTAATTTATCACCTATTGGGGCCAGACCTAAGTTCTTCCGAATTTATCACTTGGAATTCTATCCCTTATTGTCTTGTCATTCATCCATCTCAACATTTCCAACTCAACTAAAAAAATGTAAAAAAGGACATTAGTGAAAAATCTAAAATACGAGGAATATTTTTTAAATATTGCTAATTATAAGATATAGTATCCAAATTTTCTCTAAACAATATCCTTAAATTTTTTTATAAAATTTTAGTATAAAAATTTTTATAAAATTTTAGTATAAAAATTTTTATAAAAAAATTGTAATCACTGTTACTAATTATTTTGCCAAAAAAAATTCTAACCTTAGACCCAAAATTAACCCTAATCATGTATCTCTAACTCAATTAAAAAGCTCGAGAAAGCTAATGAAAAAAAAATCTAAGTTTTTAATTTTAAAGGGCCTAATCCCTTCTAATTAGTAATGTTTAAACATGTCCTTCATTTTTTATATTTGAAAAAAGTTTATATAGAGCCGAGGCTCTAAACAATCAAATGAGAGCCCACCTCAAAAATTTTACTAGAAGAGATTGTTTTGATGCCCAAATATCCTCAAATTGATCATCTTGACATTAAGTTTTCATAGATATGCTCGATCTGCACTATTTTTTAAGCTTTAATTTTTTATAATTAAATGTAAAAGTACATTTTAAGACCATGACGAAGATTTCTAGCATTGAAAACATATTTCTCGACACTATTTGAAGGTGCGCTTTGCTTTGATTGTTTAGAGCCTCGGCTCCATACAAACTACACACCTTTTATATTTGGAAAAAATGTATATAGAGTCGAAGCTCTAAACAATCAAATTTGAGCCTACCGCAAAATTTTTACTAGAAGAGGTTGTTTGGATGCCCAAATATCTTCAAATTGATCATCTCGACATCACAATGCATGGACATGAGAAAAAAAATAGATTTCAATTTTTGGAAATAGTATATTTTGTAACACATTTTTGGACCGTCAATTTTTAAGATTTTCAAGTTTTCATAGATCTGTCGATCTATACTATTTTTACAGCTTTAAATTTTATAAATAAATATGGAAATATATTTTTAGGGTATCACATAGATTTCTAATATTGAAACCCCATTTCTCGACACCATTTGAAGGTAGGCTCTAATTTGATTGTTTGGAGCCTAGGCCCTATACAAACTGCACATTTTGTGTTTAGGTCTCTTTTTTGGTCTTTTTCCGGAATACGCATTGGTCAGTACTCCAAGTTCCATATTAGGATAGTTTTTTTTTTTTTTTTCTTTAATCAATAATATATTGTTATAGAACTTCAAGTCCCTAACTGACTTTTCATAAGTGAACATGTTTAGAACTAAACTAACTCACACACAAAAACAGAAGTCAATCGGTTCGAAGTTCAAGTTTCAAATTGGCTCAATTGTCTCTCGTTTTAGAGGAACTTGAATTCTGAAACAATCATTTCAAAAAAAAAAAGGAAAAAATAAAAATGATAGGTGAACTAGCGGTAGCTTGTTTTGTCTTGCGAGTGAAGATTGGATTGGAACTTGGAAGTTCCAGGTCAGTTTACAAGAAGTCAGTTTAGAACTTGAAGTTTCAAATTAGAGGCTATTTAAATAAATAAAACACATAAAAAATACGGTAGAAGTGAGGGTAAAACGTGCATATAAAAGGGGGAAAAGTTTATATAAGGTTGCAACCTTAAAATGTAGAATCACATATGCACCTAAAAAATCTATCGAAAACGTTGTTTTAATGTTGCCCTCTAATCAATCATCTCGACATTGAGATCTATGAATATGAAAAAAAAAGTTTTTGAATCTTGGAAATAGTGCATCTTGCAACACATTATCTAGACCGTCCATTTCAAGATTTTCATGTATTTATAGATCTTCTTGGTTTTAACCATTTTTGGAATTTAAAATTTTCTAATTAGGTATGAAAATAGATTTTAAGATAATACTACAAATTTTTTACAAGAAAATTACATGTTATGATAAAATTTTATGGTGCGCCTTAATTGGATTGTTTAAGGTTGCAACCTTATAGAAGTCGCACCCTATAAAAAGACTTTTCTAAATACACTAATTATAAAACCAATAATTGTTTCATGCGGGTTGGACCATATTTCTACAATATGTGGTCCAGAGGTACAAATCATGCATCTAAAAGATAGATGCAAATAGGTGGTCCATCAAAAAATAATTGTAACTAATGGCCCAAATTTTTTTAATATAATTATTATTTCTACTTTTCAATTATTATTTTTCCATATTCATGATCTCCATGTTAAACATTATATATTTTCTAAAAATTAATATCAATTTATATTCAAAAAATATATTTATTGCCATACCCACATTTCTACATGTGTGGGCTTAGCCGCATGCTAACCGCATCCTTATAAAACATATTAGTATGAGGACAAGTATACTCTACTCTGCAAGTGTATAGTTTATATTTACTCCCCCGTTAGAATACCTACTTGGAAAGTTTTTTTCAATTTGAAATTTTGGGAACCGCCTAAAAATCAGTCTCAAAAGAAAAAAATCTGAAGTATGAGTTTTCCAACTCTTAGATTGAACCCTCTAAAAATTGAAAAGCTTTTATCCAATCTTGAGACATTATCCAATCTTGAGACATTATTATTTTTTCAAGTGTGTATAGGTTTCAATCATGAAATTTAATTTTTATTGGTATTAATATATAGGTTGAAGATGTTATATCTCCAAAATTTAGGATCCTAAAGATAATCCTAGGTTGTTTCCCGAGGGAGTAAATATACTCCTAAAGTATAATAGTATCTTTTTTCCTCAACTCAAAGTATAAAACATATTATGCATTTTTTGATTGATGGAGTAGATGCACAATATGCTCTTGCGGGTGTTCCCTATAGAAAAGTTTGTATAAGGTTTATTATACGAAATAGGTTGCACCTCACAAATCCAATACAAGAGTGTCCAAAAAATAAATTTGAAGTCCTAAATAAGTACATATTCTATCAAGTTATCTAAAACTTTATTTTCAAGTGTTTATAGATCTATTTTTTGCATTTATTTAAAGAAGTAACTATAAAGAAACCATTTATCTTTTGTATATGGAGCTCACAATTATTCCTACTCATTAGATGTCAAATTGGATAGCTTGAGATGAGACAAGAAGCCCGAGAATTATTTATGTGAAAGTTTGTCTGTTCAATGACACTCTTACAACTGCTTATTTTAAAATTTAAGCGATAAAAATAATTGTAACATTCATGTACAAAAGATAAATAATATATTTTAAAACGATCCTTGTTTTTTGGGTTTTGTTAGGCTATCGTGGTAGTGTATACCCTTAAAAGTCCTAAACATTTTTTTGACACTTAGATACCCTTATCCTAAAGTGTAGTAATAGATACCCTTATCCTAGAGTGTATTAACTTTTTGTTTAGGGATATTTAAGTAATTATTAGACAATGACATTATAACATGATATGTGACATCACCCATAAGATGCATTAATCCTCTTTTAACTACTAATAGAATATCCATATTTTTTTATAGGAATATCCATTCTATCATTCTAAATGAAAAAAATGCTTTTACCTAAAAAATTTTTTATTACAATTCAAGGGGTATCTACCTATCAAAAAATATCGCAGACTTTAAGGGTATACTCCTCTAAGTGGTGTAGCCTAACAAAATTCTTTTTTAAATTTTAAATTTTTTAATTAAAGTTAAATATGTATTTTTAAGTCATCAAAACTTTTAAATTTTTTAATTAGAGTTAAATGTGTATTTTCAAGTCATCGTAAAATTTTGTACACGAGCTGAAGGAAATAAAATATTTAGAGTAATCAATTACGAAGAAATAAATTACAAGGAAATAGGATATTTAGAGTGTTTTTGGGTACGTTAATTATCTACATTTACCTCTAAGATTTCCGCAAATTTATTAACCATTACGCGCTTTACTGGTAATATGTGACGCGCGTCACTTGCCCATTAAATACCCACCCCCTTATTCGCCGCGAAAAAATCAGGAACTATTCCGACAACCACTTTCCCCTCAAGTTCGCCTCAAAACCTAGCAGAGCATCACCTGCTAAGCCCTAACCCATATCTATCTCTTCTGTTTCTCTCTTGATTTTATCTGAAGAAGGAATTCACTCTCTCTCTCCCTCCGAGATATGGATGATTTTTCTATCTAAATAAATCGATTCAGAATTCTTGCACGCCAGCCAGTCTTTGCATTCATCTCAGGGAAAGCAAGCACTACAAATAATTGGTCCAAACAAACCCTAATTATGATTGCCCTGTAGGCTCTTAAACCAGGTAACTTTCATTTCCTTTCCATTGGATTCAATTTGCTGTTAATTGTTCAGGCGATAAATTCCTTTGGCTATCACTTCCAACTCTGGATTAAAATTCGCCCATGGCTTGATTATTTGTGGAGTAGTGGTCAATGATGGGAAACTGGAGAATTATCCCGCTCAATCCTTTTTTTCCTTCCCACTGACTGTTTTTGTGTGTTTTTGTTCACGTAAACAGTAAAAATCCCCAAAAATATATAATAGACATAAAAGCGATAAATGAGATTATCATCATTGGATAGGTTTATTTAGTGACTTATCATGATGGACTTCATCAAGGTCATATACTGATTTGGTTAAATTGAATTCCATTTCATTCTCATGATTTGTTCGAAATCCATACGAGATTGGGCAGTGCAGAACAAATTCAATGTCATTTAATGGCGGACTATGGGTTGGTGTTGATTGATTGCAGTAATTTCATTTCCATTTGCCACGAAGATCGGTGTAATATGAAAGGACTTTGAGTTTTCTGAGACCATGCTTTCCTCAAATTTTTATTACAATGAACTCTTTTTCTGGTTGGAATTATTGTATGTACTGTTATACTCCCAAACGTACAACTACCATTTGCAGCCGGTTTGAGTCGAACGCCTTTCTTCCCTCCCTAATTTTGGGATTGTCCATGAATTATATAATCCTAAAGCTATTTGTTCCTGAAGCTATTTGTTTCTTTCATATTTTTGGCTTTAGTTGTTGTTTTAATTGGTCTTATTGGACCTGTGTTTTAGTTGGTTCTTGACATTCTTATAATTGCCACATTGGTTTGAATTAGTGGTTCAATGTAATTGCAGCCGCTGATAAGTCTGGCTTTCAATTAGAATGATTCTGTATGTTCACAGTTGGGTGTCTTGGTTGTGGCAGAGGTAACTGTTGGGTGTCTTATTAAACTTGTGTTTTAGTGAATAAATTTCAGTTTCTGTGTACAATAGTCATGGGTTATCCCCTTTCTTTTTTGGTGGTAGTTATAGTAGTCATGGAGCCAAAGTTGCCAGTACATCTTCTCCATTATGTGGATTTTTTACATATTCCTCATTCAGTTGCCTCCAGATTTTATTCTGGCCAATGATTCTTTGTCCTCAGATACCAAACTATCCATGAATGGGTTTTAATGGCCTATCTTATGTGGAGAAAAAAAGGAGATGGAGAACACATTGATGATCTATGGAATAGAATATTTAGCTTTTTGGATCTCTTTTATGTGAGACCTTGCAGAACACGATTCTCTTTTATATGATTATGTGATGCCATTCCCTGATTAACGGAATAATATAAATTATAGAATAATTATAAGGAGAAGAGGGACAAAATTAATCCATGTGGATATTACCTTCATGTATTAGAATACAAATTAGTTTTAATTGATTGTTTATCCTGAAAAGGAAAAAAAAAGTATTAAAAAAACCATATTAGAAAACAAAGTAATTTTAATTGATTATTTATCCTAAAAAGGAAAAAAAAAACAGGTATTAAAAAAAGGGTGCGGTTTTTATAGAGCCGAGACTCTAAACAATCAAATTAATTTGTATAGAGCCCACCTTCAAATAGTGTTGAGAAATATAATTTCAATATTGGAAAGTTTTATGATAGCCTTAAATTATATTTTCATCATTAGTTATAAAATTTAAAGCTTACAAGATTGTACTAGTTCTAAAACTTGAATTCCATTTTTTTCTCATGTCCATACATCTTGATGTCGAGATGATCAATTTGATGACATTTGGGCATCAAAACAATCTCTTCTAGTGAAAGTTTTGAGGTAGGCTATAATTTGATTGTTTAGAGCCAAGGCTCTATATAAACTTTTCCCTTAAAAAAAACCACATTACTATAGATAAAATTAACATAGGATTTCCTAGCCAAAATGGTGGTAATGCATTTCCCAAGTTTCTTCTAAACATCGTCAAATAATAGCAGTGTATTTCCCAGGTTGCATCTAGATACTTCCCAGACAGTAACAATCCATTTGCAGGTAATGTATTACGCTAGTAAAATATTTCTAGGTACCCAAACGAACCCACATTTGCTGACAGAAGTTTGAGATGCACCTAAAATGTTGATAATAAAATTATCTCAAGCTAAATTCAAAATTAAATAAAATAAAATAAATTAAAACAACAAAAAACGAATGCTAACCTCAACTCAAAAACGAAAAACACCAAGACTTTTTATTTATTTTTGGATAGTTTAGGAATTTGAGAAAAAAAAATCGATCATCATTGTCGGAGCTTCTTCCCAATTAATTGGGTCGGTAGGTAAAAATAAAAATCTCTGAAGCTCAGCATCAGTCATCCCCAGTGGCTTTGCAAGCTGAAAACCCTAACCCTAACTCAAAGCCTCTGGTGTCTGCCTGGATGACTTCACTAATCTGATTATGTGACCTTCTCCCCTTATAGAGGGAAATCATAAGTAACCTATTTCAATCTCTTTGTCTCTCTATTACTATCACTTTTCAGTATTTGATCATGGTTTGCTTGAAGCAGTATATGATGGAGCTATGTGTTTTCTTTCTTGGGATTCACATTTACGTAACTTGGTCGTTGCAAATTTTATTTTATTTTCTTATTATTCAGGGTTAGATTTTTACATCTCTATGGGTTACAGAATTGGGATTTGGGTTCAGGCTCTTGTTTGATTTAGGGATAATGTTTTCTTGTCTCAATTTGTCCTCTTTTTATAGGATCTGCAACCTGCTTTCCTCAATCTTTTCTTCAGTTTCTAGTTCGATGTTAAAGCTCGACATGTTAAATACGTTCCATATCCATTTTAATACTTTGTTTTTTAATTAAGGTTTTGGTTTTTTTGTATATTTCCATTTTTTTTGCTCTAGATTAGATGGGATTTGTATGGAGTGGAAATTTATCCTATATTGACATCTGTTTATGAATTGTTTCTAGGTTGTGCCTGCGCAGTTTGTAGTTCAGTATTTATTTACATGATATTGTTATGGCGTTATTAGTACTTCATATGGCCATCATTTTATCTGTATCACATAATGAAGTTGCTATAATTATTGCTACTTAGTTTTCTTGTTAAAGATGATAATGCTGATTTTAGAATGTGAAATACCTGGCATGAGAACAATCCTTTATTTTTTGTTCAAATGTTTCTCTCTTATTTTTTTTTAGGTGCGAAAATATCCATCACTAGATGGGGAAAGAGAGAGTGATGAGCAAATATGGCACATTAGAGATGATGGACCGCTAAATCAAAATCGTTTTCATTTGTATCAGATGAATTTGAAACGTTAGAGCAGAGCATGAAGTTTAAAAGTAACATGTAGCACTGTCACAAATAGCTAATTGGATCTAGTACACATGGTAATAGTCATTCAAAGGCACATTTAGAAATATGTCCGAAGTGAGTGCTTGTAATTTCGTGACAGCAGTTATTACTAGCATCTTTGATGAAAGGGGAAGGAAGTTTGGTGAAATTTAAATTTGATCAAGAGCGATGTCAAAATGATCTTGCAAATATGGTCGTTTTACACGAGTACCCTTTTAAAATAGTAGAAGAACACACTGGCTGTAGATATTTTCTAAGAAATCAACAATTATTAAGATGCTTTCCAATCATACCATAAAATCTGACATAGTGGAATTTTATGAGAAAGGAGATGAGGAAATTTGTACGAGGAATTAGAGGGAATTCCTAGTCGCAGGACCCTCACTACAGATGTATGGTCTTCGTGTCCAAGTCAAGGTACTTATGCCTGACTGCCCATTATAGATGTGATGCATGACTCTTGCAAAAACAGATCCTCGATGTTTATGCACCATTTCCTCATGCAAGGCGATGCCATTGGTATACTTCTCTTAAAATCTATTGTTGCATTGGAACAGCGACTGAAGTTTCTCTACCAAATCTATCAAGTTGTTTGTTGGCTCATATGGTTGACTTCAAACATATGACGGAGTTGCAATGAGTGTTTGCAAAATGGCCTGGGACAATGTCGAACAAAACTGTGGGTTAATAAGAGAAAATTTGGGGATTATGTTTATATAACCTAAAACAATTCTGTTTAGTGAGACTGCGAGAGAGTTTTTGGATCACTAGAAAGTGAGCTGGGCAAATTATGAGTGTGGATTTAGAGAGAAGAGACTTGGGGATGCTGGAATTAACCCAAGTAATTAATAGATGTCCTAGGGAGAGCTTTGGGGATCACTGTGTAGTTATAATTCCTATCCCCATATTCTTAAACCTTTGGTCAGAGGTCAACATATACTTGCTTCTGAAATGGAATTTGGGGAAACATTGGAAAGTTATCAAAATACACATAACTTATCAACTGTTTAACATTTTACCTGTTTCAACTATTCTAACTCACTTACCCAAAAAAAAAAAAACTATTCTAACTCATGATCATGTGCATTTTGATGGGCTTTCCTAAATTAGATCAAAAGATATAGGTTCCTATGAAGTTTTGTATATGTTGATGCATGAAGTTTTGTATATGTTGATGCTTTTAGCATATTGTTTAGTATGAAGCAAAGTTTTAAAAATCGCCGATCCGGATCGGAATTGTCCAATCTGGATTGGGTATCGGTACGGCCAGTCCGGTTCCCAACATATATCGGGGGGAACCGGCTGGTTCACTGACAAAACCACCAATTTGCCTTCTACATATCTTTTAGGGTTTTGGTCTGCTCTTTTTTATTTTATTTTATTATTATTATTTTCGAAATTGACTGTTCCTTAGGTCCTTTGATCACTAGTTTGAAAATGAATTTCAAATAATTCTTGTTATTTTTGGGGTTGGATTACATTTCTCATTTGGTCCATCCTTTTCAAATTTTTGAACATTTAAAATTTCGTATCCTTATTTTTTGAACATTTGAATTTTGATTAGGGGTCTCTAATCACTTCTTTCTGAAATGAAATTTGGGGAAACATTCACTGAATATCGTCATGGAGACCAGGAGAGATTCCTGGATAAGTTCTCACATGTGGAGTACAAGAGATTGAAGAAAGTTTTAAAGAGTTGTCGAAGATGTCATTCAATGCAAGCTTCTCAAGATGAGAGATTAGAGGAGACTGCGAATGGTGGTTCTTCACAGCTCTGTAGCTCCGATTCTTGCCCTGGTACACACTTTTTAGCTTTTATGCCATTCAAATTGAGATAATTATGGTTTTAATGATATATATGTGTATGTGTGTGCACATTCTTTAGCTTCTATGCAATTCAAGTTGAGATAATTATGGTTTTATGTGTATGCGTGTGTGTGCATGCGTGTATGTGTGCTTATGCATGTGCCTGTGCGTGTGTGTCCCCCACGCGTTTACGTTTTTGGTTATAAATGGATTGCACCTACATGAGTTGTTTTATGTCAATTATAAAATTGAAATGAAGCAACTGTGTTTTTCTTTCCATTTGTGTTTGATCATTGTTGTTTTTTGCTCTCTCATTTTTCTATATTGTTTTGAATTTTTTTAATAAGATTTGACTTGGTGTGCTGTAATTGTTTGAATTTATATATGCTTTAGGTCTCAGGATCTACTTTCAAGATTTCATAGGTCAGTGCCATGCATCTGAATACATGTTCACCCTTTGCCAGATGTTTTGAGCTCAGTGAATAATATTAAACCATCAGACCCTAAAACTTACAAAGTCATGTAGTCCTGAGGAACTCTATAGGAAATGTGGTAACCCACCTCATAAATGACATTATTTATTACATGACAAAGAAAGCAGTTGTGATGAGCCTAATGAAACCCCGGAAATCTGATGATCCTGGGCTTTTTCATTCCTACAGTGAAGTCTATGGCAAGTTGAAACTTGCAAAGGTAAACCAACATGGTTTAACATTGCGTCATTGCTTCATTGATCTAGGCATTGATATCTTTCATGCATGTTACCTTCACTTTGATTTCTTTCATAGGAAAAGGCAATGACTTCAACATAACGGTTACTGAATAGCCTTCTGATTTCTCCTCGTATTTATACATGATCCAGATATGGGGTAATTGGAAGCCCTTATGTTGTAGGTGAAAATGGAATACCATGTCAGCTGCATGGTCAGTGGGTGCTAGGGTAGAATTTTAAACCAATGTTTAAAAAGTCGGGTTGGTACTCACGGAGAAGTATAGCCCCCTCCCCCTCCCTTTTTTATTTCCCCACCTCCTCCCTAAAAGGAGTTCCTAGGGCAGGGGTTTAGGCCCCTCGGGAGTTTCTAGGGCAGGTTTAGAGCCCCAAAGCACCTGAAAATAAATAAATAAATAAATAAAAAAAAAAAAAAAAAAAATATATATATATATATATATATATATATATATATATGTATAGATGTATATATATCCAGCCTTCATGGAGGAGAGAGCGCCAGTAGGTCGGTTCTTGCTACATCGGGCGGCAGCAGCTGCCTCAGGCTTGAATACAACACCTGTGGTGGATCCCCCATCATACGAATCACCACCATCGTAGTCAGCATTACAATCTCAACCATGTCAACAAGACTTCCCCATATGCTAGTAGCACCACACGTTTGTTTGCGTCATATTCTCCCTGCAGCAAACGTGCTTTTCCAGGACTTTCCATGAGCGGAAAATGCCTTTTGCATGAGTCTCAAGCCCAAATATAGTCGAGCAGGTCTCCCCCGGATCAGCCGTATAGCCAAGAGAAACCATTAACCAGATTAGAAGAGCTTGCCCCACCCATGAGTAAATATTTTGTAGTAGCCTCATTAGACCCTACATCTCTCTTGGTATATCCAGATAATATATATATATATATATATAAATATAAATAGTTATAGTTATAGTTATATTGATACAGACATCAAATTGCAACAAAACTCAAATGTCATATTAGCATATTACATTTACATAAATTGTTAACACAACCATCAAAAGTAAAAGGCAATTCTATGACATCACTATCACCACCCCAAATATCTTAAAATGACAATTTCTTAAAATGACAATTCTATGTCATCAAATTATAACACATTATACAAGGAAAAATCTATTAAACCTAATTCAAATTTTGTATTGGACAATGCTTTTCAAAGTGAATTCGATATAGGTCCAAACCAGGAAATACCCACAAAACATTTCAAGCTTTCGTCTACACACATGTAAAAATTTCATAAAAGAAATAAAGCAAAAGAATATCAAATGATTCAAAACATAATATACTGTATTAAAAAATACCAAACCTTAATTCAAATATTGTATTGTACTAGCCTTTTCAAAATAAAACCGATATCGACTGAATTGGTCACCCAAAGTCCTCTTATGCGACCATTGCAAACATTATCTCAATCGTGCAAGAAATCTCAAATCCCAATTTTTTTTTAGAGTTCCTCTCTCTCAAGGATGCACAAGAGGGGTTATGGGGGACTAGAATGTCCCCCCAAATCCTTTTCCCCCCTTTTTAGGAGAAAATCCCAGAATAGCCCCAGCGAAGGGCAGTTTCCACCCTCAGCCTCCTTGCCTCGGGGCGCCGCCTAGGCGTTTTGGCCTCCGGGCCGCCTAGGAGGTTGGGCAGCCGAATTTTCAAACATTGCTTCAAACAGTTTGTTAGCGACTTAGATTAACTTGTCCTATTACACACAAGACCTTATACGTGCTACTTTCTTCTTCTCCAAAATTTCACAAAGGAGAAAGAAAACATGACAGACAGAAAATCCTCGAAAACATTGAGATAAGGAGGGTATGAAAAAGATACAAAAAAACAATCATGTACTAATGTGAGATTTCCTGGAGTCACCTTCTTTGCAATGGTGCGCCAGAGCTAGAAAAAGGCAAAATCTTTTCCTTGCGCTCTGTTTATGACTGAATTGCGGAGATTGGGGTGGAGATTTTAGGCTGCAGAAGTGTCTCGTCTCCCTTGTGGCTCTCAGGTTTGACATAGATAGTACTCTCTTCGCAACTCTCCACTTACCAGCCCTATTTCCTAATTTTCTCTCTATTAAATTTTTTACCAAACCTCTTTCTTTTTCTTTTGTATATAATCAGGCATATTTTTTCTATCTAAGTAATAGCCAAATTGCTTACAGAAATCTCCTAGTTCTTTTTTCTTGGTGAGCTTTTGTTTATCTATTTGTCTTTTCAATTTCATATCAGTGCATAAGGCTAGGCCTTCAGCACATATTTCTGCCGAGAGTTCTCCAAGTGTATATGATGAATATACTATTACTCCATTATGTTTCTTTCGCAGTCTTTCCTTGACTTTTTCTGCGAATAGATATGGAAGACCAGCGATAAATTTTTCCTTCCAGTGATCTAGCTGACAGTCTTCTCGTATTAATAGCCTTGAGAAAAATACATCTTTGTACCATTTATAATGAGATAGAGTAGGACAACGTAAGTTAGATAGCAGATCTTCTGATCTTGCTGCTAGTAATGAGGTACTGCCTACAAAATGTAGAGTGATTGTATATATTAAAGTATTGACAGCATCACTTTCTGTATATATGACTTCTTGATTTTGTTCATTTCTTCCTGTCCATTGTCTTGTATTATTCAAAATTCTTTGTTTGGTATCATCATCTACATAAAAATCCCACCATCCCCTTAACCATCCTGTAAATCCATTAACTATTGCTTTAGCTACTTCTTGGTCATGATTTCCTGCCATTTTATTAGCAGAGGCATACATGGTCATATGTCTCATAACATCTAGTATTTTTAATTCTGATAGTCCATCAATTTGCCAATTGACTATTGATCTCCCTGAATAAGATACTACCTGTTGTATTGAATCTTCTTCCATTTGAATATCAACAGGGGTAGGTCTTTTATGGTAGGGTAAGGCTGTTATGGGTTTCCAATATTTTCCATAAGCTATTTTATTGATAGTGTCCATTAGAGGTGTAGTATCCATAAATGCTTTTTCTTGATTTTGGATTGTATCCTCTATAATGGGTTATTCTTCTGTTAGCATCATTGTTTCATGCTCAGGTATTACAGCTTTTCCTTTATCAGAAGACTCAGGTGTTTGAGAAGTAAGGGTTGATGGAGGAATATTGATTTGGGATGAAGGTATTCCTTTTATGTCTAATTGGGAGAGTTTGGAAATTAATTGATCCATAAGAGATTTATTATTTTCTCCAATGTGAAATTTATTTTTATTTAACTCAGGAGGTGGTTTGGGGTTTAGGGTAAGTGTATGAACATCATGTTGAGGTAGTGGACAACTACAATCTTCTGATGATTCTGTAGTAGTTGCAGTGTAAGAACTATCTGTTCCTATAAGATCAAGGTCATTACTATCTATTTCTTCTGTATAAGATTCACTAGAAGTGGAGGAAGTAGAATCATAAGAAAGTATATTTTTTAATTTTAATTTTGTTGTATCGTCCAAATTTAATGATTCTATTTTCTTTTTTAATTTACATTGGTGTTTATAATGTCCTATTTTACCACACTTATAACATACTGGTAGTTTTTTCCTTTTCTTTGTATTTGGGGAAAATTTATGAATTAATTTTCTCTTGGATTTTTTATAATATTCCTTATCTTTCGTTTTTCCTTTGGCTTTATATTTGTCCTTTTTGTATTTTTTCTTTTTCTTTTGTATATAATCAGGCATATTTTTTCTATCTAAGTAATAGCCAAATTGCTCACAGAAATCTCCTAGTTCTTTTTTCTTGGTGAGCTTTTGTTTATCTATCTGTCTTTTCAATTTCATATCAGTGCATAAGGCTAGGCCTTCAGCACATATTTCTGCAGAGAGTTCTCCAAGTGTATATGATGAATATACTATTACTCCATTATGTTTCTTTCGCAGTCTTTCCTTGACTTTTTCTGCGAATAGATATGGAAGACCAGCGATAAATTTTTCCTTCCAGTGATCTAGCTGACAGTCTTCTCGTATTAATAGCCTTGAGAAAAATACATCTTTGTACCATTTATAATGAGATAGAGTAGGACAACGTAAGTTAGATAGCAGATCTTCTGATCTTGCTGCTAGTAATGAGGTACTGCCTACAAAATGTAGAGTGATTGTATATATTAAAGTATTGACAGCGTCACTTTCTGTATATATGACTTCTTGATTTTGTTCATTTCTTCCTGTCCATTGTCTTGTATTATTCAAAATTCTTTGTTTGGTATCATCATCTACATAAAAATCCCACCATCCCCTTAACCATCCTGTAAATCCATTAACTATTGCTTTAGCTACTTCTTGGTCATGATTTCCTGCCATTTTATTAGCAGAGGCATACATGGTCATATGTCTCATAACATCTAGTATTTTTAATTCTGATAGTCCATCAATTTGCCAATTGACTATTGATCTCCCTGAATAAGATACTGCCTGTTGTATTGAATCTTCTTCCATTTGAATATCAACAGGGTAGGTCTTTTATGGTAGGGTAAGGCTGTTATGGGTTTCCAATATTTCCCATAAGCTATTTTATTGATAGTGTCCATTAGAGGTGTAGTATCCATAAATGCTTTTTCTTGATTTTGGATTGTATCCTCTATAATGGGTTATTCTTCTGTTAGCATCATTGTTTCATGTTCAGGTATTACAGCTTTTCCTTTATCAGAAGACTCAGGTGTTTGAGAAGTAAGGGTTGATGGAGGAATATTGATTTGGGATGAAGGTATTCCTTTTATGTCTAATTGGGAGAGTTTGGAAATTAATTGATCCATAAGAGATTTATTATTTTCTCCAATGTGAAATTTATTTTTATTTAACTCAGGAGGTGGTTTGAATAATACTGATTTAGGAATAGATGGTATAATAGCTTTTTCTTTGGATACTATTCTTTCTATTCTTTCTGTTTGCTTCCCTATAGATTGTAGATATAGATTTGTATAATTGTTTTGTTCTACAATATGAGGTATGTATTCCTGTTTTTTATTTATTTCTTTAGGTATGGCTTTATATGGTGTAGCCACGATATCATAGAATGATGGGGAGTGTATAGGCTCATTCTTTTTCGGTATACTTGCCTTAAGTATAATACTTTTTTCAGGTGGATGTATACTAGCTGTTGTAGTACCATCAGTACTTATATATGTTTTTTCTTCTATTGTTTGAATTTTATCGAATGAGGGAATAATAATTTTCTTGTCTAAACACATATCTTTTAACCATTGAAAAAATCCTATATTTAATCTTTCTTTGTGTAAAAATTTATTATATTTTTATGTAGTAATTCCACCAATCTGGGTGGTTGAAATCTTTTTAAATACCATTCTCGTATATTTTTATTTTCTTCTGATAAATAATCTTTTTTGAGAAAATCCTTATTTATTTTTCTTTGTTTTCTTTCTAGCTTGGCTGCTAGATAGGCTGCTATATATTCTTCTGAATATTGAGTATTATCATTAATATCATCCTCTATTTGTAGTGTACAGACTTGGAAGTCTTGTAATTCTTCTATACTGGGTTCAGTATTAGAAGTTGTGGGATGAGTTTTAGATGTGTATGTTGGAATTACAATATTATCTCTAGTCCTATGTGTTCCTTGAAATTGTATGTCTGAATTGGATGAAGAAGGGTGATTAGGAGGTGGTAATATGATAACATTTGGGTTGTGTGAATATGATTTTCTACTTGGTATGTTTTGTTTACTATTCCTCTTTCTATTGATATTAGTATCATCCTGGACTTGCAAATTGTGAAGTGTATTTTGAAATTGAATTTCCACATTACCATCTGTATGTTCTATTATTTGGTTAGGAATATGATGTTGAGGAATTTCTTGTGGTTGATTGGCATTTTGTAATGCCCATGATTGGGGTAATATAATATCTGACCATTTTATGGTTTTTGGAACAATCATATTAGATTTTTCTATATTTGTTTGGAACAAGACTGTTTGATCAAGTTTTAAGGTATTGGGACTTAACGTATTCATGACCTTATAGTATATTCTATATACTATGGCTAGATTTTGTGAACCATGGATCATATTAAATCCATGTGTTTTGAGATTTATTGTTAATATATCTAGGATATTCGGATCGGTTAAAGAAACAGAAAAATTAGGAAAACAATTAAAATATATTGGACCACTACAGAGGCTGGATTCAACCATGCCGAGTAGAGAGTCTGTGAATATATTGTGTCTTGTATCTCTTAGGCATACAAGCACAGAAGTGTTCAACCCTAAACGGGTCAAAGGTTTCACTGCTATTTGGATGAGGCCAATGTGTAAATATTTATAATTATTTTCTTTATGTTTTTCTATTACTTTCTTTGAAAGTAGGTGAAAGTCTTCTTGGTTTTGTGTTACTGATAGACTTTCTTCTACAGTCTTGATGGCATATCCCATCTTAAGTTTGAATGATCCTTTATTATAAACATCATGAATTGGTACCTTAGGAATATTCCAATTTTGAATATTTTCCTCAATATCATTTATAATAATTTGTTCTTTATTCTTAACTCTAAGTTTTGAAGATGAAGATACAGTTTTACCAGTAAGATTCTTTATGAGATTAGCCATCCGTAGGTTGCGGATAATACAATCTGGACATTCAGTGGCCTTAGCTTTTTTCCCTAAGCGGCTCTCCTGGCCTTGGCGGTACTTTTCGCATCGGCTTTCACTTGTCTCTTGTCTTAACTCTCGGACCAACTTTCTTGGTGGTTAATTTCACTTAGTATCTTATGGGAAATTGTCTCTTAATCTTAATCTTATAGAGTGAAAAGAACAGTTTTACTAATTCTTCAGTTGTAACTGTTTGCACAGTTCCACTGTGGAATAGTTCTACTGTTGTAATTTGTTTGACAGTGTTTCACTGTAATGGCTCTGATACCACTTTGCGCCAGGATCTACAGCACTGTCATTTATATCACTTTATTTCTATTTATTGGTTTTTTATGTTTCAGGTTTCAGGATTATGACCAGGATTATAACAGGTATGTAAACAGCAAACTGTTGTACTGAATTAGTGATTGTAAAATTCTATAATAATTAAGGCAGAACAATATGATTCCTATTAACGGGACTATTGAGATATCAAGTACTATCCACTGAGCATAACTATTATTGCCTATTTTAATATTAAATAAAATCTTAAATTGCATAGTATGCAAACATAAGTAGGCACATACTGAGTTCACACTTTATTATTGTACAAGAAATTTTACATGACAAGATATTACATAGAGGGAACAATAAAAGCAGAGAGAAATAAACAGAGAGAAATAAACGGTAAACGGAGAGATAAACAGAGAAATAAACAGGGAAATAAGAAACTTACTGAGCACATAAACAGTAACTGGAAAATAACTCCAGTGATGAGGGCAGTATGAAGGTAAATCTTGGATATTACAATCACATATAAGTAATAGACCTCTACAACCTTTCAGACCTCTGCAACCTTTCAGACCTCTGCAACCTTTCAGACCCCTGCAACCTTCCAGACCTCTGCAAACTTCCAGATTTCTTTTGCAACCTCATCCTCCAGGCCTGAAACCCCAACCTCTGCACCTATAATCTCTCCACATCCGAGAAAACCTTGTACCTAGACTGTCACAAACCTACTTACCCTCACAGCAATAGTTCTGAAGCTATCTTCGCCCTCATAGCTCAATCAGGTTCTCTCTTACCTTGTTTTATTACTTATGTGTGATTGTAATATCCAAGATTTACCTTCATACTGCCCTCATCACTGGAGTTATTTTCCAGTTACTGTTTATGTGCTCAGTAAGTTTCTTATTTCCCTGTTTATTTCTCTGTTTATCTCTCCGTTTACCGTTTATTTCTCTCTGCTTTTATTGTTCCCTCTATGTAATATCTTGTCATGTAAAATTTCTTGTACAATAATAAAGTGTGAACTCAGTATATGCCTACTTATGTTTGCATACTATGCAATTTAAGATTTTATTTAATATTAAAATAGGCAATAATAGTTATGCTCAGTGGATAGTACTTGATATCTCAATAGTCCCGTTAATAGGAATCATATTGTTCTGCCTTAATTATTATAGAATTTTACAATCACTAATTCAGTACAACAGTTTGCTGTTTACATACCTGTTATAATCCTGGTCATAATCCTGAAACCTGAAACATAAAAAACCAATAAATAGAAATAAAGTGATATAAATGACAGTGCTGTAGATCCTGGCGCAAAGTGGTATCAGAGCCATTACAGTGAAACACTGTCAAACAAATTACAACAGTAGAACTATTCCACAGTGGAACTGTGCAAACAGTTACAACTGAAGAATTAGTAAAACTGTTCTTTTCACTCTATAAGATTAAGATTAAGAGACAATTTCCCATAGGATACTAAGTGAAATTAACCACCAAGAAAGTTGGTCCGAGAGTTAAGACAAGAGACAAGTGAAAGCCGATGCGAAAAGTACCGCCAAGGCCAGGAGAGCCGCTTAGGGAAAAAAGCTAAGGCCACTGAATGTCCAGATTGTCATTATCCGCAACCTACGGATGGCTAATCTCATAAAGAATCTTACTGGTAAAACTGTATCTTCATCTTCAAAACTTAGAGTTAAGAATAAAGAACAAATTATTATAAATGATATTGAGGAAAATATTCAAAATTGGAATATTCCTAAGGTACCAATTCATGATGTTTATAATAAAGGATCATTCAAACTTAAGATGGGATATGCCATCAAGACTGTAGAAGAAAGTCTATCAGTAACACAAAACCAAGAAGACTTTCACCTACTTTCAAAGAAAGTAATAGAAAAACATAAAGAAAATAATTATAAATATTTACACATTGGCCTCATCCAAATAGCAGTGAAACCTTTGACCCGTTTAGGGTTGAACACTTCTGTGCTTGTATGCCTAAGAGATACAAGACACAATATATTCACAGACTCTCTACTCGGCATGGTTGAATCCAGCCTCTGTAGTGGTCCAATATATTTTAATTGTTTTCCTAATTTTTCTGTTTCTTTAACCGATCCGAATATCCTAGATATATTAACAATAAATCTCAAAACACATGGATTTAATATGATCCATGGTTCACAAAATCTAGCCATAGTATATAGAATATACTATAAGGTCATGAATACGTTAAGTCCCAATACCTTAAAACTTGATCAAACAGTCTTGTTCCAAACAAATATAGAAAAATCTAATATGATTGTTCCAAAAACCATAAAATGGTCAGATATTATATTACCCCAATCATGGGCATTACAAAATGCCAATCAACCACAAGAAATTCCTCAACATCATATTCCTAACCAAATAATAGAACATACAGATGGTAATGTGGAAATTCAATTTCAAAATACACTTCACAATTTGCAAGTCCAGGATGATACTAATATCAATAGAAAGAGGAATAGTAAACAAAACATACCAAGTAGAAAATCATATTCACACAACCCAAATGTTATCATATTACCACCTCCTAATCACCCTTCTTCATCCAATTCAGACATACAATTTCAAGGAACACATAGGACTAGAGATAATATTGTAATTCCAACATACACATCTAAAACTCATCCCACAACTTCTAATACTGAACCCAGTGTAGAAGAATTACAAGACTTCCAAGTCTGTACACTACAAATAGAGGATGATATTAATGATAATACTCAATATTCAGAAGAATATATAGCAGCCTATCTAGCAGCCAAGCTAGAAAGAAAACAAAGAAAAATAAATAAGGATTTTCTCAAAAAAGATTATTTATCAGAAGAAAATAAAAATATACGAGAATGGTATTTAAAAAGATTTCAACCACCCAGATTGGTGGAATTACTACATAAAAAATATAATAAATTTTTACACAAAGAAAGATTAAATATAGGATTTTTTCAATGGTTAAAAGATATGTGTTTAGACAAGAAAATTATTATTCCCTCATTCGATAAAATTCAAACAATAGAAGAAAAAACATATATAAGTACTGATGGTACTACAACAGCTAGTATACATCCACCTGAAAAAAGTATTATACTTAAGGCAAGTATACCGAAAAAGAATGAGCCTATACACTCCCCATCATTCTATGATATCGTGGCTACACCATATAAAGCCATACCTAAAGAAATAAATAAAAAACAGGAATACATACCTCATATTGTAGAACAAAACAATTATACAAATCTATATCTACAATCTATAGGGAAGCAAACAGAAAGAATAGAAAGAATAGTATCCAAAGAAAAAGCTATTATACCATCTATTCCTAAATCACTATTATTCAAACCACCTCCTGAGTTAAATAAAAATAAATTTCACATTGGAGAAAATAATAAATCTCTTATGGATCAATTAATTTCCAAACTCTCCCAATTAGACATAAAAGGAATACCTTCATCCCAAATCAATATTCCTCCATCAACCCTTACTTCTCAAACACCTGAGTCTTCTGATAAAGGAAAAGCTGTAATACCTGAGCATGAAACAATGATGCTAACAGAAGAATAACCCATTATAGAGGATACAATCCAAAATCAAGAAAAAGCATTTATGGATACTACACCTCTAATGGACACTATCAATAAAATAGCTTATGAAAAATATTGGAAACCCATAACAGCCTTACCCTACCATAAAAGACCTACCCTGTTGATATTCAAATGGAAGAAGATTCAATACAACAGGCAGTATCTTATTCAGGGAGATCAATAGTCAATTGGCAAATTGATGGACTATCAGAATTAAAAATACTAGATGTTATGAGACATATGACCATGTATGCCTCTACTAATAAAATGGCAGGAAATCATGACCAAGAAGTAGCTAAAGCAATAGTTAATGGATTTACAGGATGGTTAAGGGGATGGTGGGATTTTTATGTAGATGATGATACCAAACAAAGAATTTTGAATAATACAAGACAATGGACAGGAAGAAATGAACAAAATCAAGAAGTCATATATACAGAAAGTGACGCTGTCAATACTTTAATATATACAATCACTCTACATTTTGTAGGCAGTACCTCATTACTAGCAGCAAGATCAGAAGATCTGCTATCTAACTTACGTTGTCCTACTCTATCTCATTATAAATGGTACAAAGATGTATTTTTCTCAAGGCTATTAATACGAGAAGACTGTCAGCTAGATCACTGGAAGGAAAAATTTATCGCTGGTCTTCCATATCTATTCGCAGAAAAAGTCAAGGAAAGACTGCGAAAGAAACATAATGGAGTAATAGTATATTCATCATATACACTTGGAGAACTCTCTGCAGAAATATGTGCTGAAGGCCTAGCCTTATGCACTGATATGAAATTGAAAAGACAGATAGATAAACAAAAGCTCACCAAGAAAAAAGAACTAGGAGATTTCTGTGAGCAATTTGGCTATTACTTAGATAGAAAAAATATGCCTGATTATATACAAAAGAAAAAGAAAAAATACAAAAAGGACAAATATAAAGCCAAAGGAAAAACGAAAGATAAGGAATATTATAAAAAATCCAAGAGAAAATTAATTCATAAATTTTCCCCAAATACAAAGAAAAGGAAAAAACTACCAGTATGTTATAAGTGTGGTAAAATAGGACATTATAAACACCAATGTAAATTAAAAAAGAAAATAGAATCATTAAATTTGGACGATACAACAAAATTAAAATTAAAAAATATACTTTCTTATGATTCTACTTCCTCCACTTCTAGTGAATCTTGTACAGAAGAAATAGATAGTAATGACCTTGATCTTATAGGAACAGATAGTTCTTACACTGCAACTACTACAGAATCATCAGAAGATTGTAGTTGTCCACTACCTCAACATGATGTTCATACACTTACCCTAAACCTTAAACCCTAAACCCCAAACCACCTCCTGAGTTAAATAAAAATAAATTTCACATTGGAGAAAATAATAAATCTCTTATGGATCAATTAATTTCCAAACTCTCCCAATTAGACATAAAAGGAATACCTTCATCCCAAATCAATATTCCTCCATCAACCCTTACTTCTCAAACACCTGAGTCTTCTGATAAAGGAAAAGCTGTAATACCTGAGCATGAAACAATGATGCTAACAGAAGAATAACCCATTATAGAGGATACAATCCAAAATCAAGAAAAAGCATTTATGGATACTACACCTCTAATGGACACTATCAATAAAATAGCTTATGGAAAATATTGGAAACCCATAACAGCCTTACCCTACCATAAAAGACTTACCCCTGTTGATATTCAAATGGAAGAAGATTCAATACAACAGGCAGTATCTTATTCAGGGAGATCAATAGTCAATTGGCAAATTGATGGACTATCAGAATTAAAAATACTAGATGTTATGAGACATATGACGCCGGGGAAAACAACCCATGCATTCTTTAGTTCCTTATGAAGGGGAACCTTCACCCTTGACTTGAACAAACCATTTTTGTATAACTATTTTATTTATTACATTGACAGAAGGAACTGGTATTGTTGGTACTTCTGAGGATTCAGGAGTATCTATTATGTTTTCATTTATTAAGTCATTGAATTCTATTTCATCTGTCTCAGATTCTTGTTGAGACATTTGTTGCAATTCTAGCATTTGAATTCTTCCTTTTAATTGTATTATTTCAGTTTTTATTTCTTTAATCTTTTTTTTGAGATCAGAGATTGTAGGTTCTTTTTGAGAAGTGTGTTGATCACTTACTCGTTTGATAATAGCAGAGAAATTATATTCATCTGGATTTTTTATAATAGGTAATGGTTTTGATTTATTTTTTGTAATATTGATAAATTGAGTAATGATAGCTCTTTTTTCATTAGGATCATTTATTTTATCTAGGGTTTAGGGTTTAGGGTTTAGGGTTTAGGGTTTAGGGTTTAGGGTTTAGGGTTTAGGATTTCTCACCTACCCCAAACACCCCTCCAACAACAACAAAAAAAGAAAAAAGAAAAAAAGGAATTCTCAGCCCAAGAGGAAGCCGAAGTGATGCCTTTTGTTTTGAGAATAGAGCAGGCCTGCCTTCATATTGTCATATGTGGGGTAGTTTGGGAGTATGGTTTTTGTCTTCTAGTAGATATAGGAAATCTAAGGTGTGAGAATGACTTAATCTTAGTCATTGGACCATTGGTTAGACATGACAACTCAAGGGTTGAAATTCACCTTTATCCTTGTAGGATTCATTCCATCTATATTTGTTGAAATTAGGAGTGGGATTGGAAGTTGGGGGATCGTGAAAGTTTGGAAGATGTCCATGGGAGGGAGTGCCGTCCTTAATAAATAGAACTATCTTGACACTAAGGTGGAGAAATAGAACGATCTTAACACTAAGGTTGAGATCACTCTCAGTCGTTTGGGATCGCGACCCCCAATACTAGGGATTGAGATCCAAGAATAAATATTTGGATCCCTTGGGATTGCTTCTTGCGAGCACTTGTGCGAGATTCCGGAGCAGCATCATCACCTGGGTTTGGTGATCTATAACTATGATCCCATCATTCTTCTAATCTTTAGTAGGAATCCAATCTCCTAGAGATTCTTCCTCTAGATTTCCTAACCAACTCAAACTTGGACTAAATCTTTCCAAAATATTTAGGAAACCTTTTTTTAAGTTTACGTCGTAAAGAACTAGGACTTGCCGCGAGATTGAATTTGCAAAATGAAAATTGCAATAAAGTTCCAAATTAGATGATGAATACCTCACGTTGAAGTTCTCATGGACACGCACTCAGACTAACTAAGGCTAGGGTAGGAATCGGTTCAAGACCAAGTGGTCAAGGTGGGGGGGCACCAAAATGTGACATCTTGAGTTCCATTCCTATCACTAGTAGAGGACCATTTCCTTGCTAAACTACTGAAAAAAAAAGAGGGATTAGGTGCAATGTTTTAAAAAATGGGCTGCCCAGTGCTTAGGCGCCCGAGGGGCCTTAGGCCACACGCCTAGGCCTGGACACCAGTACCTGGGCTCCCACCTGGCGGTGCAGGCGAGCGCTTAGGTACATGGGCCCTTTTTATATTTTTAGAGAAACCCTTAAGGGCAAATGGGGTAATTTTGACCTCAAAAAATGCTTAAAAGAGTACGTGGGTTATTTTAAACCCCTAAAAAAACTAAAAATAAAAATTTATAAACCCTAAATCAATTAACTATACCTATTTTTTAGAATAAAAAAAAGATTTTGTGGCTTCAAGAAGCATCCTAAGCTTTTGGAGACGATTACAAATATTGTTATGCACTATAGATTATTAGACTTTTTTAATTTTTCACTAAATTTTCTGTGATTCGAAGTTTTGAACAGGTTTATTCTTAACAGGTGATATGTTTGTATAAGAAAAAGTGCGTTACTATACATATAAGTGAAAAAAATTACAAAATTAACACAAATATATGCATATGTGCGCGTTTGGACAGCACATGTATGTATATATCTTAAGAATGTGTATAACAGGGTACCAAAGGTTCTGGGTCCCAGGCACTGAGCGTTGGGTGTTTTTGAAACCTTTCTAGGGCATAAATTCCACGTGGCACCCATCCTAGTGGTCCACATGGCCTTCGAGGGTCTATGACATGGGCCACATGTGTGCCACTAGCGTGGCGCACTTGTATTCCCTGTAACTACCACTGGAAGACCCCCGATTTTGGCCTTGTTCAAAGATACATTTGTCTCTTGCATTCCACATGTGTCTCTTTTTCTCTATTTCAATTTTTTTTTGCTCCAAGACTAATTTTGATGTGCACTAATCACCATTTCAAAAATAATGAGCAATAGTTTTTTTCAGTTTGGTTTGATGGAAATTTGAATCTACTTAATGCATTTTTGAACTTCACAATGAGTTATGCTGATACTGAGAAATGCTTATTTCTAGTGTGTG
This sequence comes from Amborella trichopoda, assembly GCF_054954075.1. NCBI lineage: Eukaryota > Viridiplantae > Streptophyta > Magnoliopsida > Amborellales > Amborellaceae > Amborella > Amborella trichopoda. The sequence continues at coordinate 44,047,140 of NC_142343.1, read as the reverse complement.
ATAAGCAGTTCTTTTCTGAGTTGACAAAAGAGGCTTCAGAGATAGCTGGTTGCCTTCGTTCAAGAGTCAGGCGCCTTCTCCAACTTCATGTTACCAATGGGTTGCGGGGTTATGTGTGTCGTCTGCGACATTGCTTTGTGGATGACCAAGAAGCCTTACATCAAGGACGGATACTAATTGACTACATAACCATGAATGCCATGGCTATACGAAAAATCCTGAAGAAATATGACAAAGTAAGGTCCTGGTTTTTTCTTCCTTGTCTTTCTTCTTTTGGAGTCTTTGGTAGCTTCAATGTCACTTAACTTTCTTGCAGTGCGTTCTAAAACTTGCATGAGTCCACTCGCCACTTGCCCAGTAGGAACCGAACAAACTTGGCTGTTTCGTACATTTTGATACTGTAACTTGTACAATCTCAGCTGAGTCTCTGACAGATATGGACGATTCTGTACTGACAACTTGGGCTTCTACCAAGTCCTGAGGCTGAGCCTTATTTTTGAACATTGCTTTGACAATTTTAAAGGATCTATAAATAATGGTTGCATGCAGGTGCATTGCTCTGTCAATGGTAGGAACTTTAAGATAAAGATGCAGGCTGAACGACTTGAGCTCTTACAGTCCCCTTGGCTTATTGAATTGGGTGCGTTCTACATCAATTCTAGAGGCTTGGATGATGGAGATTCCAATCATTTTTGCCGACAATTCTCCTGTGATTTTAGTGGTACTGAGCCTGTAATAAAACTGATCATTTCAGACTCAGTTAAGCTCGAGTACAATTTGACATGTGCCATTTGTTTGGTAAGTTTGTCTTCTTCATCTTGTTCTCCTTCTGTTTTGGGTTTTTAGAGTTAAAATTTTTCAATGCTTATTATTTCTTTTAATTTTTAGAAATCCCCTGTACTTCTGGTGTGAGTTATTTGGTTGTCTTTTTTGGGCTTCAGTGACCAAATATCAAAATGCTACTGGCTATGGAAGAAAAAAACTTAAAATTTGCAACACAAGAATCAAAGTAAAAGAAAATGGAAAGGAGGCAAAATGTTCCGAGACTTCTGCCGCACGAGCTTATGCTGGAATCTGACGAGAAGTATAATATTGTGTGAGTGAATTTCATGTTTTCTCCAACGACCTTGCGAATGAGTTTGAAAATGCATTATAGTCGACAATTAAAAAAAAAAATGCATTATTGTCCATCTTATATCACTGAGAGAATGGTCCTCTCAAATGCATCCTCCCTGTTGAAGGTGATTTCGAAGTAACCATTCCAACTTCAAACCTACCAACCAGTAATCCTGCTATAAGCCATTATTGTCTGACTTTTACTGCCAAATCCAGTGGGCTAGATGAACCTTTTCCTTGGTCACCATTACTCCATAAAAAGTCCCATATTTGTCATCTGAAAATCTCCATTACCTATGGAAATAGATTTTGAGTGGATAGAATATCTAGTGGTAGAAAGATTATAAACATGAGGTCGTAAAGTGTTTGCAGAAGGTGAAAAATTGGTTGTAGAAAGATTAATATGTTCAGCTCAAATAAGTTTTTGAGCCGTGACCTCATTATCATTTTTTTTTTTGAGCCGTGACCTTGATTTTTCATTGACTTTTCCCTCAAATTTACTAATTATGTACTGTCCTGGAAATAGGTTAGTTGCTAGTGAATTAGTTCCCTTTGCAATCTTTCTTGAATCACTTCCATGTATAATGCCAGAGCACTATGGTTTTGGCAATTTTGGAAAATGTTGCTGGAATTTTGGTTGTCGCTAGAAACAAAGTTTCTCTTGTTACTTTTTTTTGTCTATGTTGGATTGGCTAGTCTACTGATTTTACAGACGCTATTTGAAATTTTGAATGGATGTATATGCAGGATACTCTTTTCAATCCTTATGCTCTGGCATGTGGCCACCTATTCTGTAAAGGCTGTGCCTGTGCGGCCGCTTCTGTGTTATTGTTTCAAGGGCCCAAAGCTGCACTTCATGAATCAAAATGCCCTGTATGCAGAGCGGTATGCTTTTTTGACATAATTGTTGGCAATGAAATTTATCAAATCGATTTGTATTTCATGCTGCTTCGGTAGACATTTCCAACATATGATAGAGACACATAAATTAGGTCTCGATCTGCGGTTATCTTTTTGTGTGGGAAGTTTCTAATTACTGTTTAGGTCTTTCTTTGTTTTCTCATCAAAGTTTTTATTTTATCTCTGGTGGATGGAAATTCATACAATATTAATTTTCTCATTGAATGCCCCACTATTGAATCTGAATTTTGGCTGATTATGCTATGTGTTTTGTTCTTTTCTTTCATTCATCAAATTTTTCTATATTATTCTTTGGATGGCGTAATTTTTTAGAGCATGCATAGCATACTCCTGCTGTGAGCTACATTCACTCCCTGGGGAAAAAGATTTTAGGAGGATTTTTTTATATGAAATTTTCTGATCCCTTTTAGAATCTCCAGATAAGTAATAAAAAAAAATAAAAAATTTAGAGTTTGTAAACACTTACGTCTGACACTCTGACTTTTCAATAATTCTTTATATAGTCTTGGGAGGTTTATTTTTCCGCCATACATAGGGTGCCTATGGTATAATTTCTTCCTCAAGGTTGGTTGCTAGGTTGTGGAGGTTAGGTTGTGGAGGTTACATCCTCAAATTTTCTGTCCTAATAATATTCCTAGATAGGGTTTTACCTGAGGAAGTGAATACACAATATCCTCCCACGGGGACAGATAATAATTTATCAATTTTTATGCTTTTTAGAATATTTTAAATGAATAATTTTATTCAATGATTGTGTATTTGGGCTCATTATTGTTGTATCCTTATGGCCAATAAATCTGGCAAGGATCTTCTAGAGGTAATGTACATTCCCACCGTATGTAGCTATGAGAGCTTTTTCCATATCCTCTGAAAGACTGTTTTGGGTATATCTGGAAATCAAGCAAGCTTTCGTTGTTTGTGAAAATGGTTTCCTTATTAAATAAATAAGACCCAACTTGGTTCTTTCCTCTCTGCAATTTAACAAGGAAAAGGCTTTTGCTCACTTATAAAGATTCATGTGCATTGGAGCATTATCTTGATTTACCTATCCATGTGAGTACCTTATCACTTGATTTGTTGAATTCGATCATAACAGAGTACTTTAGATATCAATGTTCCAGTATTTCCTCAGATCCTGAAATGGAGGTTTTTACTTGTTAGTAACATGCTAGTCTTGTTTAGCTCAGTAGGAAGGTGTTTCTTGTTGCAACTTTTGAGGTTTTCGTGTTCAAACCCAGGTTGCCTATTAATGGAATAAGAAAGACTCGATGGTCTTGAGTAGCTTAGGTCCATTTTCCATAGCTTCTGTTTTGTGCCATGTTATCCATGATGAACTTGTCCAAATGTTTATTTGCAATAATTAGCTCTTTTTTTTATGAGTGCAGTTTGTATAGAGCCGAGGCTCTAAACAATCAAAGTAAAGCGCACCTTCAAATAGTATCGAGAAATCTGGTTTCAGTAATGGAAATCTTTGTGATAGCTTGAAAATATATTTTCATCTTTAATTATAAAATTTAAAGCTTAAAAAATAGTGTGGATTGAACAGATCTATGAAAACTTGAAAATCTTGAAAATTGACGGTCCAAAAATGACTATTTTCAAAACTTGAAATCCATTTTTTTCTCATGTCCATGCATCTTGAGATCGAGATGATCAATTTGAGGATATTTGGGCATCAAAACAACCTTTTCTAGTGAAATTTTTGAGGTGTTCTCTAATTTGATTGTTTAGAGCCTCAGCTCTATATAAACTTATTCCTTTTTATATTATTAGTTCATGGTAATTCCCCATAGTTTCCATTATGTGACATGATTGTCATGACTCTCTCTCTCTCTCTCTCTCTCTCTCTCTCTCTCTCTCTCTCTATTGCGTGTTAGTGTTAGGCTTTCTTTATCTGAAACTAGAGTGCTGGTTTAATATTTTGCCGACTATTTCTGGTGTGCAGTCTGGGGTATATGAGGATTCTGTGCACATGTCAGAGCTGGACCTGCTTATAAAAACGAGGTTTCTTCAATCTCTCATTTTATCTTTCCCCATATCCTAGCGTTTTATGGAATACAGATCAAGCATTGCGGTTAGGGTCAATGGAATATGGTCCATATTGTTATCCTAAAAATATGACCATGAGGTTATCACCATCCCATCATTGGCTTGGATGGTGATGAAGAGGAGTGGGTCCCAGCAAACATGTCATCAATTGGGATTGTGTCCCTATCCCCCTTCATCACGCCCAACCCATTAAGTGGATGGTGATAAATCAGATGGTCATTGCTGTTACTATGGATCCACACTATGTTTTCCCTTATGACTACTCTATTTATGGTGCCTCAAATCTAGTTTTGCTGATAAAACTCCATATTCATCAGGTGCAAGGAATATTGGAAGGAGCGGCTACATTTAGAACGTGCGGAGATGGTGAAGCATTCCAAAGTGTTTTGGGATTCTCAGACGAAAACCTTACTCGGTTACTGATAGTGGATGATTCTGTTTCTTGAAAATAGACGGTGATTATTGACCAGAGAGAATTTTCCAGAGGTGGATGATCTACTGTTTTTGTTCCACAACTGGGGGGGGGGGGGGGGGGGAGAGAGATGTGGCCTTTCTTTGAATTTGTACATTCATTAATTTCATTCATCTATCTCAGAAGTTAGGTAATTGGTTATGTGAGAAGTTCAACTTAAGACAACATTTTAATAAATAATATTCTTTTGTATTGTTGAGGGTGGAAGTTCTTGAACTCATGCCCACATTTAATAAAACTGATTCTTTGAATTGCTTGTGTATGTGGCTATTTCCCTATTAGAGAGAGCTTGGGTTATCTAATTTCAAAGGATTGTATACAATGAGACCATTTATCTATTCTACAAGGAGGTCACATTTATAGATTGGATGTATTATAAAGTTCGAGAGATTAATTCTGACCACCTTATACAAAAGGTAAATGATTTTATTGTATACTTTTTCAGTTTTAAATGTGTATGGACCGTTAGAGTTGTTCTTCAACCTGTTCGATACTCGGTGCGACAATGATTGAGATTGCTATGGTTGGGATGATCTTGAGCTGCCTCATCATTCATATTAGCTTTAAACTTTAAATTATAGGTGGAGTTATTTGTTTAGTTGTTATTTGATTGTTTCAATGCTATCTTGGTTAATTAACCTTTTATGCAATATTATTATGAAAAAAGTTTATGGCGTGAACTCCATACAATAGATGTTTGGTTTACTGCAAAAACCCATTGAAAAAGGTTCTTTCCATGCTGAAAATTCTCCACTTGATCATCCTAACCAGGTACGATGGATAAAAGATTTTAAGTCCTAAAAACAATTAAGTGGTTATAGATTTGTTTGATTGGCATCATTTTTTGGAATTTTAAATTTAAAATCAGGGTTTGAAAGTTCATGTCATTGGAAGGTTTGGGCACCAGTATCACGTCTTTCAACAGAATTTGAAGGTGTACTTCGTTATAATAATTTAACATGGTCACTTTATATAAACTTCGCCCTGTCGTTTTATATATGTTTCGATGTGCCTGATCGAGATGTGTTAATGTCTAAAATCTTGTTTTAATACAATTTGTTTCTTTCAACAGAATTTGAAGGTGTACTTCGTTATAATAATTTAACATGGTCACTTAATATAAACTTCGCCCTGTAGTTCTATATATGTTTCGATGTGCCTAATCGAGATGTGTTAATGTCTAAAATCTTGTTTTAATACAACTTGTAATAAAAAATTACAATTCAAAGATGAAATACAATCTTAGCTGTTCATTTGATCTATTTTATCTTGGCTGTTATCTGGATGTTTGTGAACCTTTTTGTACTTTATAATAAAAAACATTTCATGTTAAAAAAAAATTATTGTGTAACGTTATTTTTGAGGGGCAACCCTTTTTTTTGCCTTATGAAAAACTTGGTATTATGAGTGTGACATCAATTAGTAGTTTTGGTAGCAAATATTACTTGAGATTGTCTACAAAGATACCATTTACTTCTTGTAAAGTGAGCTTATAATCATTCTTGTACTTTAAATTTAAAAAACAAGTGGTTGTAGAAGTGTCACTAAATTAAAATTAACACAGTTCTCAAAAAAAATTCATGGACTTTATGAGTCACCCCAAACCATCCAATTTGACATCCAATGAGTAGAAATATTTATGTCCTCCTTGTAACAAAGATAAATGGTATCTTTATAGATAATCTCATATTAGATAAGACTCTGGAACCCCTACTCAAGATTGATTAGTTTGGACGTTCGAGGGTCCAATGGCATCAAACTTTCCAAAATTTGAATATTGTAGGGTATGGTTTATATACACGGTTGCAATCTTACTTGTAGAAGTAAAATTGTAATGGTCTGCATTATTTATTTTAGTTAGATGATGTAGATTTGATAGGTCATTTAAGACAATAAAAACATTAATACATATTTTAAGATAGTGTTAAATCTATAACATCCAAATAAACATACACTATAGACTATTGAAACCTTACTTCTACAAATAAAGTGCACCCTATAAAAAGTATTTCTTACATCACTAGCCATGCAACATGTGTAATGTGTGCTTTGCCTAGCTTCCTTCATAGTAAATACCACAAATAGTTTGGAAACCTATTTCTTCTCTGTTTGGGTAAGTATAGCCTTAGCTCTCCTCCATGTGCAGACTAACTAATATGATCAGAGTAGAGGACATTAAATTTGAGCCATCCCATCATAAACATAACCCCTATTTATGATGACATAATAGTCTGGACAAGGAAAAGGAAAACAGGAAAAAATGTACATATTTTTCCCAAGTCTCTCTCTCACGTAAATATTTTTTCATATGTACTGGTTTGATTTTCTTTTTATTTGGGGAGTGGAAAATGGGGTGAGTTGGGGTACACTACATGCTTTTATAGAGAATCCAAGTTGCTGCAATGGTGATGAATGCCATGGATTTGCTCCAAAGGATCTTTCCTGAGCTGCTTATATATGTTGTTCCATTGAAACCTGCAGATGGGAAAAAAAAATGTCATTCACTGCATGTCATAGGGAACATTAGAGTGAGCACGGTACATGCATGCAATTTTGAGAAGAGTAGGTTTAGAAATCTTAGATGAATTCCTACGCAGGAACAATAGATTCTTTCTTTGATTTTTCTGAAACCCGTTTTCATGGTGGACGAATTTGGTATTGACCCAACATGAAAGAGATCATATAAAGGTGGCTGGAGCCAGGGATACAAGATTGGGGATGTATTTTATTGGGCTGCTGCTTTATAAAACTTCACTTCATATGTCATAAACAAATGAAGTTTTGGTGCTAGTAAACCTACAGATCAATCACCTTGACTTCAACAATTGGTCTAAAATAAAATATGTAAAACTGGTTTATCCTGCAAAGGAATGTCCATTTCAAGATATATCATATTTGCACATTTTGGAGCTTCAAATTCTATAGCAGGGCAAAAAAAAGATTTGTGGGCCATCACCCAGTATTGTATCTGTATTTTCCACCATGAGGGGTTTGGGCCCAAGTGCCCCATTTTGTGGCTCGGGCCCTTATTTTTTTGGGGCCAGACAGGCTGGGCCATGCGGCCCATCACAGCCCTACTTACCATGTAGGCATCCATTTGCAACTGTGTAGTTGATATCCTTGATTGTGGCCCCATTTCTAAACACATAGTCACGCTTGCAATAATAAACACAGGTGATCACCCATTTGGTATGATCAAAGCATCCATTTTTGCAGTAATCATCCGTTTGATTCCTGCTCACATTAACCCAGCCTCCTTCAGTCAATTCGTATATACCTGGGCATAAATTGGAAGTCTGCCAAAAAAAATAAACTTTAGTTTGGGAATAAACATTAGTGGAGTTTGGGAATAAACATTAGTTTTTATTGGGTGTGCGGTTGTTGCATCGGTGGTTAGGGAAGTAGATGCCTCAACATAGCGTCCCACCCTCTATTATCGACAATTTATATATTAAACGATGATAATTCTAATAAGGATTGTCTATGAAGAGACCATTTATTTTTATATGGAGGTCATAATCACTATTGTCTTTTCAAAAGGGTTATAAGAATATCATTAAATAGACATAAAGTTCTAAAAACATAGATCTAGGACTTCATAACTCATCCCAAGCCAATCAATTTGACATCTAATGAGTAAGAATAATTGTGACCTCCATATACAAAAGATAAATGATCTGTTTATTATACAATCCTATAATAATAAGAAATAACCTTTAAAAAAATGGGCACGGCTATTAGTGTTAGTGGGGTAGATGCCTCAACATAATGTCTTGCCTCCATTCTCACTATTAACATATTAAAAAAAAAAGTGTTACTTGTTATATCATATAAAATATAAAAAGATCAAAATCCACGTTACTTTTCAAATATTTAACATTTTATCGTATTTCAACAAATGAAATAATTTTGAGAATGAAAATAATTGCCCGCACAAATGGAAATGATGAAACAACTTTTATAAAAGGAAAAATGCCCTTTCTGAAAATTAAGTAAATATATTTCTCAAAACTACCACGTTTCCTTCTTTTTTCCATTATAATCTCTTTTTCCTGTGTTTTTTCATTTTCTCTATTTTTTATCTCTTTTGCCCTTTTCTGGGGGGGCAAAATGGAATATTTCCCTTTATAACAAACAGACCATTATAAATCAGAAACGCAGGAGTCCTCTCCTACGTTTTGGTAGGAAGGTTCTTTAAACATTAGCAGTACGTCGTCGTCATCATTCGATGATAATAATGGGAGAAATGAACATTAAAACCTTAAATTTTTTAATTAAAGAACAATCCCATATTTTTATACATGTATGGCCCAATTCCTTTTTGTCAAATTCTTTTCCTAAAAATACTCCCAATTTATTGAATTGAATTTTTGCTTTTCAAGTAAAAAATGGGCTCAGCACTAAAAGCGCCTGACCTATTCCATATTTCACAAAAACAATTGTAAAAAGGAAAAGGGGTAGCCCACCACGACCCTAACCCCTTACCACAATCATCATGTTGTAGTTTTCATTCCCATTGTCTTAAAATTTAGCATTTTCTTTCTTATCTATAAATCAACATGCATTTTTTTTCTCTCTACACAACTTTTTATTTTGTTTTAAAAAAAAACCCAATAGTTAAAACATCCACATCCCATCTACATTATTCCACACCCTACAAGGAAACTCTTTTAAGAAAAAGAAATGATAATTATTCAATTATAACTAGTTTCCTATCCCTAAAATAGGAAACTTGGCTTCAAAAATTAACCAGCTCGAACCCACATAGAACTTTTTAAGTTTTGGGCACTTAAAGCGCTGACCCACTAATAAAATAGTTGGGTTCATCATTTAAAGTGCCGAATACATATAATACTTAATATATTTATAATACTTAATATTTTTAGGGAAAAATGGGTGCGGTACTTTAAGAGTTTAAGTATCAAATCCATCTTTCACTCCAGTAATGGTCATGCCCTTAAAAATGGACCCGTTTTTTAGTTTACAGAAATAGTTTGGCATTTTAAGTGCCAAATAGGGAGTTTTGGGGGAAAAAAATTTCACGAAAAGAAGGGCTTTGGCGTAAAATGAAAAAAATAAGGGACTTTTTTAATACTAAAAAATATTTTTCGCAATAACAACAATAACCACGAGTAGGAGAGAAGTAAAAAATTAGTGAAGAGACCCTCAGGTTCAGTTTAGTAGTAATAATAATTATAATAAAATAATAATAATAATAATAATAATGGAAAAAGGAGTAGGAGTAGAAATGAGTGAAAGGGCCAGTAGCCCACTTGGTTAAATCTTTTGATTTTCTTATCAATGCTTTCTAGGTGCCTTTTCTTGACAAAATAATTCCCTCATAGTGAGAGAGAGAGAGAGAGAGAGTTGTCACATTTTGGAGGCAATCATATGCACTTCTCCACTGCTGAAAGGGGCTTAAGTTGGCGTTCGCCGTGGGATCTGCAGCAAGAGAGAGAGATCAGAATGAAAACATTTTCCAATGTTTTAAAAATCACTTATCCGACCGGATTGCGAGGCTGGAAGCTCGAGGCCCAAAAACCTCGAATTTCCTGAATCTCAATTTTTTAGTGATTTATTTTTTAAAATATATCCAACCTAACCTGAGTTCACCTGAATCGGACTAAGGGGGCTCAGCATTAGATCTCTACCAAGTCGAGACGTAATTCCGGTTTCTGAAATAGTGATATTTTCTTCTTCTTTCTTTCTCTTTCTTTCAGTTTAGCCAAAAAGAACGAGAAACCTTATCTTTTGTTTTGCTTGGGATAGCAACAACCCAGATCCGAAAAAAATTTATGGGACCTAGATCCCATTGGACCAAACTCAAAAACAAAGAAAAAAAAAAAATAAAATCTAATTAAAAATATATGGTTATATTCATTTTTTTTTTTGGGTAAGTGGTTATATTCATGTAAATATTATTAAAATATTATATATTAAATATTATTTAAATAATAACCCTATTCGGGTCGGATCACATGGACCCAAACTTGGCCCCGAATAGTGTTCAGGTCCAATATTTGGACCCGGACCTGACCCACTAGATCCAATTTTTGGACCCATACCTAGACCGGGTCAGGCCCAGTCCAGTCGTCCGGTATGGGTCCATGGCCACCCCTATGTTTTGCTAAGTAAGGAACCATACCTTTAGCTTGAGTGAAACCACACACAAGGAAGAAAACCAGGCCAGCAAATACAAAACCGGGCCCAACAATCCTATTATTCTCCATCTCTAACAAGAGAGGTCCTCTAAATTTAGGGGCTTGGATAAATTTAGTGGTGAGACCTTTGCATGGGTTTTGTCCTATAACAAGCCAAGATTTATACACTTGCTAAAAACTCAAGTATTTTTATTGGAAGAGAATAAAATAGTAGATAAACAAGATATATAGTAGACTTTGAGTATATGCTGAAAGCATTTGGAGATTTCGAATCTTTTCTTTCTTTAGTTTTCGATGTTAACATTAAGGTTTCAGCTGATAACTCGAGGCAAAACCATTCATTTGTGTTCTTCATTCTTTATTTTAAAATTTAGTGGAATAAACTTTTTATGCCTTCCTAGTGATTTAATATGGGGTGTTTTTAATGAAATCCCCTAGAATTCTACGCTTTGGAGAAGGAGATCTCACTAGGAAGGGAACTCTGTCTATTGTTATTGAAAGTGACTCCAAGCTTCTTGTTGATCCCAAGTCATCGCTGGAGACCTCTTTGGAGATTACGTATAATGGTGGATAATTATACTTGTAAGCTTGAATCTTTTGCTGGAACTCATTGGAAGATCCCACAGATCTATAAATAGGCCAACTTCGTTGTTGATGTTTTGGTCAAGGCTGTGGTTTCAATGAATGAAGCAACAACGTGGATTGCTCGCCCCCAGACGTTGTAACGGCTTTCATTTTATTCCCTTCCCAAGGATTGTATAATAATTGTTCATGTAACATATTGTTCTCTCTTTAAATAAAATGGGTAGGGGCCCGATATCGCCACTGATTCACCTTAAAAAAAATAAAAATAAAAATAAAAATAAAAATTCCCTAGAATTGTGACCAAGGAAATGTTGCACTAACTGCTAGAGATAAAAAATTCTCTTTGGTGCTCTCTCAAGCTACTACCATCATCTCTCTGTCACACCCATGCATGCCTATAAACACAGGGGACTATATCAACCCCCCACCCCCCTCACACAAACTACTACTACACATCTCTCTCTCGTTCTCTCGTGCACATACAAGCTACTACTATAACCTCTCTCTCCCATTCATGTACACAGACACAAGCAACTACTACATCACCTCTCTCTCTCAACCATTGTTCGAAAAATCAAACCGGCCTGAAAAACAGTCCAAGGGCTAGGTCTAAGTAAATTGGTTAATTTGGTATAATAAGGTGACCATCACATTTAGCTATTAAATGCAAAATCGGACGGTTGAGAGTATACCGTTGATGGGACCAAGAGTCAAAAGAAAAGTATTGAAACTCATGGTACACTTGAAGTTTTCAGATTTTACATCTGACAACTAAAAATGATTATGACTTCCTTGCACCAAAAGTAAATAGTCTTATAATATTATAATCAAAGCATTTTTCCAATTAATTGGAGTTGGCTATCAAATCCTGGTCCTCCGGTCTGCTCTATTAAGGATCATATCATCAGTGAGGCCATAAGTCTCTATATATTTGGCCCCCCATATATTTCATCACTACCTCCAACCATAACCTTTTGAACTTATTCCTTGCTCATTTTTAGCTTTCCACTTGAATTAACTTGTACCTCCTAACATATGTTGTACTGGGTCTGTGCCACGTATGGTCAACCCATCTAAGTCTACTATCTCTCATCGTATCGCCTATTGGTGTCATAATCAAATATCTCACCTGCACTTCTAAACTTTTATTGGGATATCATCTAGTCATAAAATATTCTTATCTTTATTATTTTCAAAGCTTCTTTCACTTCTGATATCTTAATCTTACGAATGTATCTATGACCTCCACTCTCATTTATACCAACAATTCCTTTTACTATTATGCTCCTATTATGTTCGTCGTTTAATAATTTTTTAAAACACGATCTCCACTTTTTGTTGGCCTCTTCATCCTTCACCAAGACACTTTGATCATCACTCTTAATATATTTAATATGGTCTAGATCCCCATATTCTCTCTCTCATTTTGCTAATTTGAAGACATCTTTTTCACTTTTTCTTGTACCCAATTTACTGTATAGATTATTATATGCCTTAAGTTTAACCTTACTTATTATTTGTTTAGTGTTTTTCTTAGCATTTTTATATTCTTCTAAGTTTTGAGCATTTATATTATACTGTCAAGTTTTATAACATGATTGTTATTTGCTAATGGTCTTTTAAACCTCATCACTCCACCGACAAGTTTTTTTATCAAAATTTCTTTTCCCTTTGGATTTTTTTAAAACTTATTTTGTTACTTTCTTAACATAGTCAGTCATCTTATTCCACATAACATTGGCCTCATGTTCAGATTTTTATTTTCATTCTTTAACTAATTCATCCCTAAATAAGTTTATTTTCTCATTTTCTAAATTATATCACCTAGTTCTTGGACATCGATTAAGTTCAGTTCTTCTCTTCTATATATTTATGCAGTCATCCATAACTATGAGCCTATGTTGGATCATCAAACTCTCTCTTGGATAACCTTGCAGTTTATACATGATGGTTGATCTACCTTTGTAACTAGGAAGAAGTATATCTGGCTTTTAAAGCAAGTGTTTGCTATTGCTAGTGTTTGCTATTGCTAAGTCATAGGCCATAGCAAAATATAGAATAGTCTCACCCATCTCATTTCTTTTCCCACATTCACATCCCCATATACCCCTTCATATTCTCTACTATCCTTCCCTACATGACCATTTAAGTCCCTCTTAAAAAGGTCCTTTCTCCATTTGGTATGTCTTGCGCTATTCCATCCATGTCATCCCAAATTTGTATTTTAATTGTATCATCTAATCCTATTTCTGGTGCATAAGCACTAAGTATGTTAATTATTATGCACTAAGTATGTTAATTATCTCTGCCATTAGTACAAGTTTAATTAATAGGAGCCTATCACCTATTCTTTTGACATTAACTACTTTATCTTTTAAATCTTTGTCCACTATTATGGCTATGCTATTTCTATTATCCTTTCCTATATATCAAAGTTTATAGTCGATCTATTTCTTTTGCTTTTTCTCTTTTTTTTTGAGTTTCCTATAGACATGCTATGTCTACCCTCATTCATCTCAGTGTATCTACTAACTCCATACTCTTACATGTAAACGTTCCTATATTTCATGTGGCTAGACGAATCCTATTCTCCTAGACTAGTTTCTTTAACCGTGCTCGTTCAAGATGTCGTGGGAATCCTTGCCTATTTTTCACCACAATCGCGCGGCAATGTGGTGTATCTCTTCTGAAAAACATCCTAGCTAACCCTTATTCATTTCTCCTTGTACTTAGGTTTTTATACAGCATGTCGTTTTTGGAGAACGCCTTAGCTAACTCTTGTTCATTTCTCACTGTACTCGGGTCCTGATATATCGTGTCTCTTCTAGGGAATGCCATAACATAAGCAGATACTGTAGGTTCAAGATTCATGATAAGTTTTATGTCGACTGCATACCTAACATAAACCATCCCTTTACTTAAGTATGAGGCGAGTTTAGGGAAAATTTACTGTCCCCGCCCTTCTCAGACAAAATAGTGTGATAACATTCAAGCTTAAGATGAATAGGTATAAGGAGAAGCAACCGTAAAAAAGAAGTCGCAAACCATAAATAGATGTGCATATTATGTACTCTAAAAGCCTATAGTATACACACGCTCAGGCTAAAGACCTACTCAATGGTGTTTTTTTCATTTGAAAAATTGAGATCCATCTTAAAGTCATCAGATAGGTGTTTTATTTAAAAAAAAAAGGATTTGAGTTTCTAAACCTTTAGACTAACAATACAAAATTTAAACAGATGCTCTTAAATCGTGGAACGTTATTTTTGTCAAATGACAAAATAGATGTAGAACTGGAGTGAAATGCCACTTTGCCCAAGGACTCAAAGCTTCATAAAAAAGGTCCATTGATATTTTTTTTTTCTAGTTTGATTGCTAGGTAAAGGAGGTTTCATCCCCAAATTTGAGTCCAAAACAATACTCGTAAATAATATTTTACCGGAGAGAGCAATGAAAATATGCTCCCAAGGGACCACATAAACTTTTGACATAAATTAAAAAGGACGTCCACCTCCAAACGACTCCATACATAAACATCCAAACTCCAAATATTCTATTTATAACCAACCTCGTCTTCAAGTCGTAAATCACAAGGAAAAAAAAGTTCTTGTTTTCTTGTCGTTCACAAGAAAAACAAATGCTCCTTGTCCACTAACCCCAATCCTTATATTACCACACAATATTGAACATCTACAAATCCTTCCGGCTTCACAATATCATCACCATCGTCATCGTCAAAGCTTTTTTCCAATTAACTGGGGTTGGCTACATTAATCTTGATATGCCATTCACCCCTATTAAAGACCATACCTAATCATATATAGCCATCAAATCGCCTGAAATTTGCCTATTTATGGTGGAAACGCCCCCACGAAAACCATAGGCCCTAAATTCCAGCCTCGGAAAGCTAGAAAAAAAAAAAACCAGTGAAATTTTAACTCAGGCGAAATTTTGGGCCCAATACCCGAAAACAGCCTAGTCTTTGGCTCCCATCCCTTAAATCAAACCTGAATTCCGGCCGAAGCCCTCGAAACCAAGATAATTTTCAGCTCCATATCCAAAAACTTCGATAAATTTACCCCCGATGCCTGGCGAAATTTCATCCCTCTCCCCTAAACTAGCCTTACCTTGCCCCCCAAAATAGGCTAAATTTTCGACTCGAACTTCGAAATTTCGGCAAAACTTTACCCCTGAAACCAGCCAAAACTTCACGGTAACCGAAATTCCGGCGAAACTTTAACTACCAAGCCCTTGAAAACAAACAGAAAAATCAAACCCAGAACCGCGCAAAAATCCATTCATCGGTGAAAATTTCGGCGAAATCTCGGGCATGGCGATGGAGGTGCTAACCGCGTTGGACCAAGCCAAAACCCAACTCTATCATTTCACTGCTATTGTTATAGCGGGCATGGGCTTCTTCACCGATGCCTATGATCTCTTCTGTATAACGGCCGTTGTAAAACTCATTGGCCGCTTATACTACTACGACCCAGTGACTGGGAATCCGGGAAGGCTGCCAGATAACGTCAATAACGCTGTATCGGGCGTTGCGCTTTGTGGAACGTTAGCTGGCCAGTTATTTTTTGGTTGGCTCGGCGATAAGCTTGGAAGAAAGAAAGTTTATGGCATAACGCTCGTTACGATGGTGGGGTGCGCCATTGCGTCGGGTTTCTCGATTGGGGCCTCACCTAAGGCCGTTATAACGAGCCTATGCTTCTTCAGGTTAAGTTTAAATCTTTTTTTCAAAATTTGAGGGAAAAATATATGGAAAATATATATAAGGAGATCATTTACTTTTTATACAAAAAAATCCACTAATCGTTGACTATTAGATTTGAATTTGGGTGTTTGAGGAGGTGCTATTATTTAGATACAGAGCCTAAAATAAAATCTCTCGAATGTTGAAACATACTTTTTCCTATTAGATTTCACATCCGATGGCTAAAAGTAATTGTGACATCTTAATAACAAAAATAAATGGTCTAATAGTTTACCATCCCAAGGTATATTGTGATTTATAAGACTACGAGACCGGTTGTGGTACTATTTTCTGCACATAACTTGCAAGGTTTTATCATCAACCAATCAATGGATTGGCAATGTTACGTACCACGTGGTTGGGTCATTCCCAATTGGGTTCCATTCTCTTTTTTTTTATCACATTTCAGTCCCATTATCTCTCCATCATTGTCCCTATCATAATGGATTGGACGGTCTAACCAGTCATAACACCACTAGGTGTTTATTGTCGTCTAGCATATAGTGAGAATCAGGTTTGCATTGAAATCAATCATTACCAATATTTTATTGGTTTTTACTTGTTCGACTAGCCACTTTTGACCAGCTAAACATGCATGAGCAACTTTGTTTATAAGATAGTTCATATTTTGATATTTTCTTTATTTAAAAAATAGGTTTAATAAGTTTAACTAACAATCATACGGGTTTTGACTAAACTGGAACTCAAGCTTGTTCGCTGGTCGGTCCGATTCTGATGACACTAGTCCACAGAACATGCAAGTTAATATAGATCCCAGTCTAGCTTCATGTTATATAAATGTGTTTTATAAAAACTCATGATCATAAAGAATGGGAATTGATCGATATGTTTCTTGAAAAGTCTGAAACTGGTGCCTTGCTAGTCCTAATTTAGATGAGTTGGGACCCTAGCCTAAACTTAGCCAATTCATTAAGTGAACCAGCTGAATTTAGGTCACGACTCCAGTGTGTTATCAAGTCCTAATTGAGTTGGCCAAAATCAAGTACAATTATTTTTTATTTTAATTATGCAGAAAAGGGGAGATCTTTAGTTTTAAAAGGTACTTGTGAAAGGAAAGTATATATTGTGTATCGGGTTAATATAGAAAGTATATATTACAATCTATACTTTCTATATTAACCCGATACACAATATACACGCTTAGGGTAGTATTTCAAGAGCTACGTTGGTTTTTGCTTGATCTATCACTCCACAAAGAGGTTTTTGGCTAAGTTCACTAGTTTTAATAAGGAAAAATAGTCTCCTAAAAAACAGGATACCTAGGCAATCATGGGGCTTTTAGGTCTCGAATCACTTGGCTCCCAATTGGTCCAACTTGTAGGGTCTGCAACGGGCTGGGCTTGGTTTCAAGCTGGGTTCGGGCTATAGCAGAGGGCCACAGGCCAGGCTGTCAAGGCCCGAGTTTGAATAAAATTTCAATATGTAAAACTATATTAGACATATTTTAACCATTATATAATGTATGACTATATACTTGAAAATAGCGCGGCCCACCAGAAAATGTTTTTTGGGGCTGGGTTGGGGCTCGGATCTCAATGCTCTGGTTTAGGACTCAGTCCTAACCAACACATTCTAGCCGCCCGCTTAGCCCGGATCATTGGCAGCCCTACAAACTCTGAACTTCTCAACTCGGACTCGTGATTTTTAAACTCCTTGTAGTGGGGACATCTACCGTCCAACCTCGTGGGAGGATTTGGACATGTGAGTTCAGATTTAAAGTTAGTAAGCAAAGAAATAATTAATCTCGGCTATCTCCAATAGATGAGAACCAACGGTGGATGGTCAATCTATGATTATATACCATGAAAAGTGTGTAGTATATGGACCATGATAGAATGGTTGGGTCCATATGATCAGTGGAATGACCCACCATGGAAAAAACGGCGCAAACTGAAGCAGAAATAAAAAGGTCAAAAGATTTTATACTCTCGCGGGAGTATAATGTCCATTACTCCCTTGGATAAAACCCAATATAAGAGTGATTTTAGAATCCAAAGTTTTCAGAATATAATGTCTTCAATGCGTAGACAAACTTTCATCCAACAACAAAAAAAAAATTCAGAATTGAACTCTTTTTGTAGTTGAGAAAGATAATGTCTCAAGATTGAACAGAGACTGACCAAGTTTTTACAGGCAAGATAAGTGAAAAAAACAAGTGTTATATACGATGAGACCATTCATCTTTCTCACAAGGAGATCACAATTACTCATAACCACTAAATGTCAAATTGAACAGCTTGGAGTGTTACAAAGTTCGAGAATTTTTTTAAACTTTCAATCTAGTAAATGACATGTTCACAACTACTCAAATCTAAAATTTAAAAGACAAGTGATTTTGACCTTCTTGTACTAAAAAGTAAATAACATATTTGTATACTTTTCCAAAATGATATGCTAGTCCCAGGGAGCATGTTCTTTATGTGCTCCCTTGGTAAAATCCAAGCTAGGATATTTGGGGATGTAATATCTTGAACCTAGCGACTAAAAAAAAAAAAACACATCAAATCGCACATTCTATGTTCTTGAAAAAATTGAAGTCCAAGATGGCACGATGACCATCCAATATTTGGACAGCAAGATCCAAGAGTTGAAGAACTCAAAATCCATTTTTCTTTTTGGAAATAATCATCCAATGATTCTTTGGCTGACTCCAAAACTTCAAATCCAAATATTCTCCAAAGAAGCTTTTTGGCCCGAGGAAGTTAATTTACAAAATGTTCCCGAAGGATCATGCGATACGCGCTCAAAATATTTAATAAAAACAGGTTCCCTAATGAACTCCAAAACTCTAGATTCCCCGCAACTCCAAATTCTCTCCAGGAAAAAACTCGACTCGGACTTGGACTTGGATAAGTTACTCAAACTTGGCTTCTAACCAGGCCTAGTACTTTGCAAAAACTTGGGGTTATATAAAAATTTTAAAAAAATAAAATATTAAATTGAAAAATCAGTATATAACTGTTTTATAGATAATATTAATGTTTTTTATGATTATTTGTGAGCGTTTATTATTACATGTCCTTTATTTTTCCTCTTTTTTAGATTTTTCTAAATTTTCTGGCTATAAATCACGTTTTTCTAAATCCATGTTTTATACATTTTATCCCATCTTATTTAGACTCTTCAGGTTGTTTTTAATTTACTTTGATTTTTACTATTTTTACGTTGATTTTTACTATTTTTATCATACTTTTTTAGCAAATTTTTGCTGTATACACTACTTGGGCGAGGGCAGAGGCCCGAGCCCTGGGCTGAGTTCCTGAACATTGATTGGAGCACCAAAAGTGCTCCAAATCCATGTCTCCTGAAGTTAGATCTGGAACATTTCATATTTTAATGGGTGGCTGATCTTGTGGGTTTTGGAGGTTAAAAAGTCTTATCGACTTGACCCAGACCCGACTCATTTGCACTTGAACGAATCCAAGTGCAGTCAGAATGTACTATCATTTCCCACATACATGCTTGGCACAGTTGGTTTTACACTGTAAAATTTGGAACCACTCTTCAGGTTCTGGCTTGGCTTCGGGATTGGTGGGGACTACCCGCTATCAGCTACAATCATGTCCGAATACTCAAACACAAAGACACGTGGAGCTTTTATCTCGGCTGTTTTCGCCATGCAAGGGGCCGGGATCCTAGCTGCTGGAGCCGTATCCATGGCAGTTTCCAAGGCATTCCTTGCAGCGTATCCTGCTCCAAAGTTTAACAATGACCATGTGTTGTCGACTCAGCCAGAAGGTGACATGGTTTGGAGGCTTGTGCTGATGTTTGGGGCAGTACCAGCCTTACTGACATATTACTGGCGGCTAAAGATGCCGGAAACGGCTAGGTTCACAGCTTTGGTTGAGAATGATGCTGAGAAGGCGGCAGCAGACATGGCAAAGGTGCGAGAACTGTTGAAGATTGGTTCACAGGGAACGGATACTTTGGTTCATATGATCATGGCAATGGTATATGGTCATGGGGTCATCACCATCTAATCAACTGGTTCGATGGTCGGTGATGAACTTGGTCGAACCCACTCTCCCTCCATCACCGTCCATCCCAGATGCCTCCTGTGACATGCTGTTACCATGATCATATGGGTGACAAAACGTACCATTCCTAATTCAAATTTATAAGTATGCTTGAAAACAAAAAGGAGTAGGACCAATGGTCACTCTTAATGATAAGAACATGTCCACCAACCTAAAATGATATATGAAAGTAAAAGAAGCTAAGCAAAGAACAGAAGGGATTAACTTTAGGGAAGAGTACACCAAGGATGAACATGCACCTACCTCCACCAACTTCTTCAACAATGGCCTTGTCGTTTCGTTGCATGGGTGGCATACTATTGTACTTGCATACATGGATGAATATATGTGACAAGTTGATAAGCGCACATGCATTTAAATGCTAAACTTCTTTTTGAATTCACACTCACTGAAGTCCTTCCACAAATAGGTGCTTGCAATGGAGGTAACTGCCGAGAAAACAGTCGCTGCTTCAACTCAAAACACCTATGGCTTGTTTTCAAGAGAATTCCTCTCCAGGCATGGAATGCACCTTGTGGGGACTTCCACAACCTGGTTTCTCCTTGATATTGCTTTTTATAGCTCGAACCTAACCCAAAAAGATGTTTACCCAGCCATTGGCTTATTGCCCAAAGCTAGCAATATGGATGCAATCACAGAGGTCTACGAGATCTCAAAATCCATGTTCCTTGTTGCTCTCTTCGCAACCGTTCCAGGCTATTGGTTCACAGTGTTCCTAATTGATAAGATAGGTCGATTCGTGATCCAACTTGGTGGCTTCCTCTTAATGTCGATTTTCATGCTAATCGTTGGGATTCAATATAAAGAGCTAAGAGGAGACAAATGCAAGACTAGCTCAACGGGCTTTTGTAATGGGAACCCTAAGCTATTTGCCGTTCTATATGGATGCACCTTCTTTTTTGCTAACTTTGGGCCAAATAGCACCACTTTTGTTGTACCAGCTGAGCTTTTTCCAGCTAGGTTTAGATCTACTTGTCATGGAATCTCAGCCGCAGCAGGGAAAGCAGGGGCTATATTAAGTGCGTTTTTGGTTCAAACACAAACATTAGATGGTGATGCTACAAAGATAAAGAAGGCAATTATTGGGCTTGCAGTGGTGAATTTTGTTGGGTTTTTGTTCACTTTCATGGTGCCTGAGACCAAGGGGAGGACACTAGAGGAGATATCTGGGGAGAATGAGGAGGAGGCTAAAGACAACAATGTTTAAGCCTCCTGTATGCCGAGGACTAGTGCGTTAGGCCATATAAGGTGGACATATTTCTTCTGGTTCTTGTTGTTTAGTTATGAGATAAGAAAGGGGTCAAGTTATTTAGTGGGTTAGCACTGGAAATGGGTTGGAAAGTGCAGATGCAGAGTGTATTTGATTAAATAAGAGTCAGTCTTGTACTTATTGTTTGGGTTTGGAACTAGGTTAGATTTTATGATGTAGTGCATGAAGTTTTGTGAAGTTTGAACATTAACAGTATGTGTGTCTATTTCTTGATCCATTACCTAAGCTACTGTACCAAAATCGAAAATAAGTTTACATAAAATAACAAGGTTAATAGCTATTGGGTCAATAAGCAGTTGCAAGATCAAAGTCGAGAGGCCCAATAGTTTTCTTTCTCTCTTCCATTCAAATCATAGATACCAGGATCTCTCACCCAAGGTTGCGTTTCCGATTTGGAATACTGATTCCACGATTCCCGGAAGGAATCTTTGCATAATGCATTTCCGTGAAGTCACGAATCTCAATTCCTTATTTTAGGAATCTCGATTCCGACACTTATAAAACCTCGTTTCTAATATTTATTGATTCTCGATTCCAAAATTGTTGAATCTCCATTATATATTTGTTGAATTTGGATACTACATATAATACTTGATTCGATTGTTTTCGAATCCAGATTACTGAACATTAAGTGTCACGGTTCATAGATACAAGAAGTAACAAACTAATCAAACCTCAAATCTTGCTTCCACCCTCATAGAATCTCGATTTGATTTTCTTGGAATCGTAATACCACAATCAAATCTTAATATTCTAGGTGCACAAATCTGTGACTTATGGACTAGATTAAATATTCATGGATTTCGATTTGTGTTGTTTGAAAACCAGGCTGGAGACGATTGTCTCCCATAGTTCAAATGTACTCCCATAGTTCAAAATCCCTGTCACTCTCTATCCACGTGTATGCTTGATGTTTAGACTTGTAATTTTTCCCTGATGTTGCAGTACAATGTGAATGTTAGCAAATTAAATAAAAATAAAAATTTAAAAAGGCAATTCAAAGAGCATGGCATCGAAGTCCATAAAGGCTTGCTCTTTTTTAAAGAATCATAATAGAGATTTAGGTTCGATTAGGATCATGTTTCTAATAGTGCTACAACTGGCTCAGATCACGCTTCTAATAGTGTGCTGGGATTGGCTGCCTTTTTAAAAAATATAATTGGTAAAGAGTAACTTCAAATAGGACTACAACACAGACGACATCATGGCATAAACAAAATCCTATTTCAAATTATAATACTGAAATAAAAACCACATGTTAAAAATACATGAGATATTTTTTGTATGTTTTGTAAAAAGTTCTCTAGTGGATTACGAGTATCTATTAATTGACCTTCTTTCTGATACTATGTCTGAGGCTACCACCACTCTAGAATACTCGTGGGGCAAATTCATTAAAACCATCAGAGGAAAAATTAAAAGAGAACAATAAAATGAAGGAAACCACTCATGTAGATGATTTAACAGGCAGAATTAATTAAACAAAAAGAAAGATGGGAGGCTAAAATTAGATGAGAAAACAAAAACAATAAAACTAATCAGGAAGTCACAAATCAAAGATTGGGCTAGTTAACAACCATTATCGGCACATGATCAGCAGAACTCTGTGATGTCGCATATGAATTGGACAAGAAATTAAGGATTATGATAGGGAAGTTTGGGAATCAGATCTTCTAAAATTAACAATAAAGTAGCAACCATAACTAGCAGAGCAGGTCAATGATAAATGCACAGGCCATTGTTTTAGGAAGGTCAAGGATTTGAGCCCTTGAAGTTTGTCCCATAAACCAAAGCAAGCTGACATTCCACACCTTTTAATAACGCATGAGCCATGCAATCTCTGTGACTCCTATACCAGCTAAAATTTAGGGAAAGAATGATATATTTGCTGAATAAATACCCAAAGGACATAAAACAAGATTATCAACAAACAACTAACTAAAAAACTAATACCCAAAAAAATGAATAATACTTTTGATGACTATTAAATAATGATTATACATTTACATCATTTTGTAAATATGAGGAATGTACAATAACTCCTTTGAAGGTTTAAAAATAACGTAAAGGGTAGAGACGACCAGAATCAGTACCATTTGGTGTTTAATACATGCATTTTACCTGCCTTTGGAAACTTGTTACTTGGTCATGCTCAACTTTGAAAGAATAGTAACTGCCTGGTCGCTTCCCAACAAGAAATAGGGATGCCGTAAAGCAGCAGCAGCTGATAACCGCCCTCTTCTAAGAAATCCTCTTTCTGATATAAGCTTTGTGGCCAAGTCCCAACCTCTACCAGAGTCAAGATCAAGTATGCTCAAATCTGGCCTAAGTCGAGTAAATTCCCTCCATTTCCTCAAATCATATCCAACAGATTTAATTTCCAAATTAAACCTTTTCAACCCAGATGTTGATCTTAAGGTAGGACTAGCCATTTGTAGTAGAACCACCCCAGTGGAGTACATATCAAACAAATCTGGGCTATTTAACTGCACCCAACAAGGAAATTGCTGTATGTCATGAATTAGCACATCGAATTCTGCACATAAATAATGGACAGAAGGTAAACCTAAATTCTTGGTGTTGGTGATAACTTTATCAATTCTTGGCAAATTAAAACAACCAGAACAGAAAACACAGTTGTATCTAGCAAATGATGGAGTTTTTTATCCTAGTCAACATATTTTGGACACCAGTTGCCTTAGACCTTAGTGCTCAAACATTTTGTACTGCATGAACTTTATGTTCTGGGAAAAGTTTATAAGGTTGCAACCTTAAAATGTAGATTAAAGATGCACCTCAAAAATCCATAGGAAAAGGTTGTTTTAATCTTGAAAAAACCCTCTAATTACATTGAGATGTATGAATATGAAAAAAAAAAAAAAAAGATTTTGAGTCCCAGAAATAGTGCATCTTGCAACACATTATCTAGACCGTCTATATTTTCAAGATTTTCATATGTTTATAGATCTACTTGATTTTAATTATTTTTGGAGTTTAAAATTTTATAATTAGATATGAAAATAGATTTTCAGATAATCTTAATAATTTTTTACGTCAAAATTACATGTTATAATAAAAGTTGGAGGTGCACCTTAAATGGATTGCTTAGGGTAGCAACCTTATAGAAATCGCACCCTTATGTTATTGGTCACAGACAATAGCACTTGAATTGTTAAATTCCCCTAATCTTTTATGTCATAACCCACAATGAAAAGAACGGTGTATGCTTAGGGCCAAGAGTGTCAAGTGTCCAAATTTGTTGGGTTTAGGAGTCCATCATATAGAGGAAATTGTTACATAACCAATATAGAGTTTTTATTTCTAAATCAGTTTCTCATAAGCATGAAGAGATAACAGCAATAAGAAGAGTAAGAACAAGCCTGCCATAGAATTGGAGAAAGGATGGCTGCGACAGGTTCGGGAGGAGGGCTTGGGGTCTCCTCAGGAAGAACATAGAGTTCTGGAGGGCAATAGTCAGGGTCGAGAAGCCCACGATTGGGTACATAGTTCTTGCCAATTCGAAGATCAGTAGCCGCCCCAAAATCTATGAGCTTTATTTTCCCCTTTCTTGTAACCACCAAGTTGGCTGGTTTAATATCTCGATGCACAATACCTGTATCATGGATTTTCTTGAGAGATGTAATAATTTGCCTCATTATTTGTTTAATAATCAAAGCATAGCGCTCTAGTGAGTCTAGCCCTTTTAACTCTTGCCCAAACATAATAGACTCCAAATTCAAAGGAAAGCTTCGATCTTTCATAGAGTCAGCCAGAGTCTGGTCTCCCTGGAGCACAGTGTTATAGGGTTAGTATTAGAAGAGTGAGATTAAATTCTAGAGCTGAAATTACATCAAGAAAAGATGAGAATGATATAACAAGAATATAACATCAACATAAGTTTCATTTTGAGGGCTCTTAGTCAACAAAATTTAATGAGAACTGCAATTTTAGAGACAATTTCAATTAGTTAATGTCTTTCCAAAGGTGAATTAAATCCAGAACTCATTGTAATGCGTACCTCAAACTTCCAAACAAGCCATTTGCCACCCTTTGTGAACTGTGAGATGCTCTTGTCAGCAATGAAACTCCCAAGAAACTCAGCACAAGCTTCAGGAGCAGCTCTAGAAATCCTGTAGTTAAACCACTCTTCAAAATCACCACATTCTTTAGCCCCTTGGATCTCAGTTTTGACCTGTACTAGTGGATAGGCAAATCTAAATATAGATGTCATAAAAGAAACTTGGAAATAAAAATAACTAAAAGAGAATATATAGTAAACACTATAGATTGTTTCTTATTCATATCATAATCAATGTTCAAAAACAAGGTTTGCATTTGGAGACAGCTGGGTCCTGAGTCCAAGTAGTCCACACACACTGGGCCTAGTCTGTTAGAGTCATGGCCAAGAATGTAAAAATCATAATATTAAATATAGGAACTGGCAGAGTTTGGCCCATTCCTGTCTGAGTAACTAGGGGGAGTCGACTCGGACTCGCCTGAGTTTTAGAACTTGTATCATAATATGACTCAGAAATAAAACCAACTATAGTCAAGGTATCAATAGCCTGCGCTATAATTCAAATTGTACTTCCAAATGAGGTGAGATCTCTCTCCATTTCTCAAAATCAGCCATGAAGACTCCCAAATTTGTGAACTGACAAGGGCATGATCTGGTGCCTTCGGTTGTCTATTTACCTACTAGAAAATCAATAAAAAATTGGCAAAGACTAAAATTGACAAATATGTAATTGAACCAAACTATACAATAATCAACAATAATGTCACGGGACTCGTCCGAGTCCGCTCTGACTACGCCGAGTAACTCAGCCATGGCCCATGGACGAGGGCAAGTTGGGACAAATTCCACGGCAACTTGCCCCACACACACATAAAAGTTTTAAAAAATATTAAAAAATAAAAAAGGTATAAAAAATAAAAAATGTATAAAAAAAAAAAAGGGAAACACCACTATATAAGTTAGAATTAAGTTTTCTGATAAGTTTGGTAATTTTTAAGATGATTTGGGAACTTAAATAATTTTCTGAAATGTTCAAGTTACTAAATCAAAGTTTTCAATACTCCATCTTTTATAGAGTTTTTTCATCTTTGTAATCTTCTAATGGTTAGTATTACCTCTTTTATTGTTTTATCTCATTTAGAACTTTTTTAAAAAAGGTTTTACCCTTCTTTTGACTTTTTTCACTTTTTTGTGTTGTACATAACTCGGCCACATTCATCCACCGGGGTTCAGCCAAGTTACTCGCCTCGGCGGTGATCTCCAAATCATTGATCAAGAATTAACAGATCACCAAACAAAGAAATAAATATTTTGAGTCTAACAAACAATGAACGAAACGAACCAGGCAACCAGCATTCAGCAACTAAGAAAATGCTAACAAAATGTCTTAAAAAGAATATCAATCAACAAGTTAATCACTAATCATGAACTAACAGGATAGCAATCAAAAGAACAATTAAAAGTACACTGAAAGAAAATTGATGAACCAAAATTATTTATTGATCAAGAATTATAATAGAAAAAAACCATTGAAGGAATGATCTATGCAATCATTTTCTCAAAAAATGATCTATGCAATCCACCAACGAAGATTATTGAAATTCAAAAAAAAAAAAAAAAAACTGAAACTGAAAATAAGAACAGTAAGAGTGACATTGAATACTGCACCTTCTTAAGTATGACCTTCTGCAAATTCTTGAATCTCTCTTCTCTCTCTAAATCCTTGACCTTCTTCCCAGCCCTGTCTTCCACATTCACATTCCTGGGGACTACAGCACCAGAATAAACAACCCCAAAAGACCCTTCCCCCAATCTCTCTCCTAACACAAAATCACTCCTCCTAAGATCTCTTCTCCCTACTATACTATCAAGCCCAAGCTGTAATGGTGCCAACACATATGCATCAAAAGCACCTATTAACACTCCTGGTCTTGCAGTCAAATAAACCCAAGCAAAACTGACTAAAGAGAGAAAAGCCCATCTTTCTCCCTCTGGAAGGTCCACCACACCCTGAACCAGAGATAATCCAGATTGAATTAATGGAGAAACAATTAGTGATTCACTCTCAAACCCAATTGATGCTAAGTCATTCGCGATTTCTTCAGAGATATTACCCAGAAAGGCACT
Organism: Amborella trichopoda; assembly: GCF_054954075.1. Classification (NCBI taxonomy): domain Eukaryota; kingdom Viridiplantae; phylum Streptophyta; class Magnoliopsida; order Amborellales; family Amborellaceae; genus Amborella; species Amborella trichopoda. Next base: position 44,019,604 of record NC_142343.1, on the reverse strand, counting down.
ACATTTTGTTGGCCGGGATGAGCTAGAGAGAGAAAATGATTCAAAAGCACTTGTAGGGTGTTTGCTCGAGGGTGCTTCTGATGTGTTGAGCCATGACATGGAGAGAGAAATTGTAGAGAGAGAAAAGTTGTGATGGAGAGATGGTGGGGGGCTTGTGTGTAGTTGGCAAACCCTGTGAGTGTAGGAAGCCATGACAGGAGCTTTTTTTTTTGAACATGAGAGAGAGAGAGGTGTTATATAGTGTTTCATTACGAAACGAGCAGAGGTGGCTCTTGGGCCACGTATGAATCCTCGTATCTTTTCTTTATCCACGAGTTGGGGTAACGAGAAACTGAAGAGAGAGGGGTAGAGAGAGAAAGAGAGGTAGAGAGAGAGAGGGAGAGAGGAGATACCAATGGAAGGGGAACTTGGGCCAGTTAAAGAAGAAGTATCATTTCTTCATCCACAGAGTTTGGGACTTAGGAAAACAAGAAATATTTCACAAACATGGTTGAGGCTCTAACTTCAAATAGGGTGGAAAATGTGGTTTCAATATTGGAAATTTTTGTGATAGCATTGAAATATATTATGTCTAATTATCAAATTTAAAAGCTTTAAAAATAGTGTAGATTGGGCGGATCTACAAAATTTTAAAATTTTTAAAATTGACGGTCGAAAAATGCATCACAAGATATTTTATTTCTAAAACTTGAGGTCAATATGATAAATTTGAGGATATTTGGGCATCAAAACAACCTCTTCTAGAGAAATTTTTGAGGTGCGATATAATTTGATTGTTTAGAGCCTCGTACTTATATAAATTTTGTTGAACATGTGTATAATACATAAATGAAAAAGTTTATATACGGGCGAGGCCCTTAGCAATCAAATTAAGGTGCACATCAAAATTCACTGAAGCAGGTTCTTTTGATACTCAAAAATCTTCAAAACGAATCATCATGACTTCAAGATGTATGGGCAAAAGACAATAGATTTCAAGTCTTGGAAGTAGTACATTTTGTAATGTATTTTTTAGATCGTCAATTTTCAAGATGTTCAAGTGTTCATAGATATTTGATCTACACTATTTTTTAAGCTTTAAATTTTATAATTAGAGATGAAAATATAATTTGAAGCTATCAGAAAGATTTTCAGCACCTTACTTTGATTGTTTAAAGCCTCAACCTTATACAAACCACACCCATATGTAAATTTGTTAAAGGCCTCAACCTTATACAAACCACACCCATACTGATACGTAAAATTGTTTAAGGCCTCGACCTTATGCAAACCACACCCATACGTGAAAGAGAGACTATACCACAAGGTTGTTTAGTGTTTATTTTTCATACAAGAAGATCTTGTTAACCATTGTCTTTTTTTTTCGAGGGGAGGGAGTAATTCAGCGGTAGGAATCAAATTTGAGATACTGTGCAAATCGTCCGCTGCTGACCACTCAAGCCCAAACCTCATACTTTTATTCCTTTGATGCGAATTAGGTGGAAGAGGGTGCACCTCTAACTTAATTCAAAATTTTGGAAATTTTTTCTCGAGAGATTATTTGTCATATTTCACTTATGAAAGCTAGAAGTATTGGTGATCTTATACCACATATAAATGGCATCATATCAAAATAATGACATGATATGTTATTATATTTAGACCGTAAGTAGTTGTGAAACAAGATCAAAAGCTCAATACTTGGGGATTATTTGTTTTGTAAATTCTAGCTTGAGGTTTCATGCATTGAATTGTATATCACAAAAAAGAGAGTTGATTAATACCTCTTCAGGCATACATGTGCTTCCCATAAAATAGCATTGATGGAGTATTTTTGGGAACCAGATTTCAAAGGAGCAGAACCAAAACTAAATATGAAAATCATTGATCCACTTGAAAGTTTCAGAAAATTTCTTTACAGGAAAGAACGTAAACTGAAACCAAAGGTCTCTCCTCCTCTCAATATTTGGAAGACCTCTCCCTACTATAGCCCATACATCAAAGCAGAAGTTTTCTCTGAGTCAGTGGGTGAGGCGTGCACGATCAAAAAATATATATGGACGTCGCTAAAAGCATCCCCCAAAAGAGTACATTTTAAAGTTCAAAAAAATTTATATTTTTCATTTTCATAATCAGCTTGGATTAGATCATGAATCCCAAGAATTTTGCATCAAAAATCCATCTTTAAGGTGGATTTTAGAGGAGGGCCAACACATAGAAACCCATCCTACATCAAATAAAAAATCTCCCTCACCTTAGGAATATACTGTGAAATCTCATAAAACCCCCACATTGCCAAAATCTCTCCCATAAGAAATCACTTTGTAGACTTTTCAATACGCCCTCATAAGAAATCAGTTTGTAGACTTTTCAATGCGACCTCAAACCAAAACATGTCCTACCACCAGCTAAAAGAATTGCTGCATTTGGAAGTTTCACTATCTTCTCATTTAATTAAATAACCTTTCCCTCCCATGAAATTACATTTCACTAATTATATCTCTTAATTACATTCCACTAGATATGGGGCAGGGGCAGACCCAAAAAGACCGGTTGAAAGTAGTAAGAAAAATATGAAGGCTTATGACCTCACTAAAAGTAGTGCATTTAATAAATTAAAATGACATATTAGGATTTGTTTAGTCAACCTTAATTAGTTAGGGAAAAACCATGATGATGACATTCCACTAGTTCCCCCCTCCCTCCCTTTCTCTCTCTAAAATACTTTCTCAATCAATCACCACGACTAGGGAAAAATTGCTTGAAAAATCTCTCTCTCCCACTCTAACAAAACCAATAATATCACAAAAATTACCTTAATAAGAAAAGAAATTAAACTACTAACACATAGCAGGCTTGTCCATGCAAGCAAACATCCTTTTGCCAAATCCCAGGTTCCAATAATCTTTCAATACATATAAGAATCCAGAGTCCTCAACCCAGGTTAACCATCCACAAATTTAAAAGTAAAAATAAAAATATAACAGAATAGAAGTCGACTAATTTTCAACCAACAAGGATCCACCCCTTTGGAGATAGGGACTTGGCCTCTCGTAAGTAAACCCTACGAAAATATTCTCTCCAGCCTTCGGGCTCGCAACTGGCGAGTCGAGGAGGGACATTTTTGTCCATTTCTCATCGAAATTCGCAACACAGAGCTTACCCTCGACCTTGGGCCTGGAAGGAGGCGGGATCTCCCTTGCCTCGAGCTTCTTCCAGTTGATAGTTCTGAACCATTTGTGGCCCTTTATTTTATTGCTACCCCCAGGCCCGCTCCCTAGCCTCTTGCTTACATCCTTTTGCAGCAGCTACAATTTAAAACAAACAAAATCACAATTAAAAATAAATCAAATCCTTTTTTAACATAAAAATAAATCAAATCCTTTGATTATACTTTTTACTACTATGGTTGAGAAACTATACCAAACATGGCCTGTTTAATGTAATAGGATAAATAGCTTGTATATTGGAGAGTATGCAGCATAAATGTCATCTCCAACTCCATTTTTTTCTGTTACGAGAGTAATGGATGGTGGAGATGGCATGTAGTATACCAAATTACCAATAAGTATGCAACATATACGATACACATGCTACATTCTCCTTCGTAGATGAAAGAATGGAGAGAATGATTACCCCTTTCAAAAGGGAATGTGCCTCGCTGGTGAGAAATCTGGGCAGCTTGATCTTATCCTTGATTATTTTCTGTTGGATCTTCTCGCGATTACCACTCATAAATGGAGGCTATACATTTAAATAAAAAAAAAACAGCTCTAAGTTAGCTGATATAAATAGAGAGAGAGAGAGAGAGAGAGAGAGACATGTGGGTATTATCTAAGAGAAACTGTGGTGTAAGACATAGCATGAGAGAGAGAGCATAGCAACTTCCCGATGTTGGGCATTTAAGATAAAAGGTGGTGCAGGACCTAGCATGAGAGAGAGAGAGAGTAGCAACTTTTTGATGTTGGGTATTTAAGATAAATTTGGTGCAAGACTCTGCATGAGAGAGAGTAGTAACCTCTTGATGTTGGGTATTTAAGACATCACGCGCATGCGAAAGAGAGAGAGAGAGAGAGAGAGAGAGAGAGAGAGAGAAGCAAAAACTTGTATTGGTATATAAGATAAATTGAGGTGCAAAATATAGTCAAGAGAAAACCTAATTCCAGATGGTATCACAACAAGGAACTACAAAGGCTCTACTCTTTGTTTAAGGAATGAAAAAAAGAAATATCAAAAACTCAAGACTCAGGATAGAAATGAAATGAAGCAGCAATTATTGTTAAATTTGGTGCACGGGATAGCATGAGAGAGAGAGAGAGAGAGAGAGAGAGAGAGAGAGTGTGGTGACTTCTTGATGCTGGGTATTTAAAAATAAACTGTGGTGCTGTACAGCACGAGAGAGAGAGAGAGAGAGAGAGTAGCAAATACTTGTGTGGATATATGATATAAAATGAGGTGCAAACTCTAGTCAAGAGAAAACCTAATCCCAAATGGTATCACAAGTAGGAACTTCAAAGGCTCTACTCTTTGTTCAGGTAAAGAAAAAGAGAACTATCAAAAGGTCAGACTCAATGGAGAAATGAAATGAAGAAGTAACTATAGATGAGACTACTTACCTTCCCAGTAAGCATTTCATACAATAGAATACCGACACTCCACCAATCTGCTGCTTTATCGTGTCCTTTCCCAAAAATAATTTCAGGAGACATGTACTCCACAGTGCCACACAAGGAGTTGGATCTCGTATTCTCCTCAAATTGCTTTGCCAGTCCAAAGTCAGTCAGCATCACCTATCAAGATCAGAAGGACAAGTATAATGAAATTTATAGAGAACTATTGACTACGGACTTGTTATCTCAGCCCTAGATTTGTATTCAAGGACCAAATGATGAGAAATTTACGAACTAGATCACCTGCAGCGTATGGAAGAATTATAGGACCTCGAATCACATGTTATAGCAACAGATAAAAAGATTATGGACTTCTCATTCTGACCTCTAGATTGTGCATTCGAAGACGCAAACCTTAAATTTCACTGATACAAGAAATGGACTATGGACTCTTCATTTCATACTCTCTAGATTGTGCATTCAAAGCCCAGGTCACAATTTTACCGATGGACAAATAGGCCATGGATCAAAGACCCAGGTCACAATTCTATACCTATAGACAAATAGACGATGGACTTCATTTCGACCTTTAGATTCTGTAGTCAAAACCCAACTCATCCTAAAGACGAGCTAGGTATGCACTTACATATTCATAAAAACCAGCATTCATGTTTGTGTGTGTGAAAGAGATACATTGAGAGGAATTGAAGAACATTGTGCAAACAGATGAGATAGAGAAAGAGAGGTATCTGAGTCCCCTCATACATCAGTATCCCATGTTTCCATGTGCTCTACAGGCTGTGCAAATATTAGTGAATCTGGTAGGCTAATTTTTTGAAGGAGGCTTTGTAAAAGGCGGGCAAATAAGAGAGATCATATCCAAAGCCACAGGTGCCATTCCATAATTAAGTGCTCTGGCACATCCCTCTGTGAGAGAGAGAGAAGAGCACGAAAAATAAGCCAAATGAAAGAGAGAAAGGGTAAGTTGGTGTTGACGTTTGTGCATGTGAAGGAGAGGAAGAAGGACAACTTTATAAAGTGAGCATTCACGTCAATGTTTTGAACAAGGTAGAATTGGAAACTCACATGGCCATCTTCATCCAGAAGAATATTCTCCGGCTTGAGATCCCTGTGCATGATACCATTCGCATGGAGGTGGGCAACCGCGGAGACAATCTCAGCTGTATAAATACGTGCTAGGTCCTCCCTAAAAAAGTAATATATATATATATATATATATATATATATATATATATATGAGCAAGAAATCTTTTTCTTTTGTAGCATAAGCATGCATACATAAACAGATAACATGTTTCTAAGAATTAGTAATTTCAAGCACCTGAAAAGGCCATGCTGGTACAGCTGAAAAAATAAGTGACCACCATTAATAAAATCCAGCACAAGATACAACCTGTACTTAGTCTGCAAGAAAGACAAGGGATTCTTAATATCAAATTGCAAGACCCCAAGCTTCTAAGTCACTAGAAAACAAGACTGCTAGTTCAACACTCATAACATCTGGTTAACTCCATCAATCCATCCAGTTAAATTTCATCAATAATAAAGCACCATGATGGTTCATAGCATTTTCTTTCTGGTATAAGATAAAACATGTAGAATGCTACATTTGTTTCCTAGGACTCTTTTGTATTCTTTGTTTCGTTTATCCCATGAGAATTCATGTAAAAGTTTTTGGAATGCCCATCCAAAAGAGCAATCACCAATACAATAAGTAAAGCTATCAGTGCGTTCATTTGTGCTGCATTGGCTTAGACCAATGACTGGTATGACAGAGACATAAACAACACCACAAGGGTTGTCAACCCCATACACCTAATTTTTTAAAATCAGTATGATTTTCATTAAATGAAAAAAAAACAACAACAGTTTTTCTATAAATGGTAGGAAATCAACATCTTATGACATGCGCATGTTTGTGTTACTATAGAGCAAGACAGCCTAGTGATTGGTATCTCACCATGTATAAAACATGAAAATTAGTTACCTTGGAAAGAGAACTCTTAGCTACCAATATGCAAACAATAAAGTCCAAAAACTAAATGCCAACAAGTTAAGCCTCTATGATATCAACTATGCTAGTCCCGAAAAGGTTAAGTTAAATTATATGCTTAAAAACAACCATCTCCAGCCACACTTTAAGGCTCCCAAATTACAAATACTCATATTATCTGTTAAAAGATTAATAGCATCTGGTCTCCCAACAAAGATACGACAATCGTATGCACATACATGTATGACACTACATCTTAAATGCTCATGAGCAATGTATGAAGGATGAAAACACACTCCACAAACACCTTCCCTTAGTTCACATCATAACTCCTGTAAATTTATATTAAATAATACAAAGAAAGTAATGATATGTGTAGTCAGAAAATGTAAAACATTTAAAAATTTGACAGATGTAAAACGTTTAAAAATTTGACAGAAAATATTCATCTACACAACAACAGATAGAATCAAAATAGTACCTGGAAGGAGTATCTGAGTTGCACGATAAACGGGTGAACAACTTTTGTTAAAATATCCCTTTCCGATTTCATGTATTCAGCATGATTCTTCTCCATAATCTTATCCTTCCTCATAACCTTCATTGCATATATTTCTGAAGTACCCCGCATCCTCACTTGATAGACCTTGCCGAAAGCCCCTTGCCCCACCATCTTCATCACTTCAAAGTTCTCAAGCCCCACGCCTTGAGTCTTTATAACTTGGGATTCACCCAAAGCCACAGGCTTCTCTATTGAATCCACCTCAGATAAACCCTCACATACTTCGTGTGGCACTTCGATCATTTTATTTTCAATAATGCCCTCTTTGTCATTCAAGGTCAACTTGCTAAGAGAAACAGATTGACTAACACAAGTAGAGGGACCCACTAGTGAATGGGACCGATGGTAGATGACCACCGGGTCATTATAAACCATCTCTTGAGATTCAATTGCAGGCACGGAATTATCCAAGCATTCGTCTGATGAGACTTGAACCCCAATAGGGCCAAATACATCAGAAAAGTCAAACTCAACATATTCTGAAGGAACACTAGTTGGGTTTTCCACATGAGGAAAGAGCCGGTTTGTGAAGGCAGGTTTGCACCCCTTGGTCATTTGAACACCCGATAAGTGTGAAGAAACCATCACTGAGAGGCAATGATGATGATGGGTTATAGTTGATACCTAAGAAAATAAATAGTAATTTAGGTTGACTTTAAGGTTGGCTGTCTCCAATGGACTTTGCCACGAGAACTGACGAAGAAGGTACCCTTACAATGGCCTTCAACAATAGGAAGTTCACGCCCACAACTTTAGCTCCAAGGAATCTTGGAAGAAGGCAGACCAAAATCCAGAAAAAGAAGTTGTCCTTGTTTCCCGAATCACAGGAAACAGTTATAGCTACGGCACTTCTTGAATTCATGAAGAACAGGTTGTGAAAAGCTGGAAAAACGTTTAAGAAGCATTAGTTACAAGAGAATTGGGAATACTTCACATACACGAGTCAAGAGCCCAATTCAAAGGTTCCCACTTTGGGACAAAGAGAACTAAACTAACCATAAACTTATAGATGACATGATATCATGCATTTCAAATGCCAATAGAAAACAACAGCATAAGAGTTCCCTCTTCTTCACAGACGCACAGCAGTGCACATGTACTCCATACAACATATCCACATTATATATTTATGTATTGTATGACATCTACACAGATGTACATAGCATGCGCATGAGTGCGTGAAACACATGCATGTGCGCAAGCGTGGATACACACACCCATACTCATATGCACTGGCCAACCAACGCATGCACTAGCCAACCAACTCATGCACATGCACAAGACAACCACATAAAACATTTAAGGCTACAAAGAATAATATTAGACAAGCCCACAGCGACACATGTATTCCATACAAAAAAATTTAAAATAAACAAAAAAAAAAATCATGGGGAAATCTGAGAACTGAAACAATGAGTAAAACATGAAATGCAAGCTTCTCATTATAATAATGTAGGAAACAGATCACATTAAAAAAATTGGAAAATCTTCCAAAATTAAAAGGAGAATAAATATGAAACCAAAGATAAATGTGGTAATTGCTAGTGTATAACAATAACAGCTGTAAAAATATCGACCGCCACAGGCAAAGTAGAACGAGACCAGCCCATAAATATAAAATTCATGAGAGAAAGAGAGTATATAAAACCTGTGAACCAAACTTCAACTGAATAACACATTTACCATAGGAAATAGACAACTAAATGAGATACATGGGGACATCTAGAAAATCTTCCCTTTTTGCTTAGTATAATAGGAACAGATTTCAAAAGTAAATTCTATAGTACAACATTCAAATCAAAATTAACTTGGGATAACAAAAATGGTAAATAATAAAACAAAGATTCATTAATTTAAAATGATGATTTAAAAAGTGGACCGCCCAGTGCCTAGGAGGTTCAGAAGGCCTAGGCGCATCACCCAGGCCTAGGCGCCAAGCCCAGAGGCAGAAAACTTTTTTTTTCTTCAAAGATATATAAGTTAAGAATGATGACTTTTAGGTTCATTTGAACCCTAAACCCACCAGAACCCCTTTTAGAGTAACAGAAACCTCAAAAAAACTACATTTCATTGGATCGAATCATCGAAGTGTTTCTCAAAGTTTGGAGTTCAAGCAACCAAAGTAAGTGCATTTTTTAGATTGTTTGTTTTATTTTGAGATATCGTCTTCAGGAGTTAGTCGGAGTGAAGATCCGGATTGAAAATATAGATACAACCCGAATCCTAATGACAAAAATTGCGTTAGATGCAATTTTTGTGAAAAAGATACAAAAAGAGGCATAAACCGGTTTAAAAAACATCTTACCGGTATTAAAGGGGATGTCGCCCCTTGTAAAAAAGTTCCTGAAGCTATGAAGAAGGAGATTAAGCAATTTTTAAGTTATGAAAAACAAAAACAAGAACAAAATCCTTGTCATAGATCTATTTCTACTACTCAAGAAAAAGTGATCCGGGTTGGATGTATGGGTACAACCCAAAACCAAACGATAAAAATTGTATAAGGTGTAATTTTGTGAAAAAGATACCAATGGGGCTATTAGCCGATTCAAAAAACACCTTGCTGGTGTTAGAGGTAATGTTGCTTCTTGTACAAAGGTCCCTGAAGCAGTTCGAGATGAGATTAGACATCTTCTGAATTTTGAAGAACCAAAAAAAGATGAAAATAAGGCTTGTTCTATGGAAGTATCTTCTCCAGTTTCTAGTCGGAGTGGTGATCCGGGTTGGAAGTATGGTTATAACCCAAATCCAAGTGATAAAAATCGTATTAAATGTAATTATTGTGGAAAAGATACTAATGGGGGCATTTATCAATTTAAAAAACACCTTGCTGGTATTACAGGAGATGTTGTCCGGTCTAAAAATGTTCCTAAGGCTACTAAGGAGGAAATTATACAATATTTGAGTTCAGAGAAGCACAAAAAAAAAGCTAGAGCAACCAAGACTCCTAGGAACTCATCTGCACAGGCTGCACATACTAGTAAAAGGAAGGTAGAAGAAGGGCAGGAGGAAGAGGCAAATTCAAAAGAAACAGAAGATGACGAGCGTTATATTGAAGAGGGAGATGACTCTGATGATGATGGCCTCAAATCTGATGTATATGATGAGACTTACCCTATTGATATTCCTTCTAATGATGATGATGACTGAAGACTCTTGCCCCTTGGTGCTGACTGTTGAGTGTTGAGTCTGTTGACTGTTGTGTTGAGTCATGAGTGTTGACTTTTGTTAGACCGCATATTTTCTAAATTTCAGTATATTTCTGTTGTGTTGAGTGCTGACTTTTATATCCTACACTTGTATGGTTTTACAGTTTACTGTTTTAACAATATGGATTATCAAAATTCTCTTCTTGACTTCTATCTTTTTTTCTTTTTTTTTTCAACTTGGAATATGGTATATTGCGATTTTTTCTTTTTTTTCAACTGGGCAGCCGCCCAGGTTCCGGGGGCTCGCCTAGCGCTTTTTGATACACTGATTTAAAACAAAATTCATTGATTCAATCAACAAAACTATGTGATAAAATATGCATAAAGAACTCCAACAAAGCATCCTTGAACTCTCATGGGTTGTTTGGGAACCTTGGATACGCAAAATCAAGATTTCCATATCCAGGTATTGCAATATAAGTAGCTTTTGGCGCAATTTTTGCTGCCAAAACCAGGTTTTTGGTATCCACATAATGATCCAAAACGAGGATACATCTATTCCCAAAAATACTTGGAATACACAAAATTAAGCTTTGTGCTATTCTCGTTTTGCTCGGTTTTTACACTTCCTGTTGCTATTTTCTCACCTTTTTTTATTAGCTCTCTCTCTCTCTATGTGCAGAGCTCTCTCTCCCTCATTGAAAGCACGACTGCCAAGCTCGTCCTCCCCATTCAACATAGCAATTGAAGCTACAAAGCTCATAAATTCATCGCTCGTACTTTGATCAACACTTTGAGCTCAATTGTTGCTAGGTTTTCTTTACAGTCGGCAATCTCCCTTCAGCCACTAAAACCAGAGCTTGAGGTATGTATTATGAGCATGAGTTAGGGTTTTTGTTTTTTGACTCGGGGTATTGAAAGGTAGAGATTCAGATGTAAATTAGGGTTTCCACAGCATGGGTGTACAAAGCTCCAAAATTCATGGTTTCTTTCATCAGCTAATAAATGCAAGTTGGGGTTATCGGAATTTTGTCAATAATATTGCTTTCATCCAGGGTCTTTGCAATTTAGGGTATCTGTAGCTCAAGGAATCATAAACAATTTTGTCAATAATACTGCTTTCATCCAGGATCTTTGCAATTTAGGGTATTCGTAGCTCAGGGAATCAAAAACCTTGGGACTTTGCATTATCAGGGTTTTGCAAATCTGGCTTCTTGACTCCAGAGGTTTTGGAAATCTTATTTAGGGTCACTACAATTCAGGGCTTCTTCAACTCAGGCTTTCTGCAAATCAAACCTTCTGTCAATGGCTGAGCACTTGGCTTCAATCTTTGGTACAGATCAGCATAGATTAACTACCCCTTTTATTTCAAGATTGGAACTTGCAAGCATGGTGATCGATATTCTCGTCTCCATAATCGACCAACCATAAGTCCCACTCTCCTTCTCTCTAACATGTATCAGAGACCCGACATGATAAGTATGATAGGAATGGAAGGCATAAGAGTCCAAAGAGAACGAGGACTCCAATTCGAGAATGAAGTGAGGAAAGGAGGGCAAGGATCGAACAGTGGAACAAAGAGCGAAAGGAGAATCATTGATGCTCTTTTGTTCCTCTTCAATTGTATTCTTTAGGGAAGATATGATGATGAAAATTGGGTTTTCCCTATTTGTTGGAAGACTAATCCTTTGTGATTTAGAAGGTAGGTTTGATTTAGATTTTGAAGTAATTTTATTTTTGGTAATAGATATTGTTTGGCATCGTTGTTTCTGCGTCATTTTGTTCTCAAATTTTGTCTGTGTATGTTTCTTGATGCCGTGAACATGTTCTTGCAATGAATGGGAATTTGGGTTCTGGATTTCAGGTTATTTTGGTTGTTTGAGTTTTAAGGATTGTCCTCACTACATATGTAATTGATTGCCTATCTAGATTGTGGTGCGTTTTAGTAATGATGTTCTAGTTCGGTGGTTATGTTTATGAGAATTAGTTTCCATTTCCCTTGCCTTCCATCAGTAGTATTTAATGATTTATGACCTTGATGCTCATTGTTTGCAGCTTCCTAATTTATATAGCTGTGGAGTAATGAGTTTTCTATTTCTAATTAACCATTCAAGTATAACCACGAAGTAAAAAAATTCAACCACAACATGTAGTCTATTGTGAGAGCTGGTTCATCATTGTGCTTCTTCATTTTCTAATTGTTATATGATCTTTCATAGTGCTTCCCGTAACTTTTACATAGTTGAAAAACCTGGGCATCCAGTTTCCCTGAACATGGTTTTCTTTTGAGGGGCTTTAACATAATAATTGAGGTTTTTCATGTAAATATTTGCATTATTGGTTATTTTGTTTGAGGATCTTCAAGATTTTTATTGAGACAAAATTCGACCTATAAAAAGATAAGAAAATATGACCGGAACCATCTAATGTGTTTGTAATATTTAATGTCTAGTGAAAGTGAGAGAGAGAATCATAATTCTACCCATAAAAATATTGAAATATATACTCGGAACCGTCTAATTTATTTGTTACATTATTGATAACTTGTTCCCAAAAAATATTTTTTATTGGCCATGTATTACTAGGGAATCATCAACTTAAAACCTTGGTTTCAGCTTCATGGTGCCAAACAGGTTATTTTTCATATATTTGGTTCTTCCAGCAGCCATCCAAACAGTATTGTTTTCAAAATCAGCTTTTACTACTAGAATATGAAAAACCAGATATTGAGAGAAACCCAGGATTTACGTATCCAGGGATCCAAACAACCAGTAACATATTAGATCAGATCATAATCAGATCAAACTAAAAAACTAATAGAATTCCATCAGAAAAAGCAAATTATTTCCTTATAAACAATAGAAAAAATTAGTGACAAAAATTATAGAACAAAATAATTAACAGATTGACCTATCCATGGCAAAATAGATAAACTGCATAATTTTTAAAGAAAGTGCATAAGAAAAAAAAATGAAAAATAACAATGAATACATGATGAATAAACTGACTAAACAAAATTTCAACAGAAGATAAAATTTCCATGGAAGAATCCTAAGATGTGAAAAGTACACAAAACAGCAAAGCAATCAACCAATAAACAGACAAATAACATATGATTAAAACCCTAGAAATAGAAGAGAAATGAGTGGATCAAAAACAAATAAAGAGTTCATGCTGCATAGTAAAACATATTATTTCAATTACCGGAATTATAAAATAAAACACAAATAAACATCACAAATCAGATCAGAGAGGTCACCAACTATTAACTGATCGTGAAAAACAGAACCAGATCACACCAAAACATGATCTAATTCCACCTCAAAAACGCATTAAAAATAATTCCACAACAAAAAAGGGCATATAATCCACAAAATAATCACAACATAGCGCAAAAGAAATTTACCTATATGAACACACCATTCAGGTAAAAACGAAAAATGCATAAAATTTGAAGGAACAAAGAAGAAACGAAACAGAAAACCTATGAATGATTCTTCAATCAAATGAACAGAATAAACTTCAGCTAAACATGCACATTGATCATGGACAATCAAAGATGTGAAAAATACACAAAACAATAAAGCAATAAAACAATAAACACATAAAAAGAACAAATAAAGAATTCATGCTGCATAGTAAAAAATATTATTTCAATTCCCACAGTTATCCAATAAAACACAAATAAACATCACAGATCAGATCAGAGAGGTCGCCAACTATTAACATATCGTGAAAAACGAAACCAAACCAAACCAAAACATGATCAAATTCCACCTCAAAAACGCCTTAAAAAAAGAATTCCACCTCAAAAAAGGCAAATAATCCACAAAATAATCACAACATAGTGAAAAAAAATACGTATATGAACACACCAGTCATGTAAAAAACACCAAAATTCAGAAACATTGAAGGAACAGAGAATAAACAAGACAACAAACCTATGAACGATTCTTCAATCAATTAAGCAGAATAAACTTCAGCTAAACATGCCCATTGATCATGGAAAATCAAAGACAATGACGAAAAAAGCAATTTCACCAATAAATTTCAACAATAAATCGATGGAAAATCCATGAAAACGAAACCCTGAAGAAGGAAAATTAGGGCTTCTTACCAACGGAGAAAACCTGAGGCGCTTCAAGGGCAGCTCTTTGGGATCTCTGGAAAAACACCCTGAGTTGCGAAATTCCTTAATTTATAGCCCTCTTCTTTGACACGTGGCGTCATTTTACTGGCATTTGAGAACGAGTTTTAAAACGGACGGTAGCCGTTTGGCACGTGCAATAAAAAGAAGCTTGTGAAAGTGCTCGTTCGGATTGAGACATTTTATATTCGCGCTTTTTTTGGGCTCGTTTTCACTTGCGGTTTCCCTTCGTGGCGTGTTGTCCCGCTCGATTGGACGGCTGAGATTCAAAGTAAATCTTTTCGTAGGGAACCAATAACATAAAAAGGAAAAAGGGCAAAATACACCCACACCCCTTATCTTTTTAAAACATTTAAAATATTAAAAGATGGAGTGAGTGGGAAATTTTTATGATGCCTCTAAAATTAATTTTCATCACCAATAATGAAATTTGAAATTAAAAAAAAGTATAGATTTTTTGAATATGTGAACACTTATTTTTAAGGTAAAATGGATGATCTAGATGATTTGTTACAACATATACTATTTGTAGAACTTGAAATCCTAATTTTTTTACACTACTATAATGTTCAAGCTGAGATAATCGATTTAAAGGTTTCTCAACACTTAGAACTACAATTTTTTGTGAGTTATGAGGTGAGGCTTTATTTGTTTTAATAGGGTTGCAACCCAGTCAAACCATTTTCCATATTAGGATAAAATTTGTTTTATGCTTTCCATTTTATACATGAGTGTGCTCTTTTTTGTGTTTATTTTTCCTTTTTCTGAAATACTGGCAGCAGAGTGCTAAATCAAGGTGCTTCATTTTTTTATCTTCCAAACTAAATCACTCATATTTTCTTGTCAATGATCGACTGAGAATTTCAAGTTCCTCATTATTTATTATTTGGTAATAATACTAGGTTCATAACAAAGTGTTAATTACAAACAAATAGAAGTTGGTTTAAAAATAAGGGATTGTCTACTCAAATACCATTTATCTTTTGTACATGGAGGTCACAATCATTATCGTCCCTTAAATTTTAAAATAGGTAGTCGTAAAAGCATCATTGAATAGACACACAAAGTTCCAAAAAAAATCAAGAACTTAATAACTCATCCCAAACCATCAAATTTAACCTCTAATGAGTGGAAATGACGGTAACCTCCATGTGCAAAAGATAAACAATCTCTTTATAGACAATCCCTAAAAATAATTTGCAATATATTGTATAGACAATCTATTCTTAAGATTTTCAATTGCCTAGAGATCTACTTGATTTGTAGCTTTTTTTTAATCTTTAAATTTAATATCCCGAATAGAAATAGATTTTTTAGGTAATTTGAAATTTATTTACACTAACATTAATTTTAAATAAAATTAAAAAAATACCCATTACTTTAACAATTAGAGTTGACCCTTATAAACATCATCCTTAAACATTTTCAAATATATAGGCTAATTGGGAAAGGAGTTGGGTCATGATAGTAGCACCATTGATATTAAAAGCAATATTTAGACTTTTATTCTCACTTCATGTGTTAAAAACTACTAACGATTTTAAAAAACAGATAGGAGCTCATCTATCTTTGAATTACCCAACAAAAACTAAATGGTCTGATTTCTACAGCTCCACGTGTGAGACCCGTGTGACGCAATTTGATAACACGTGGCAACACAAACGCCGTTCGATTGTCTTCCGCTCTCTTTTGGGCCGCGTGGACCCACAACGGTTGGACCTTATCATCAAATGGAAAGGCAAGCCACAAGATAAGGCTACAGTGTGGAAGGGACGCGAATATTCCTTTTATGAATTGGAATATTTTTCGATTTTGGAATAACGGAGAAATAAAACAATTGAAAATTTGGAATAATAGAGAAATTAAATAATTGAAAAATCTAAGTTTGATGGATAGGATTTTGAGGCAGGTGGGGCACATGCATTATCAAAATAATAAAATTCAAGGTTAAAAAAATAGATCGGTGATTCGGATTGCATATCTAGAAAATCAATCTAATTCGGTAGAATGGATTGACGATCTGATATAGTGAACAAGCCAATAAAAAGAAAAAAAAAATTAAAAATAAATTAAACGATGGTGTGATTGGTTCTAGCTGTTTCTAAGTTTTATTTGATGAAGTGGATGTGTTAGGCTCTTGGGAAATATACTAATGATTTAAAAAATAGATTGATGATCTGCATCGTAAAAATCTGGCCAGATCAATGAATTGGTGGCTCGGATTGCTGTTTTACTGTGCAGACAAAATAGTGAACTAGTGAAAAAACATGTACGAAAATAGTAAACCGACCAGAAACCGGCCCGAATCAATGAATCAACATTTTTACTATAACAAAACAACGTTTTTTTACTGTAGCAACATGTTGTTATGCTATAGCAAATCGTTGGTTCTCTTCTTGACCTGGTGGTTTCCTATATATCGACAGAATCGGCACAAGGGACAAATTCTTAAGTCGGACTGGACGATTATGTACCCACCTAGCATTTTTTAAATCACTGGATAATGCAATATTTTTTAAATAAATAATTGAAAGTTAAAATAATAGCGGCCAGCTGGTCAAAAGGAGGTACAAAGTATTCTTCAACAAATTATATGGCGCGCCTAAGGAAACTAGGCTGTTTCATTTCTTTAAACACCATTGACATTGGATATGGTTCTTTTAGCACGCTAGGGCACCCTAGGCATGTGGTTCCTTTTCATGTGGACTCTCTCTCTTGTATACCTTCCATCCAAGAACCCCACACGTAGGGTCATCTAAGAACATCATATTCATACGTAAGGTATAGCCTATGTATTTTGTATGGGAAACAATAGCTTGCATTGGAAGGGTGTGGTGTACTCCTTTTTTATATATGGGTGTGGTAAGGCCGATGCCCAAACCAATCAGAGTAAGGTGCACCTTCAAATGGTATTGGAAGATGTTTCAGTATTGGAAATCTTTGCGTTGGCTTGAGAATTTATTTTTATCTCTAAAATTAAACATTAAAGGTTAAAAAATAGTGTAGATCAAGCAGATGTATGAACACTTGAAAATCTTGAAAGCTGTCAGTTCAGAAAATACATTATAAGATGCATTATTTTCAATACTCAAAATCCATTTTTCTTTTGTACATATATATTGAAATCGACATGGTTGACTTGAGGATTCTTGGGCATCAAAACGAAATCAGGTGTGTTTTAATATGATTGTTTAGGGCTTTACCCTTATATAAACTTTTTCCTAAATATAATATAGGTAAGCTGTCTATGATTTCCCAACAGCATAGAAGTTCTATCCTCCTCTTTATCCAACCGTCCATTTTGAATGGAGGGCTAAAATTGCCCCAACCACAATGTCACGTCTCTATCCTAATTTATTTTTAATTTTTTTCTATAAACTATTTTGACACTAAAATTTGGATGTCCATTCCTCTATTAAACTCGCACTAGCGAAAAAAAGAAAAAAAAATTAAATAAAATAAAATGACCAAAATACCTTTGAAAGTTTCAAGGGATATTTTGGTCATTATATTTTATCGAAAATTTATTTTTAATATTTTTTATAGGTGCACCCCAATGAGAAGATGGCGCATACCAAATTTCATTTTCATACAATTTTTATAAAAAAAACTAAAAATAAAATATTTTAAGACATCGAATCTAAGATCAAATGGTGAGTGGCTCTCTTAATCAAAATTGGACGGTTGGATGGTAGGGGATGATAGAACTTCTATGCTATATGAGAAACATAAAAACCTTTCCCATATAATATATACTATTGGAACATTATTGTGTCTTATGTTTCCATATTTATCGAAGGTTTAAAAAGTTGGAAGTTAAACTCGGAACTGCTCGAGTCAAATCCGAACCACTAAGTACTGAGTCCAATTTTCTCCCCAAATTAGGAGTCCGCCCAATACAACCACAAATTGTATTAAAAAAGCTTTATTACAAAACCACTGATTTTGGAGTGATTTATAGCTCCTAAACCTTGTTTAAACAAACAAAAAAAATTATTTACATTATTTTAATTTGGTTTAGCCTGGTCGCCAACTCAGCCGATTCGACTCGATATCGGACCACCGGTTCCATTTTTTAAACATAGTATCCAGATCATGTGATGCTTTTCGAATGTCTCGTGATACAAAATGAAGCATATTGGCCGGTGGGCTACCTGAAGAGAGAATAAGGACATTAAAAATGGAAGATTTTTAATGGGAGCCGTGCCTTGTAGACAAAGCTCTAGTCAAGAAGCATTACTTACTGGGTAGGACTCAAAAGATAATGACAAACTTTTCCTCCATCATAAGTTTTTGTTATGGCTGAGGTTTGTATAACGATGGTATTTTAAAACATCAATGGTGCACCTTGAAGCATGCTCAAAGGTGTGCTTCAAGTGTATAAAATCATTAAGATGGTTGGCGAATCTTCTTTTTTTTTTCATGGGTTGTGTACTATTATATCATTTATCTTTGATACAACAAGGTCACAATCATTTATAACCATCTTATGTGAAATCTGATAGCTTGGGTATATTACAAAGTTAGAAAGAAATTCTTTTAAAGTATGAGCTTAGTCAATGTAATAAATGCAGCCATCAAATTTTACATCCAATGGTCAAAATTAATTGTGACCACTTTGTACTAAAGGTGTGGCACCAATAGACGATAAGATGAGAGAGAATAGGCTTAGTTAGGCTGGCCATGTATGGTGACGATCAAGTACAATATATGTTATGAAGTGCGAGTTAGTTCAAATGGAATAACTTAAAGAGCAAGGGGTAGGCATAAAAAGACGTGGTTGGAAGTAGTTCAAAAAAATATGGGGACTTATAGCCTCACTGAGAGGTATAACATTTAATAAAGCAGAATGACAAACCATGATTCATGTAGCCGACCTTAATTAATTGGAAAAAGGCTATGATGATGATGATGACCTTGTACTAAAGGTAAATGGTCTTATAATATAATTTTCCTTTTTATATCTAATAATAAACTTAAAGTTGTATAAATAGTGTAGATTAAACAGATATATAAATATTTGAAAATCAACTTCCTAGATTATACATTACAAGCTGTACAATTCCCAGTATTTGAATTATATTTTTTCACATTAATACATTTAGAGATCGAGATGATCAATTGGAGGGTTTGTTGGAGTGAGAGCAACCTTTTCATTGAGTCTTTGTTGTTGTGCATCTTATCTATCTATTATATATTAAACGAGAGCAATACCATATTTATTTTTGCACCATGTATCCCACCATATTAATAATTCTCTCTTCTCTCTCTCCCCACATCTCTCTCATGCCCATGCATGCCATCTCATGTCCATCCTCTTTTTTTATTATCCCATTCTCCCCCTTCCTCTCCCCATTCACTATCCTACCATATTAATAACTCTATCTTCTCTCTCCTCATATCTCTGTCATGCCCATGTATGCCATCTCATGTCCATGCCTTTGTTTCTCATCTCATTCCATCCCTTCACGTAACTCCTTTCTATCCTTTGCGACTCTCTCTCTTCCCAAATGTTAAACTCTCGCATTAATTATCATGTCTATGCATGCCATCTCTTGCCCATCCCTTTTATTTGTCATCCCATTCTCTCCCTTCATCTCCCATTCACGTAACTTTTCTCTACCCCTCACACCTCTCTCTCTACCAAAATGTTAAAATCTTGCATTTATTCGCATTGATTATAGAAGATAACCTCTCTACCCCCATGACTCTCCCCCATACTAATCTCTCAAATTAATTATAAAAAACAACGCATGTCGTTTATTTTTTTATCTATCTTCTCTCTCTCCTCATTCACTTAACTCCGCTCTACCCTCATATCTCTCTCCCCCATTTAATCTCTCACATTAATTATAGAATATGACTTATATCCTTATCTCTCAATATAAATGCAATCCCTCTAGTTAACATGAATATAACTAATCATTATTATTTAATTAAAAACAATTTAATTAATTGAATGATGCCTTATCAAAAATATTATTTTAAAATGAAAATTTATTTAATTATAACTAAATCAGATCACATACAACGCACATACATAGCACTAGTTCCTTATATAAACTTTTGTTTGTTCGTTACATTAACGCGACAAACTACTATATGGTTCCCTTGGAGCATATCATATATTTACTTCCTCGATAAAAATCTTGTGCAAGAACCTGTACAAGTGTCTTGTATTGATTTGCTAGAGTAAAATCCTACCCAAAAACCCAAATATTGGGGATGTACCCGTCGACCTAGCATACAACTTCTAAGAAATACATGCTCATCCTAGGTAGTTAAAACAAATTTCCCCAAGTATTAAGTAGAGGTGGTTTAAATTGTAGTTTGGCCGGCGGATCTAAGTCTTTTAGGAACTAAATTTTTATTTTCTTTTTTTTTTTCTAAATACTATTGCATTGGCTCTTAAAAAGATATAAAATTTAATATGAACAAAATTTCTCAAAATAGGTACTTCACTCGAGGGATTAAGTGTGTAGTGTAACACTGTACGAGTAACCTATATTCATTCAAGAAATATATGATTATACGAGTGATTAGTGAGAGATCTAGTTTAGTCAAACTGGTTTGACTGCCAGTTGAACAGGTTTGATCGGATATTTAAAATTTTCAAAAAATATTGGAGCTTTAACATATGTTATATATGAGAAAATAAAAATAGTCAATTTAGTTTGAGTGGCTGAACCGGTCGAAACTCGATGGTTAGACCAACCAAAACCGAGCATATATTAAGTTTTGATAGGTTTTTGACTAGACACAATTTTTATTGTAGATCAAACTAACCAAAGCACTGGACCGATCACATAACTGTGGTTGAGGCTATGGTGCTTATTTCTTTTGCAAGTAGGAACCTGGTCGACTTTGTTGGAGACCAACAGCGTACGCAGCCCCAAGGCTTTTTTTAAATAGATAGAAAATGTTGACAAAAGTTATGCTGGTGATTTAAATAAAATAAAATAAATTACTTTTAACCTTATTCTTAAGTGATTCTTATATGTTTTCTTAATAGGTTTTGTTGGCAATAATTGGATCAAATAGAATAGATAAAACGGATGTGCGTTAGCGCAACGGTTTTCATGCTAGGCTAGTCGTTGCTTCTTGCTTTCGAGCAAGTAAAGACGAATAAAAAAACCGATG
This sequence comes from Amborella trichopoda, assembly GCF_054954075.1. Lineage (NCBI taxonomy): Eukaryota > Viridiplantae > Streptophyta > Magnoliopsida > Amborellales > Amborellaceae > Amborella > Amborella trichopoda. The sequence goes on along the minus strand of NC_142343.1, from coordinate 43,998,006 downwards.
CGCTGACGCACAACGGCTTTTACGCTGGCCATTGCTTGTTGGCTTTCGAACCTACGCTTGAATGATGGAGTGGTTGAGAAACCCATAAAACTCTGGAAATGCTGCGAAAAGAAAATTGATTTTTTTAACCAATGGGGACAGTTTGGTGGATGTTTGAGCATGCCCATTAGGCTCATCGCCTCCAATCAAGAGCAGGACTATGATGATGGAGAAATGGATTTAATCTTTCGTTAGAGGGACTTACTTGGCTGGCCCTTTTTGGCAATATTTGGGGCTTCGACTTGCTAGAATATGGAGCCAAGTAAGTTAGAGTATTATCGAACCTAGCGGCTGAGTCTGAGGCCTAACCCAATTGATTTTCTAGGAAAATGTTGGTGAAGAACTTGAGCTTGGGACACTTGCTTGTCTAATTTATTTTTTTTTAGAATTGCAAGGGTCCTGATCTAGGTTGACTCAGTTTTGATTTATGAGTCAACCAACTCTACCTCTGAGACTTTTCGGTCTCTACTCTTAGGGGTCGGGTCTTGGATGGGCCAGTCTTGGCCTTAACTTGGCCCTAGTCCCTATGAGGCTAATTGAGCCTAGACATGGCAGAAGAGACCTTGGCTTAGGCCTAGATCTAGCCCTGTCAAGGCCAGGTCAAATATAATAAGAATGAATAAAAGAGAAAAAAAAAGGTGTGGTTTCCATAAGGTCGCAATCTTAAACAATCAAATTAAGGTACATCTCTAAATTTTATTATAAACATAACTTTGGTGTCAAAATTTTTTAGAGAATCTATTTTTATCTCTAAATAATAAAGTTTTAAATTCTTAAAATGGTTCAAATCAAGTAGATCTATAAACACATTAAAATCTTGAAAATAAATTGTCTATATAATGTGTTGCAGTATACATTATTTTGGAGATTCAAAATATTTTTTTTCTTTTCATATTTATACATCTCGACGTTGAGATGATCAATTAAAAGCTAACATCAAAACAACCTTTTATAATGGACTTTTGAGGAAAGGTCTTAAGATAACTTCAAAATCTATTTTAATTCCTAGCTATAAACTTTAAATTTAAAAAATAATACAGATGGAACAAATCAAAAAACACTTAAAAATCTTATAAATAAACAATTTTACATGATGCACTATGTTTGAGATTTGAAATTATTTTCTTTCTTTACGTCGTAAGGTGAAGATGATCGATTTAATTAGAGGGTTCTCTGATGCAGGATAGTAGCATTTTTGAGGTGCATCTTATTTCAACAGTATAAGGTTGCAACTACGAACTTTTTCCTTTATCCGCACTTGTTTTACTGTGCACATCATACGAGTGCTCTGCAAAATTGCCAGCAAGGAATCAAAGAAACCCTAATTTTTAACTTCTTCGTGTAAAATTTGCCCTAGTTATTTGAAGAGGATTGCATTTTGAGATCCATATATCATTTTCAGAGGCTAGATTCGTGGTTTGTTTGGATTGCGAGGTACACTTACGTGGAAATGGCGAAATTAGGTTTACTGGTTTATTAGCTGTTCGGGAAGCAATCTTTATGCAATTTCTCTCTCTTTTTTTTTTTTTTTTTTTAATTTTACTATTGAGCTATATTTAATTACCTATATTTAATTAGTTACCGTCACAGATACGATTTTCATGGATTATCTGGTTCTTTAGGGGAAGTTTTGACCGAAGTAGAGGTTTTTTCGCTATGATATTGTAAAGATGAGCTGTTCTCAATTTGCGGAAAGTGAATAAATTATGGTTATTAAATGTGGTGAATTACATTTTTGAAGGAACATTTCTGAATTTTCAGTACTTATGCCAGAAAAGACTGACTTGTGTGAATTATCATTATGAGAAACAATGAATCCTGTTAAAGTGCATATGCTGTTAGAGAGATGGAATCCATGGTTGTTTTAGTCAGAGAAATGCCAAAGCCATCGACGGAGAAATGAATGATGAAATTTTAAGCACTCGTATGACTGGTTTTGTAACTACCAGACAATGGCATTGATTGATTTCAATTTGTATTTCAGCTAAACTGCTTTACAAATCTTATCCAGGCAACACGTATTCTTCTGTTCTATGTTTGCTTTTGAAGCTCAGCCGTCAAAATTATGGATTTTAGGCAGGTTCAGGGAAAATTGATGGAGAAATAGTGGTTTCTTCTCAAACTATGATAGATTTAGGTTTTTGCTAAAGAAGATGAAATCAATTATTGTACAATAAGATCCACAAAGGTGTCGAATTCTAATCACACTCGACCTGTGAACAGTGTAAATAAGGTTAGTACATGTAATTTAGTAAATGATGCAGTCTAAATGAGTTCTCTTCTAAGAGAAGTGGCACTTGTTCAATGAGATTGAATATGACATCTGAATTTGTTCAGTTTGCACCTACTAATGGTGCAATTAGTGTTTTTGGAGGTTTTATAAGAAGAGGAGGCTGCAAAAAGGAGTGCTCGACATGTTATCTAAACAAAAATGTTGGTAGTTTGGATATTAAAAGCGATTTTTCATGGAAGAGAAGTGGTAAAGCTTTATCGACATCTGTTGAGGAGTTTAATAACAAAAAGTGTGTACGAAGCATTGTAAAAGCTGCATCAGATCATGGAAGCTGGTATGAGGAGGCTAATTCATCCAAATACAGTTTTTTTGAGGGAAATGATAGGATCAGGCGAAAAACCTTTGGTTCTTTAAATGGGATTGTCTACAAGAGGTTAATGGAGAAAGAGGGTGAGAACTATGAAACTGACTTTCCCGATCATAATATTTGGGCATCTTCTGTGGTGGATCCTATGAATGATCGTGTAGAAAATAGTCGCGCAAATCCTTCCATGGAGTCCAAGCGCAAGGAAAAATTCTTAGGTGAGAAATTGAATGTTCATGGGGAAACTGTAAGCAAACGAGACAAAGATGACCCATCCTCAAGTATTGATTTTCTTACTTCAAAGGAAGACATGGAAAACATTGAAAGAAAGATCACCCAAAGACCAGAAAATATTGAGGGTAGTGATTTTGAGGCCTCTAATGCCATAAGCAAGAGGCAGGTTCTAAAGAGATCAGCTATGCTTGCAAAACAGGTGATCAGCATACAGTGTGCACTTACCCTTGGCTATGTATCTCAACTTTGGGTTGACACTACATCAGTGAGTGTTTTTATCTCTACCTTTCCCAATGCTTTCTTTGGATTGTTTTGTAATTTTATTTGTGGCAAATACTATACCTTTTTAGCTGAATTATTTCACCTGTGGCAATAATTTTCGTGCACTATTTGGAAATTGTGTTGCAGTGGACAGTTGTCATGGTTGAAGTTAGGCCAAGCTTGCTATCTGGTGATATAGGGAGGTTTTTGTTAAAGGATGTATACCAGGTATGTCAACTAGTTTTCACATGCATTTGGATATTTCCTTTGGTATTTGCATATATTTTCATCTTCAGGAATGACATGCACATACTTATATTGGAGGAAATTTTTATTCTTTGGGGCACTTCTACCTTATTTATGTAGTCATGAAAACATGATTTGTCTTTCATGCAACTTTTGCTTGTTTAAGAGAATTTATGTTCGCCAAATAGTAGAGAAAATAGACTGCTTTGCTTGTATGTCACTGCCACTCATAGTCATCTAGATGCAAATTTGTACCCGGAAAAACACAAAAAAATTTCAAAAAAGAAAAACTGATAAATTGATTTGAAACTAAAAAGAAGCTAACAAGACTAGCTTCAATGGCTTTGCAGAATTCACAAGAATTCAAGGAAACAATGTTTCTAAACAATAACTCAATTATGAACTAAAACCCTAAATTAATCCATATAATTTATTTAGACTCCTAATCCTAATTTTAATGTAATTAGAATTAGAATTGGACTCGAACTTGACTTTAATTCCCTTGACGAAATAAATGATGACTAACTTGTCCTAAAAATAACCTTGACTTTGCATAGCCATAATTTTCCCGCTGATATCGAAATCGCTAATATGACCTCATTTTGGAAATGATAGCGAAAGCTCTATAAAATCTGCTACGCGAGCCTAGCAAACTAGGCTGAGAAATGCCTCTGAAGCTTAAAGATTGGCCTTGGAGTTTGTTGCACGTTGCTCATCAATCTTCCCTCGTTTG